>NC_086156.1:9280978-9599549 GCF_035149785.1 Candoia aspera | reverse complement strand
TCACACATCCTAATAAGAAGAATAGCAATCTATCTCCAGGAAGCACAGATTGTCATTTATATTGATTCTAACACAGCCATTGGCTTTGGATAGTGGTCACAACCCAGGTTGGTGGTGACACTTTAGATCAACCTGTGTCAACCACTGCAGTCCACAGCAGATGGCGTGCTGTCATGTTTTTAATTGGAACATTAAATTGGAACAACTGATATTATGACATAGGTTAGATAATGCTTAATCCTGTTGGTACAGCCCTAATCTGGACCTTGCCCCCAAGATGCTCTTTATAAAAGGAAAACAACACCAGAATAGATGATCCACAGGCAAACATATTAACTAATGTGTTTGTGTTTAATAGTGGATTAAAGCCTATAGGTGGATGCTCACGTTCAACATAAAGGGATTTATTTCCATCTATGTGTGACCAGGCCTGCAGTGTTATTTATTAGGTTGATAAAACAGCTGAAGTGCTTCCTATCCAAGCATCCACCTTAAATTCTTTGTCAGGAATGAAGATTGAGCCATACAGTGACATCTTGAAACATCCGCCCCTGTTCTACAGATATTGTCTTTATTTTAAACACAAAGGTGACAATGACTACCAGGAAAGTTATTTGGTGATTAAAGCTAATCATACACCCATCGAGCACAACTGTTGGTGTCATTTATCAAAGTGTTTATCCCTCTTGAATCTTGCACAGAAGTATTTTGACTTGCAACTGACAAGTTGCAGCTTCAGTGCCAAAACTGGTTGTATTCTGTAATCTCTTATCTTATTTTCTGAGTCCAATACCTTAACATCTGTTTTTCTGTGTATTTTGCATAAGAAAATGACAGGGATTGGGGGTGATAAAATTTACAAATGGGTTCTGAAGTGCAGAGACAGCTATCGATTTATTCTGGTACATGTTGCGCCTTGGAACATTATAAAAAACGCAATTGCAGAGTGTATCATGTTAGCTCATGAATTTCTCTGTATGGGAGTAGCATGTGAGTTTTTTAAACCAGTAGAATTGTGAAATGATTGAATGGTTGCCATGGTAGCAGCAGTAATTCAATTTTTAGTCAGCATCACATAAAATGAAAGGGGAGGTTTGCCTTATGGCTGTAGTACTGCATCCATCCTGTTTGGTTTTTGCTTTTTTTAATTAAAAGAAAACACCAATGCATGAAGCTTATGTTAGTATTAGTTATTATTTGTCTTTGGGCTGGGCAGTAACAGTTTTTTTTTAAATAAATGCTTTCCACTGAATGCAGCCGAAGAACGTAAAAGGAAAGGGTGCTTAAAGTTGAGCACAAAAATTGGTTTGCTATGTGTTAGAAATGGATGCAGAACTACGATTGGGGGAATTTTTTTTTAAGCAAAAGCTCTCGCAGTATCTATATACTGCTAAAACTCTCATTGTGTTTATCTGTCTGTTTGTACCCTCAAATTAGCCCAAACAGTGCATTATACCGCAACAATTTTTGAATCAAGGTACCCCAAATCCGCTAACTTAAAGAAGATGTAAAAATCTGGGACCCATTACTCCTTTGGAATTGAAATTTTCACGATGTTCAGACCAGTTTTATTCACAAAGTTGCGGCTGTTGCAGCGCCCCTGCAGTCATGTGATCATGATATCTGTTGCTCCCTGCCAGCTTCCCACAAGCAAAGTCGATGGGGAAGCTGGCAGGAAGTTGGAAGTCACTCCCACTCCCATTGCTTTTTTGCCTGCCCATGGTCATTCTGTTGATCTCTTTAGGTAAGGAAATATTGACTTATTATTGAAGTTCATTTGCCAGTACAATTATTTTTCTATTTATGATATATACTCCTCTTAGATGATCACGGGACCGTCCAGCATTGGAGTAAAAAAATACCGTCAGCCTAAAATTTAATGTTCATTCTAGTCACATCAGACTGCACTACCTTTCTCTCAAAGGATGACCCAACGGGTCACAGGGTTGTCTAGTAAATACTCAACTTTGTCCTCAAAAGTATACTTTGCATGGAAAGAATGTATGGCTTCTCTGAAGATATTTTTTCCTTAATAAAAAGTCTGTCCTTATTCTTTTTTAGTGACTTTGGTGGAGTGAGGGGTAGCTAATGCACCAGCTTCTGCAGAATTTTTAAATGGGTTTAAAGACTTGCATAAGCTTCTTTGTTGATCTACTGCTGTCAGGATAAATTCTTAGAGCTTACAGCGGTAAAAATACTTTTACGTCACTATTGTGTCTATGCTATGGTCAACATTCTTACTCCACAAGAAAGTTGATGAGGAATCATAAGTGGCCCAGGGTTCTTTTTACTAAACACTGCAGAAGTTTCTGTGCTTCTACTTCACATTGAAAGTTAAGTCCTATGGATCTACATGTCTTTTTTATGTAGGTGGTTTTCAGATTTTCATATTCTACTTGCAAAGAGAGCAGGTCTGCAGTTGTGCATTGGGTCACATTCTCATTAATTTTACCATTCTTGGTCAAGAGTCTTCTTGGTGATATGAAATTTCAGGGACTTGTGGTCTTGATTTCTTTTAGTCTGATATCCAACCGTAAGATGGCAGAGCGGTGTATTCCCACCTTTCCTCCTCATATTCTTTTCTGAATGTCCAGACCAGCCTTTTTCAACCTTTTGACCCTGGAGGAAACTTTGAAATATTTTTCAGGCCTCAGGGAACCCCTGCACATTCAGGCTCAAATTTAGGCCAGAAGTTACAAACCCTGGTTGAGAAACCCTGGTCCAGATACAGCTTCTAATGTTTCCAAATTCATTCTGAAGCACAATTCACAGTGCTTATTGTTTTATCTCTTTTAAAGCCATTTATGATCTGGGATGCTTCTTAAACTTTTCTGCATAGATATTGCACACACCCTGCCCCTCTCAAAAGTTCAGTTGATGGTAATACTGAAGCAGACCCTTTTGAGCACTGTAGTGGGCCTTGGTTGTGCAGCCCACTCCCTTTTGATGTTTTTTAGCTCTCTTCATTGCCACCTTTCTTGACACATTGTTTAAGTAGCGTATTTCATTGGGCCTATCGCTGCATTTGTTTTGCTTTGCTCATGGCTGCTACTGTATTTTTATATTCAATGGAAGGGTTTCTGTTACACTATGCTTGTGAATTTTATATATTATCTGAGCTGGTATTTTAAATTAAATTTAACCATCGGCTGTTTGAAGCTGAAAAGGGGCTGAGACATACTGGCAAAATATGTCAATGGAATCTTGATTTCTCTACTGATAAAAGAAACTAACTGAATAGTAGACTCCAGCAAGCTCCTGTGAATGTCGCCATACCACTTGAATGCCAGCAGACAATGGGCATCATCTCCTCTATCTTTATACTGTACTTCTACTTTGAGGAGTCTTATCTTCATGATAGTATATAATAGATGCTAGAAAGGTGTTGAATCGTTGCTCTAGTCTTGCACAAACTCTCTAGCAATATAAAGATTATAATTCTATGGCCCTTTTTCTGTTTTCAAGGAACTATTGCTTTATTCCTTCTTTAGAACGGGCACGCTTCCCCTTATATTCGCTGAAAGGTATCTACAACTAGGGGACAGAGAAATGTTTTAACAGTGAAGCCTCTTTTCTGATCCCTATGGGACTACTGTTGCATCTATCATTTTTATTTCCCAACAGTATAGTGTTCTGGAAGCATTATGTTAAAAAAAGAGGGATGTGTCTCATTTTGATGGGAGCCATTGGGTTTTTGTCAGCTTCACCTTCATTCCTCAAAGTTATCTGCTATTTCTTTCTACTCTAATGCAAATATTCTGCATTAGTTCTGCACGACATTTCCATGTCTGGAAATCCTGTAATCTTTACTGTTTCAATATATAGTAGCTTTTCAGTTCAAAATTAGTTATTGCTAGGTAGCAGGTTGTTTCTGCATGGATCTAACGTATTCCAGCATCTCATTTACCTTGTTTCTGGCTGTGGAGGAAATTTTCACCTTCTTCTCAACATCAGAGCAATATGTGATGTTGCTCACGTTTTGGTTAAGCTCATGGATAATTTGCTTTTCCCTTGTTGCTTGCAGTAGTAACAGTATCCCCTGCATACCTGGTTGTTGCTCCATAATATGTAAGCAGAGTTCTAAATAAGTAGTCTGACTCAGCTAAGCTAGAACCCAGCAAAGTTTAAAGCTAATGTCTCTTTCATGTGGAATTCAGCTCCTGATAACTCCATGGACACTTATTTGCAGTTTTCTTGGCAACAGAATGGAATCCATATGCCCTCCCTTTCTACAGAGTAAAGGTGTTTGTCCACATAGTTCCAAGTGAACCCTTTCAGTACAAATACTAGGTACAATTTTTCATCCTGGTCTTCGCGGTCTACTTGAAACCACAAATTCTATGTTGATATACCATCCAACATCTCCTATGGAGGCTCTTGCTAACTTCAAGAGAATAGGATTTTCTACAGTGGTGGCTGAAAAACCTGATTTTTTAATGGTGTAATTGATCCTACATTTTTTTTGGGCCATGTGGTTTGCCACATCAAGTTGATCTGCCACCTGTTGTAATTTTGACTCAGCTGATCCACTTTTTGATGGTTTAATTTCTAGCTGCTTAGTGTGTTTCAAAAGCCTGCCTGGGTTTCTCAGTCTTGCAGATTGGTGACTATTAGGTGATCTGTGTCTTTACAGCAATTCCACGCCCTGCTTTCTAATATCTGTTTTTGCCTGCCTTGAGGTCTCTCTCAGCCTCTTTGATTGCATTGGTTTCTTCAGTGTAGCTTCACTCATCCAAAGTTTGACTTTTGGTTGGTTTTAATGTCAGGACTTGTCCTGGTTGTCTCAAAGGGGTTAATCAAGGAATAATTCAGGATCACCCAAAAATGAGTGCCACAAGAAGCCGTCTTTCTCTTCTTCCTCATTTCATACTGTTCTAGAGTGGGCAGCAAGGAATTCACCTATTCCTGCATTTCCTATCTCCGTTGGAACCATATCATACCATTTGTGCAACAGGTACAGTTTTCTCTTAAATTTGTGCAATTGTACAGACTCAGATGCTGTCCAAGTACCTTCACCTGTGCTATTGTTTCTGAAATAAATATATTGCTTGTCTTCCACAAACAGCCTGGTCATTTCCTTGCACACTTGCTTTTTTGTTCCATTTTCTGGCTTGTCTGTGGGGTCTGTGCCAAACACAGATCATCCTTAGAGAGGAGTGTCTACATTGTGACTTTCCACCTCTGGCAAGTGTTTAATTCTGCTGCTGCCCTTAGTTTTAAATCGCAGCCACGTAATGTTCAGTTCTCAGATTTATTGAATAAATGCACAAACAACCATGCTGGTTGTAGGTCTGTAATATGTAAGCAGAGTTCTAAATAAGTAGTTTGATTCATCTAAGCTAGAACCCAGCAAACTGTAAAGTTAATGTCTCTTTCACATGGAATTCAGCTCCTGATAACTCCATCGATATGTATTTGCGGTTTTCTTGGCAACAGAATGGAAATGCTTTGCTACTACCTTCTGAGTTCCCCCCCGCCACAACTTCCCAGTGTTGCCTACAGCCCTTGGGTTAACTGGTGGTCTCTAATCCACGTGCTAATCAAGTCTGCTCAGCCTTTGAGATCAGCCAAGGTCAGCTAAGAGCTGAGCAAGCAAATACTATTTTGTTCCAAAGTAGAACTGGCTAAGTGAAAATTAGAAGTTTTGAAACAGAGTCTCAAATAATACAAAACTGCAACAGATTGGTTGGAAAACAGACAATGCATATACAAACTCTGTACAAAACACACAATGTATAGCAGGACAGCTTAGTTCAAAAAGCAGATTTTCTTGGTTCCATCCAGTTGCTAGTCAATATGAAAGCTGAACTTAGGCCTGCATTTCAAATAACCCTTGCTATTACACAAAACATAGTTCTCATGATGAATCAAATCTTAATTTACTTCTTGGTGTGATTCTCAGCCATTGCAATTCTAAGATGAGTGACTGATTTTGGTAAATATATATATATATATATATATATATATATATATAGAGAGAGAGAGAGAGAGAGAGAGTGCATATATAGCATATATATCCATAATTCAAAACATGGTTCTTCTGTGAAATGTGTGAAAAAAAGGGCAGAATTTACCTAATCTGCAAGAAATTAGGAATAGATGGTAGATCATTTTAAGGAATCTTGGTTCCTATTTTATACCTTGTAAGATACCTTGACTATAGAAATATGAAGCATGCAAGTTTTGAATAAACAAAGACCAGGACCATTTGTTAAAGGAGCTGTTTTGCCTTCTGTCAAGAAAATATCGTGACTTGATACATAGTTTTTTGTAAACAAATCTCCCTTATTATATTAAAAAAAATAAGAACACTTACTTTCAATTAAGTGAGAATAAGACAAATAAGGAAAAATACTACTAGCTTCATCAAGAAACTGTCATACATATGAAAAGTCTTGACCTATTTCTCTTGGGAGACATGGTGTTTTGCTTTATTTTCCTTTTGTGAGAGGTGTTGTGTTTTTTCTATGTGTGAGTGTGTATGCCTGTGTGTCCAAGTTAGCCCTGAGCTGGAAAAAAAATGGATTTATTTTATAAATGCTATTGAGGATTCCACGATGCTACTTTCAGCTGGGATATAAAAGATACTGATTGTTAAACTGCTAATTTATAGATTCCCCTAAAGAGAATGGAAACAAATTCTGTTGTACAAAAGCCCTTCTTTCCTATACAATGTTCTGTTTTTAATTTTCAGTCCATCTTAGATTATGGTGATGAGAAACAATACTTAATCCCTCGTTAACACATGAATAAGTGGAAACTGTCATTTTTCCACCAAACAATAATGGGATTATCTTGAGAACTGTCAGTTTATGTGAAAACATTATGTTGCCCAAATTTTCATAAAAATTAGCGGTGGATAATATTCAAGATCAGAGCAATGGAAAGAGCAAAAAAAAAATCTGCATTCATGGTAATAAATATTCATATTTGTCTGCTCAGGAGATAAAAATCTAATCAAAGGGCTATTGATGCGCTGGCGTTCTCTCCCTCTCTCTCTCTTTAAACCAAGATGTTTCATCTAAATTGGGTTTGATATGGAAATTACTCCCACTCCAAGTCCTCCAGGCCATGAACATGCTGGGATAACACAAGAGGTGGCCAGTCCGTCAGATGCTGAAGCTAGCATCTGCTGCCACAGACTACACTCCACATACACATACACACACACACACACACACACACACAGACATGGAGAGCTCACTTTTTAAAGAGATAGAATATTTAAATGAATTTAGGACATATTTAATACATCTTTTTCCACCCATTCCTTGCATAAGCATAGGGTTAAAATTATTTGCAGGTTCTTCTTTACAGCCCACCCAGCTTTTATTGACAATTACCATAAATCAGAAGACATTTGACATGATGCTTAATGAAATATGAATGATTTACAAACAGCAGGATAAGTCACTTTGGGGCGTTTTGCTTATGCTTGTGCATTTCGCTGCACATGTAGATACAGCTAGATCTGAAACCACTGTATCGTTTCTTTTGACATCTGGTGCAGCCTGTTGAATAGGCAAATGGTTAAAAGAAATCAATCGTAAGAGGCCATTTTCAGATTTGAGAAATACTATATCTTAACATAGAATGATAGGGTTGGAAGGGAGAGCCCTTCTAATCCAACCCCTTGCCCAGGGTAGGAATCCTCAGACTATCCTAGACAAATGGCTTTTCAACCTGTTTTTGAAAAGGCTTCAGTGATGGGGCACCCATGAGTGGAGGGTGTTCTACTGCTTAACAAAAACTCTGCTGTGTGTTTGGTACAGTTGTTCAATCAACTGTGAATCCATCGGGTAGTGGGACCATTCACCCCACATAATTCCATTTCATCTAGAGGCAGGCGATGGTCATCAAATGCCTTACTGAAGTCTTCGAACAGTACAGCATTTCTTTGATCTGCTAATCTAATCACTTTATTTTAAACAATCAGATTTGCCTGGCATGACCTATTTTTAACAAACTCATGCTGGCTTCTAGTAATCACCTTCTGCCTTTCTAAGGGCTTGCAAACCTATTGCTTGATTACTGGATCTTTCCTAGGATTTTCCCAGGTACTGATGTCAAGCTGATTGGTCTGTAATTTCCTGGGTTTACTTCCCCCCCTCTTTTTTTTTTTTAAAAGATTGGAACATTAGTTCTTCAGCCTTCTCCTCTAGGAGTTCTCAAAGATTATAGCTAGTGGTTTTGAGATCACATCTGCAAGTTTGTTTAGTACTCTGGGATGTAATCCATCTGGCCCCTGTGATTTGAATTCATTCAAAGTGCAGGTAGTCCTTGCTTAACAACCATTTGTTTAGTGATTATTCAGACTTATGACAGTGCTGGAAAAACTGACTTACGACTGGTCCATGCACTTATGACTGTTACAGAGTCCCCTGAGGTCACATGATCACGATTCGGGTGCTTGGCAACTGGTTCACATTTATGACTGTCACAGCATCCCACAGTCATGTGATCGCCATTTTCAACCTTACCAGCCGGCTTCTGGCAAGCAAAATCAATGGGGAACTGCATGATTTGCTTAACCACATGGTTTGCTTAATGACTGTGGTGATCTGCTTAACAACTACCGCAAAAAAGGTGGTAAAATCAGGTTGGATTCACTTAATAACCGCTTCACTTAGCAACCAAAATGCCAGTCCCAATTGTGGTCATTAAGCGAGGACTACCTGTGTTCTCTCATCCCTTCTGTGCCTATTTGATCTGCATTTCTTCCTGGTCCCCATGGTACAGCTTCTAGGAATTGGTTTCCCTCCCCTTCCAGATTTAGCTTAAAGCCTGCCAGATGACCTGAGCTCCAAATACATTCTTCCCAATCTTTGGGTGGTGTAGTCCATCTCTTGCCAGAAGCTCTTCTTATAGAGAGTATAGACCAGTATTTCTCAACCTTGGCTGGCTGGAGAATTCTGTGAGTTGAAGTCCACCTGTCTTAAAGTTGCGAAGGTTGGGAAATACTGGTGTAGACTATGGTCTAGGAATCCAAGTTTTCTTGATGACACCAACCATGAGCCAGCAGTTCACCTCCAAAATCCTCTGTTCCATCCTTCGGCTTTGACCTTCACTTGGAAGTATGGATGAAAAGACCACCTGTATTCCAATCTCTTTTGCCTTCCTGTCTATCTCCTCAGAGTCCTTTGATATTCTTTCCAGGCTCTTTAGGGCAGTGTAATGTTAGAACATGAAATAGATAGTGGTCAATAGATTTGATAAGTTGGGTCAGCCTCTTCATTACATCCTGCACCTGGGAGAGAACCCACTTCCTTTGATATTTGTCTGATCTACCAATTGCTAACCCCATTCCTCTCAGCAATGAGCCACCCATCACCACCACATTCCTGTTTCTCTTTGGGACAACCATTGGATTCCTCTCCTCTGAGGAAGTCTGAGCTTGTCTCCTTTCCATTCCTAGAATACTGGGTGAAAATCCTTCTCCAAAAGTCTGCAAGTCATCCTCCAGGGAGAGGACCTGAAATTGATTGCATAGCTCAAGCCACAGGGACTGTCTATTCTCTCAGTCCTCCAAGTTGCATGCTGCCAGTCCTTATCCTATGGGGCTCCTACTTTCTGTGTAGTAGTATCTTCTTTCCTGTGTTCGTCTTGCAGACTTCCTTCTCTCTTGTCCAGAAACTCCTCATCTTCCATGATGAGTCGCCAGATGGCCAGATGTGTCTCCAAACCCTCCACTTTCTTCTCCAACCGTGCAGTGAATTTGCACTTGGTGCAGGTATAGTTGGAACTCTCCTTAGGCAGGAGCACAAACATGCCACCTATCTTGCAGGTCACTGTGGTACTTGTCTCCTTGTCCATGTCTTTTCTGTGCTGACAGTACTGGCTGCCAGCCACAAGATAGCAAGCTGGATGGCTGCCACAGTCCATAGGTATGCAAACTCAGGCAGAACTTCTAGAAGCAAACAGTCCTTTTTACCTATAGTTAAAGATGGCAGCTATAATATAGTCAAGGCTCGGCACTGGTCAAGACTAGGAATCCACTAAACAAATGACAGATCCAAGGGAGAAGACCTGGGACACCGTGAGATGGAATTCAGAGTTGAAAGCGTGGCATGACAAGGTACACAGGACAGAGCTGTGGCTTGAACAGTTGTTCTTGGTGTTTTCTCTCAGGGAGTGAGGCCAATAAATAAGCCACACTGAGCCACCAGTTGCACAGCTGATGTACATTACTCATTGGAGTCTACTCTCCTGCCAGGCTGCTTCTTGGCCAGCCTATCGGACCTGTGGAACTCAAACTTCTGTTGTTGTACCTTTCAAGTACGCCTCTGCTTGGGACTGAGTGGGTGAACCTCAGAGTCTGAGAGGTCATCAGTGGGTGCAAGCAGGGAATCCTGGGGTTTGCTGGATCTGTCTTGGTGAGAGTGGAGATATTGGCTTCAGTGCTGCTGGAGTCACCCCTCCAAGACTATTATCCCTAGAAGTCCCTGGCTCTGCTTCCTCCTCCTAATCATCAGAACAGGAGCCCAGCAGGACCATAACAATGTCTATATATCTCCAAAACATTGTGCAACTCTAAACATACTCTTGTCTAGATTCTTGTGGAAAAGCGGGGAGCTAATTGATTTGTTAAGTTTCATGCACCGTTAGGCATGTGGGCTGCTAGCTTGAACTGATGAGACAAAGTCCATCTTCTCTGCTGCACATGTTAACTTTCTGCTTACTTCCCTAGGGGTATTCTTAAAATTCTTATTCAAATAATCAATTATTGTACTGATTATAGTAGCAAGATAATATTACTAATTATAGGTCCAAGGGCTATGAATGATAGACCTGTGAGGTAATAGACCTCATTTAAGGTTTACCAATATATTATGAATTTGACCAGGACTAGGTGCTAATTAGCTCCAAATATAACCACCAGTGATTTGGATGAGGAGTAGTCATAATAAGTAATGAATGATATCATTGATTTCAGTTGATCTGCTGATAAAGAAGCTCATTGAGTTGAATTTTGAAACAGTCCAGTGATGTCAGATTATTGACGACATCTTTAAGCATCAGATGGTTTTGGAATCATTCTAGAAAAGTAATTCAGTGCAAAAAAGAGAGTCCCAAATAAGTCTTCAGATCATCATTAAAAGTCTCCTTTCTTGATTAGCTACCACTGCTCTCCTCTCAGAATCTGGAAAAGGATTTTTTTTTTCACTTGTGAAGAAGGCATATAGAGATAAATTTCCTTTTGGTCTCAAGTTTCTGCTGGCAAATCAATGGATGTTTCATCTTTTTCATGGTCACTTTTCCCCCTTGGAATTAAATAGTTTTGTTTTCTGGAAAAAAAAATGTGGCAGACCAAGTAGCTAGACCTACGACTAGAGAAAGGCATTGTCTTGACCCTTTATAAAAATTATGTGAATGAGTCTAAACAATGGAACAATAAAGCCTTATCTGGAAACAACTCCTAAAACGGAAGAAAGATGAGCAAAACTTTCAGCTGTGAATGTCTGCATTCCACAAAATCTTGTGACAAAATCTTTTGGCATGTTCTTTTGTTAAGCTGCAAGAAACTAATATAACAAACCTTTTGGAATGTGATCCTTCCCTTCCCTTCCCTTCCCTTCCCTTCCCTTCCCTTCCCTCCTTCCCATGAACTGTTGGCAGAATCTTCCAGTTAACATGTAAACTCCCTTAAAAGCATCAACATAAATTGAAGAATTAAAATATAGTGCCTTTAGTGACATGGAATACATCTTGATGTATGTTTGGGCAGTTTTATATACATTGAACCTATTTACTTGCTTATTAGTAAAATATGTTTTAATACAAAGTAATTTTAATTCAACTTTTAAAACCCCGATGAATTGCTTGATGGGCTCTCTTCTTTTTTTTGTATCACAATTTTTTTCCCAACATAATTACAATAATACCTCTTCTAACATTTAGGTTCTCATCTTACTTATTACTGATAAGTAAGAAGATCCTACATAAAAATGACAGGGAAAATCTAATGACGAACTTGGCTTTCTTAGCTGTACAGTCTGTGCTGGCATTGCTGTCTAGAATCTTTTTTTTCAAAGATTTCCTTTTCTAATGATTTCCCTTGACAACCCGAGCCTAAAAAAAAGTAATAAAATAAAAGCCTGCCGTATGTACAGCAGATGGCTTAGCAATTCTAGCATACAGGTGCCTGGCATGCAGGTGTTTAATTTTGAAGGCACAGAGTTGAAGCAAGATATTTGCAAGACCTCTGTGAAGTTATTTTAACTTGATAAATAGACAACCATGAGGCTGGCATTCTGATGTTCTGCAGATGTTTTGGAGTTTAACTTCCTTCAGCCTGCCAGCACAAGCAATAACAAGGGCTTAGGAAAACTGTAGCCCAAAACATCTGGAAAATACCAGATAACTTTTCTTGCCGGGATAGCAAACATTAATCTTCTCCAAGTTGGTATTTTCCAGATCTATGAGATTGTACCAGTAGTAACATATGGCTGCGAGAGCAGGACCATAAGGAAGGCTGAGAGAAGGAAGATCGATGCTTTTGAACTGTGGTGTTGGAGGAAAATTCTGAGAGTGCCTTGGACTGCAAGAAGATCAAACCAGTCCATCCTCCAGGAAATAAAGCCAGACTGCTCACTTGAGGGAAGGATATTAAAGGCAAAACTGAAATACTTTGGCCACATAATGAGAAGACAGGACACCCTGGAGAAGATGCTGATGCTAGGGAGAGTGGAGGGCAAAAGGAAGAGGGGCCGACCAAGGGCAAGGTGGATGGATGATATTCTAGAGGTGACGCACTCGTCCCTGGGGGAGCTGGGGGTGTTGACAACTGACAGGAAGTTCTGGCGTGGGCTGGTCCATGAAGTCACGAAGAGCCGGAAGCGACTAAATGAATAAAGAAAAAAATGAGATTGTAATGCCTGGAGTCCCATCTACCATTGCTCGCTACCTGGAAATTCTGGAGGGCCCTGAATGGGCAATGTGTTCATCACAGTGGTCCACTTAACTTGGGCCATTGGGCATTTCTATTATCATAAGTGTAATACTCTTCCTTCCCACTGTGAATCCAATATGTAGCCAACCAATTAAAACTTTTCAAGTATATGAGTTTTTATGGCATTAGCTATCTATAAGATCGAATATCTCTGCAAGCAGTACTGACTGTGAATTTGACACTAAATGGGAGAATAGGTTCCATGGACTGTACCTGACCTGCATGTTGACCAAACCTTATTCTATGACTATGCAATCATTCTCAGTTATGACCCCTGTATATTATAAAGTCATAGAGTTGGAAGAACCACTTAGATTGATGAATCCGGTCCGTTGTTTCCTACATTGTTTTGTCTGGTTGCCTATTTACTATCCAACAATTACTAATCACTGACATAGCAGCTTAAAAAGTAATGTATTGCAATCATTATCTTAGACATTATGTCTTCTAAGTATAAACGCTGATGCAAATTCTTCCATGCTAGAATGATCCTCATCTTGTCCTATGATCCTACTAGCCTACGTCTGTTTTAATCTTCTGCACAACAGAGCATTTGGAGAGCACTTCTACCTGTTCTTTCCATTTCCTTCTATATTGGCTTCTAAATTGCAGCTTGTTGAAAGATTTTTTAATTTTTTTTAAAAAAAAAAGAGGTCGCTGTTTGAGAAAAATTAGATTTTTGAAAAAAGTACTATAGGTGTATCAGCTGGTTTTCTATAGGACCGATTTGGCTACACGAATTTATCTCACATAAAATTTCTTTTAAGTTTTTTTCCCCCTCAACTTTAATACGTTCTTATGTGTAGCATCAGGTCAGACAAAGAAAGCTCATTGTCTTAAAGTAAGATCATGTTGAGTTAGAGAATAAAGCAGGATAGGACTATATCTCCATGACAAAATGTGTTCTTCATATGAACAGGTTCAGGGTTCAATTCCTGAGATCTTTGAGTTAAGATCGAAAAAAATCCTCATTGTAAACTTCCTGCTTCTTCACTGTTTAAACCTATAGGTACTAGGAGCTTAGCAGTTGGATGGTTGAAAGTGAAGAAACTGCAAATTATAGTAGAGAATGGAGAAAATGGAATGTTTCAAGGTTGTGTAAGGTGTGAACCAAGCAAAGGTTAAGAAAAGAGATAACTTTGCTATAAGTTATAAAGAAGAAATAGGAGAAAAAAATGTATGATTCTCAACAAAACAACAATGCCTTGGGGAAATGTAGAAGTTAGAAAGGAGTTATGTGATAAAATATCACTTGCAGAGATTTCTACAGTTTAGTGGAGTTTTGGAATTGCTGTTTGTAGTCATGAAAAAAGAAATTATATGATTTTTTATGCATTAATCTGTTCAGAACTAAAATTCCCAAAGGAATTTACTGATCCCGGATTGCAGTTATTTTTTTAAAAAAAGGATGTATAAATATGTTCAGAATTTCAAGTTTGTCTTAGTGGATAAGCAAAAGAAAATGGTAAAGAATAAAGTCAGAATAACGAATAAAGGGAAAAGAAAGGAGGATTTTACTACAGTGAAATAAAACTCTTGATATGATATATCATCGTGGCCCTGAATTAAATATTAAAAAAAGCGCTAAATCAAATAGAACCCCTTTTTCTGAATCTATAAATCAGCCCTAAGCACAAAGGAATCCCTTACCACATTTGGAGGTTGGTTAAACAATACTACAGTAAGAATATTGTTGGTAATGCAGCTAAAATACCATGCTGTGTTTGAGCAAATAAGAATTGTTGATTTGGAGGACAGTCATTCAACAACCTCTGAAACAGCTACTTTCTTCTCTGCTGAAAGCAGTGTTTCTCAACCTTGGCAATTTGAAGAGGTGTGGACTTCAACTCCCAGAATTCCCCAGCCAGCTTCCCTGCCTGTCTGGTACCAGCTATTGGAAGAATAGAGACTTTGAAAAGAGAAGTAGGGCAATAGAAGCCGTTTCCCTGCCTGTCTGGTACCAGCTATTAAAACCAGTGTGTTGAATCTCTGTACTCCACCAAGAACAAGGAATAAGTATCGTATGAGTATTTACAGGTTCCCCCCACTGGGCAAGTGGAAAGGATTTTAACAGATAAAACAAAAAGCATAACACTTACCCACTCTGATCTAATTCACCTTCCCCAATTCACGGTTGCTAGTAACATTTCATAAAACAAAACAAACACAAAAATGCAGAGATCTTGATCTCGGAGTTCCGCATTAAACATATTTTGGCTCTTGACATCTTCCTCATGCCCATTTTCTTTAGCAGAAGCTAAATTTGCCTGCTTCATGATTGCATTTCCTTAGTCTGTGGTTACATAAAACAGTAAATTAAACTACATCTCTGCAAGAAGAAGAATTGTGCCCCTGGGATTGTTTATTTAAGATTTTATTAAGTGTCCTGACGTTTTTTACTTGTGGGTAGAAACAATGAAGTCAGCATTTTGCTGTTTAGGACAAAATCGGCTGAAATAGAAACATCTGTGCAATCAGCAATACTATGGGGGTGTTAGTAATAAAACTAATCACTCTTTTCTAATAGCTCTCACTTGACCACCTGTGTTTCTTGTTAGGATTTCACTGACCTTTGATCAAATTTATTGTTCAAGTAGAGCAATTAGTTTATACTCAAAGAGATCATTTGACCCTAAATAGTCCTTGAAACTGAAAACTTTATCAGCACGCTTTCTTTGCTTACATTCAGCTCTATAAGTATTTTTTATTTGTGATACGTGCTACTGTAGATCTAAGATGATCACTTCACTTCTAAATTCCTGCTGTTTGGCATTTGACTTGGCTTGGGATTATATTCATCTTGACAAGCGAATGCCATGTTTTGTCCTGTTTTTGCCTTGTCCAAGGTTCGTGGGGCATATTGACCATCAGAACTACATTTTGATGCAAGTATTTCATATTTAAGCTCCTGGATATCTTCCACCATCTTCTCTTCTCATGCTGGAACAAGTTGTAGGGTGTATATTAAACCATATCATCTCCAGATAAAGCTCCTCCATATGCTTAAATGGTTTGGATTATATTATTGAAGTGCAACTTTTTCTTTATCACATTCTCATTATTATATGTAGTCTCCCTCTTTGAGCCTACAAGACTGAGTTAGTCATTCTAAAAGGTTGAGTTAGACATTTCTTCTTAATTTCTGTATGGCATAGTGACTGTTTCTCCTGGTTCTCATACCTGATCTTGAGAGTAAGGCCCATGTTGTTGAACCAACCAAAAACAATATATTTGAGAATGTAGTAGACATGTTCTGTCTTTGTGTAAAGCTTTACAGTTGGCTACTTACTACTTATACCAGTATCATAAATATAGCATTATAAACAAAGCTCAAAGTATCTTTCAAAGAGGTTCATAATAAATCCCTTGATAGGTTTTATCTGTATTTATTAATATGCTCTGCAGTCCTTTGAAGCCTCACTGAATTCAATGGGACATAAATTGATTTTGAGGGAATATAGTCCCAGGAAACGGCTATAATAGTTTTCCCAATCAGGTGCCCTACAGTTATGTTCATTCAGGACCCATAATTGCTTAGGTGCCTTATTTTAGTTTTTATCCAGTCTTGTCACTCCCTCTTTTGGAAATAGCAACTTTAGAAAATTAAGTTATAATAAAATTAAGTAATAAACTTAAAAATTTCCAGGCAGAGAGAGAGAGAGAATTTTTCTAAATTGTGCATTTTTGAAAAAGAAGAATATCGTCTAAGGATGCATCCAAAAACACCTGTTTGGGCCATAGGAAATAACACACATAATAAATTACCTATTTTCTAATAGCATCTCTGTAAGCTTTCCTTTGGCAGGGAGTATTTCACACTTTGAAAAACAGTTCATGCTAAAATGTTTACACAACTTAGATGAATCCCTGCGTCCCACAATACAGCAAATTTCTATGTGTTTCATTATTGCCTAGCAACAATTATTGTTTGGAGGAAAACATAATTTCTTACGTGTTGAAACAGGTAATGCTTTAAAATGTGTAATTATTTTTATAGCACAGGGTGCATGAATTGCCTGGCACTGGGATCAAATGCAGAGAACTGAGCTGTAATAACTGTTTCCCACAGACCGCACGTCTCTAAGCTTTGACCTCATTAAAAGGTTGGGTCAGGCTAATATGACAGTCACACAACTTCAGAGCATTCCAGGGATGCGTCAAAGAAGTGTGAAAAAATATTCCTAAAGTGGCTTATCAATACATTTTCTGACAAGCAAAATCTTTTGCCCTATACCTCTGACATTAAATATAGCCGCTGACTTCAGCGATTGGACTTTGCCCTTCTATTTCTGCTACTATATTGCAGATGCCTGTCACTTCACATGTATTTTATTTGAATTCCACCCAGAAACCAATTAGTGGCTTTTGTGCCCTAGAGCTGCCACTTGAGGGTGCCCTTAAACCACTTTTCTCTGGCCAAAGGCTCTTGAGCATTAGGACTACAAATCCCAGAATACTAGCCAGCCTGGCCAGTCACTCTGACTGAAAATCTAGAGACTTGAAGTCTCAACAGACCTGCAGAGTTAAAGGAAATAGTAAGTTTTCTACTTTTTTTAAATTACACACCTCTGCTATTCTTGTGGTTGCTTGTAATGACTGGATGAAGGCAAAGCCTCCTTCAGGTCAAACATGACTTCTGGTGCCTTCATGGTCATGACCGTATAGAGCAACACCACATCAGTAATTTGCTGTGTCCTTCTTCCAGGATGTCCTAATTTGGTTTACAGTCTTGGAATTCCCAGATAGTCTCTGTCTTTGGATCCACCCTACCTTAGCTTTTTAGATTAAACAAGGTCAACTAGGCAATTCTAGCTGGACAATGGTTGGGTATAGCATTGCCATACAATAATATTTGCAGTAAAACATAAAGTAAAGCTATCTTTACAGATCTAGATATTAAACAGAGATAGACACATAGACAATTAGTTCAGTGACTTAGCCATTCTTGCCCCAAAGGGTAGGATATAATAAAAATGGTAGATAAAAGGAGATGTTTTAATGGAACTGTTCAAGTTTTGGGGGATTAATCTAAGTAACCAGCTACCTAATAGTGTCTGTGGTGGAACTGATAGAGCTAATTATGATTTTGGTATTGGAAACACTTGAGCTTTCAATGTTGCATGTCTTGCATGTCTACTTAAGGACTAGATTTTCAGGTACAGCTCAGGAATTCATAGTGGCCCTGACAATAGTGGCCCTATTTCAGCTGGTCTCAGGACTTTTGTAAAAATACTTCCTCTTTTATGCTCAACAAGGAATGTGGCAATTGTGCACATTCTTGTCCTTTATCTTTCAGGAATATGTATGAATGCGCCATGCTTGTAACTGAGATCAGTATGTCCTGAGAAGTGCCAGACAGAAATTTTGTGTGGCAGCCCCAGCTGCTCTAATCAAAGGATAGACCTCTGCAGCAAGGAGATCACAGACAGGTATATGTGTCACTCACCAATTCATATGTGGCACTTGCTGAGCTCTATACAGGTTTTCAGGTCAGCTTGTTTGCTCATCTGAATGACTAGGAGAGTGCTTTGCTTGATCCATGCTAGCTGCAGAAGGTCATTACCTTTTCTCCCTACTGCATCATAAGAGCTGGATCTGTGCAGATTTGATGTTCCGAAGAGTGTAACCCAGGGGAGGTGCCTGTGGAAGATCACTGAAATGCTCTCACCTTGGTAAATTCTATTCACGAAATTTGATGCAGAGTTGCTTCTAATTCTTCTCACCTAAAGCTGGCTGATATAGTTCTGAGTTGTCACCACTGGGAACAGTAATTTTTTTTACTGTAGACTAAAAACTTGGGGTGTTAGGAGATAAATCCGCCAGAAGAGTCTTGACAGGTTTATCTTACTGCAATTCCTCTTGGACCTCATTTTTTGCAAATACTAGAAAATACAAAAAGATCACCTTTGCCTTGAAGACCTTAGAGCTGTACTAAAGAAGAATTGATGATATGGTACCACAAAAGAAACCTCATTTTACAGATCTAGATAATTAGACACAGATTAACACATATAGTAGACAACCAATTCAATTACTTATCCATTGGACTAAATATAATTTAAGGGGTGCTGAATTTGAACTGCACAGCTTATGACAATGATGATGATGATGATGATGAATATCCCACCTTTTGTCTGAGAACTTGGAATGGCATACATGGGAATCTCTTGTAATTGTATCCATACAAAGTAGGTTGAGGTGAGGGAGAATGATTGGCCCCAAATCACCCATTGAGCTCTTTATTTTACTGAATCCCAGTCTGATTTCATAAATACTAATTATACTGTTACCTTGCTAGAATGCAGCTGCTGTGTTATGAAAAGTCTTTATTCTCATTCCTTTCTACGGCCCTGTATGCTGATAATTTGCCCTCTACACAGTATGTATTCTGTACCAGCATGGCTACTCACAGGGCCAACCAGAAGGATTTGCTACATCAGGCAGAGCTGCAAATATCTCCCCCCACACCCTTCCACCAATCGAGAAGCATAATAGCCAAGCAAGTTATTTTGGCACATGGGTAGGAGAATCCCACAAGTAATTTCCCCATTCCAGGCAGTAAAAATCCAATAATAATTCCTGCCATGCCACAACGTTTGTCCCTCTGTACTTCACCACACTGATTAAGGCGAGAAAGGATAAGTTAAGGGAATGAACTGAAAAAGGGATCCAAATTATGTTCAGAATTTGTAGGGTAGGTAGATAAGGTCACTTTACCTCGGGGTGGCCTGAGTGGGAGTGGGTGTGTAATTGACTATAATTTAGAAAATGCTTACATGTTAATGTTAGAAAACTTAACTTAGAAAATAGATTTGTACCTGAGTGTGTGCCTGTACACTAAATATGCTTCCTACTTGGTGGGATGTAAGCAAGAGTATGTTGGCTTCCAAAGTAATTGCTAGATTAGAGATCTTGCCTTGCACAGAATAGCCTGAGCACGCGTGGAGTAAAAATGGGTTTTTACTTTGGTTACTTTTACTTTTACCAATACTTGCCTTTATTTTACTTTCACCAATGCTTTGGTTCTGCTTGTGGCATACTAGACAAAAGCTGTCAAATCTGACTAGTACTGACCTTACCATTGGTAGGGAATGCTGCTTTATCTATCTTATTTATCTATTTTATTTATGTGAAAGCTTCAGTTGACCAAAGGCAAGATGGATAGTAGAGACTGATACTAGGGTCCCATCCAGAGCTGGTAGCAGCATGTGGAAGATCTGAACTGGGATGTAAGAGAGGTAAATAGTAAAAAGCTTACATTAACAAATGAAATAAAAGAAATAAAAACATATTCTATGCCTGTGAAACTGTGAGAAGGGAGAAGAATGTAATAGATCTGAATGATGGTAGTCAGATCTTATTGGGCAGACTTGATGACTATGTTTAGGGAAGTGTAGGCTGTCAGTTTAATTATGAAGGAAAATGTCCAACTGTATGTCAGAAAGTGTGAACTGATGTCATCTAGACTACTATGGATGTGTAAGAAAGTAGGAATCCATAGATTGGTGATTGTTGCATGTTATACTCCAGTGAGTGTGATAATGTCCTGACTAAGCAAGAACCATGCCGAGACGAGGAAGAAGTCTCTAGTGCTTTATTATTGCTATAGTAGACAGAAAATCCTACCAAACTGAAGAAGCATGGGAAAACCCAGACAGATAAACCCCCCAAAGTCAAGGTGGGTCTGTTCTGTGTCTCTTTGAATGACAGCTCAAAGTCTCTAAACTACGCATGCATTTTTGCCCCTGGATAGTGGCCCCCTCCTGTTCACCATCAGTACTCATGACAGATAATGGAAGAACTGGAGATAGATTTAGATGGAAGAACTGGAGATTGATTTAGGGGAGAAATTGGAACATTCTGAATGAATATGATCCAGGGGAAGACATTCTGCTGGGTGATATGAATGGAAGGCTGGGAATGAGATGGGAGACTACTGAAACAGGGATTGGGCTATTTGTAGCCTAAGAATGAATGGGATTGGTGAGTACCTGCTTAGGAAAAAAAATCTGTTTCTTTTGGATATGCAGTTTAAACATATGACTATTCATATGTGCACATGGCAAAGGAAGTTTAGTGGAATGATGAAGTGAAAGTGACTATGGATGAAGGGGGAAAAAGCATACAAAACATGAGGATGTAAGTATTTGTCACATCTGTTTTCCAAGGGCTTGCTGTTCTAGAGAGAGAGGGCTGTTCCTGAGAATATAGTACTCCAAATTCCAACCCCCAGATCTCTTTGGTGCAGCAACTAAAGACTTGTCCCTCCTCTAGACAGTGTAGGGTAGGATATACTACCTGGAGAAGGTAGTCCTTAAGACAATGAGTTTTTATAGGTAATCATCAACACCTTGAACTGGTGGTTCTTGATGTTCTATGAGCTTGCTTTTTTTTCTTGCAGATCTTTCATTATCAGTGCATGGGAAAATAATGTTTGCTGCTATTTATATGTGGTAGCTTGACTGGGTTATTGAGATAAGCTCCAGCTATTAACCATTCAAAAAAGAAGCAACCAAAGGTCAAGAAAGAACAAACAGACCTAGGCACATCACATGCCTATTAACCAATACCCAAATAAGCAGGAACCAGCACCAGATAGAAACAATCAAGGAAGAATAAAGAACAATCAGTGAAGAACCAATACCCAAATCAAGATTGGTAGGACAAGATACCATGTATAAAGAGAGAGCTAACTTTACTCCCCCATGAACTGATGATGCTACCTAGCCTTGTAATGAAATGTCTGCAAGAAGAAAAACAAGCTCAGAGAACACGAAGGACCCAACTATTTAGTGCTGAGCTATTTATATTCTCCACTACTGCAACCCTGAATTGGGCCCAGAAGCCTACTGGCCATTTTTGCTTAGCTTTCTTATTCAGTAAGCATAAACATTTTCAATTCAACATTTACAGCAGGAGTGAACAATGTGTGACCTCTGTTCTGTACAGATGAGTCAGGACTCCCTAATATTTTTAAAATTTTACCTCTTTTTATTCAATTTCAAAATAAGAAAGGTGGTGTAACAGTGGTTACTGAATATAAACTGTTTCTATGTGCTGATGATACGTTGGCTATTTTGAATAATTGCTTAGTAAAATTACCAAAGCTTATTAAAGCTGTGCCAGAACATGGTTTATACTCTGGCTACATTACTAATTGAAAAAAATCTAATTTGCTTCTCTTGAGATAAAAAAAATATCTATGGATTATTGTAAGAAATTGAGCTTTATCATTTGGATTAATTCTATAAAATATTTGGGATTATATTTTTCTCAAAATACATCAAAATATGTTGTAAATGTCTGAATTAATAGATATTATTACAATATGACTCCACCAGATTTAATACTGGAATATTTTCAGTGTCAGAAGTTTATCCCTAAATCTTGGAACAGCTAAATTATACTATAGAATCATTTTTAAGAATATGAAAGAGACCTGTTCTGAACTTATTGAATAATCCCCAGCGAAATTGTTCCTCTGGAACAACAATTTAAATGCAGCATTCTTCCTTCGAAATGCACTGACAGACATTATAGAAAGAGTCATCCTGGTTGTGCAAATTGAACCTGGCAGTGTTCTGTCTCAGCTGTTCAGATGAATATCACCCTATTGAATACTAGCCTTGAGTGTGTCTTGTTGAAGAAAGGAAGAGAATGCATGATTGTATCCTTGTAAAGATGCAAACAAGCTGCTGTTTAAACTGAAGATGGGAGGTTGGGAGATGGTGATTGTTGTCATGTTCGCCGTTTCAATGTCTTTGATACATCGTAACGTTTCGCATGTCATTAATTGGATGCGTGTTTCATCTCTGTGGGGAGGATGGGAACCGTTATCTTTTCGCTTTGCTTTGAAATGTATTTGTCTTATCTACTGAGCTCAAGGTTACTTTCCCAGGCTAGCAACTCTGACGATTGCTAGCACCTGTGCCGGGCGGGGCTGCTACGAGGGAGGCAGGATACGTTTGCACCAAGGGTTTAAGTTTGTATTTGGCGCGCTTTTGCTCATTCTCAGCTTTCTTTGTACTTGTCTTTAGTTCTCTAATAAATCAGATCTCATTTAGCAGCCTCTTGTGAGTCTGAGTATTTGGGCTAGGGCAATCATTACATAAAGCTGAGAATCTAAGATCCTAACCCCGCTGGCCCCTGTCCAGGAAAGACAAGTGTCTAACCCTGTGAGGGAGAGAGCCCGTGATGACCGAACCCGACATCATGATGATGGAAGAAGGGGAACCGGACTCGACCGTGAGGCAGTCCGGCCGACCGTCCCAAGGTGGGGAGCTGTCAGCCATCCGGGAAGAGGCGAGCTCCGCGTCGGAGAGTGAAGCCGGGGGGCTGAAAACGGCCCCGGAGACCACCGTGAATTCACCGGGCGAGCTGCTCACCTGGGATGAGACCCAAGGAGGTGCCACCGTAGCGGGGGGCCCATCCTGGAGGCAGAGATACCCACTATCCCCCAACGTGGTGCAGGTGCAGCCAACGGAAGGCTCACCCACTCCGGATCGAATCCGAGTACTGGAGTCCAAAATGGATTCGTTGGAGGCTATACTGAAAAAGCTGAGCTTGGATGTGACCTCGTTGCGAGAGGTCCGGGAGGAATCAAGCCCGAGGCATTCAACCCCTTCTTCCCAGGGGCAGTCCCCGGAACGGCGACGGGTGGTGCGGAGGCGCGAAGGGGACCAGTCGGTCCAGATGGAAATCGCAGCATCGCCAGGGCGATCGCCCCGGGGCCCCGTGCCGCCCTGAGCCAGGGAAGCACCAGCCGCAGCAGCACCAGTGGTGGGGCGCAGCCCGGCGGGAGGCGGCATGCGAGACTTCCCTGTCAAGTTTGATGGGGACCCGACCAAACTCTCGTTCTTCCTGACGAATGCGAAAACTTACATGGAAGAATGGGGGGCGTTTTTCCAATCGGAGAAGGCGAGAATCATCACCATTGCCACCAAACTGAAGGGGAGGGCGGCAGACTGGTATGTCCAGATGTGCCAGTCGGAAGCGCCTGAACTGGAAAGTTTCGATGAGTTCCTCTGGGCGTTGAAACAACACTTCGAGGACCCCTTAGCAAAAGAGAGAGCAAAGCGAGCTCTGAAGGAACTCAAGCAGGGGTTCAGATCGGTCGCGGATTATGCTTTGGAGTTTAAAGCGCTAGCTGGGAAGGTGGATGACTGGTCCCAAGCAACCATTATCGAGCTCTTCAAGGATGGCTTGAATACAGAGGTGCTGCGCTGGTCCCTGGGGAGAGACGACCCATATATGCTGTACGAATGGATCCTGCTGGCGGGGAGGGCTGAACATGCCCAGGAGATCTTTGCCCAGCGGAAGACCGCCAAGTCGGGGCGGGAGGTGAAACCCAGCCGCCCAGTGAGCACCGGGGGGAAACCGGGACAACGACCCTGGGACGAGGAGCGGGAGAAGCGGTACGCCAAAGGCTTGTGTTTGAGATGTGGTAAGGAGGGGCATCGAGTGGCAGCATGCCCGAAGGCAAAGGGGGAGGAACGGCCCGGCAAACCGTCGGCGAAGTCCCCTGCATTGCCGAAGAAGCAGAAAGCCGCGGTGGCTGAAGCCGAGGGAGACGATGTGATGTTCTACGACATTGAAGGGGAGACCGAAATCATGCAGCCGGCGGGAAACGCCAGCCACCTGCTCTAAAGGGCGCCGCTGGGCAGGTGGTAGAGGAAGGGCGCGAGCCTCCGTCGGTGAGTGGCAGTTACCGCATTCTCACGGTGAAATTGAAATTGGGCTCCCAATCCAAGACTGTAGAAGTATGGGCCATGATTGATTCGGGGTGTTCCCGGTGTCTTATGCACCCCGACGTGGTAGCGGCTTTGGAGCTGCCCATTTTCCCTTTACAACGACCCATCGCTTTTACTCAATTGGATGGGTCCATGGCAGGGGGTAAACCGGTCACCCATTTTACAGGGCGCGTAGCCTTGCAACTGGGCAGCCACCAGGAAGGGTTGTCTTTTGTCGTGGCTCCTGTGGGGGGGCCCTTGGTGGTGTTGGGGGTACCCTGGTTGGTGCAGCAAAACCCCCAAATAAATTGGGTTTACCGAACTATCACGTTTAGGGATGGGTTCTATCAAGCGACCGAGGGGAAGGGTGCCCCAGAGGAGATGGTGGGGGTGGCGGCAGCTGCGACTCCGCCTTACCCGGTCCCTCTTCTGGAAGGCTTGCCGGCCGAGTACAGGATGTTTGCTGATGTATTTGGTGAAAAGGAAGCCGACCAGTTGCCCCCCCATCGAAAGACGGACTGTGCCATAGAACTGCTGCCCAACACCCAATTGCCCAAGCCAAAGATTTATTCCATGACACAAAAGGAACTGACTCTGTTGAGAGACTTTGTGGACAAAAATCTGGCGCGCGGATTTATTGAGCCGGCGAATTCACCGGTGGGGGCGCCGGTGCTTTTTCGCCCAAAAAAGGATGGGACATTGAGACTTTGTACCGATTTCCGCGGATTAAACGCCGTCTCAATTTCCAACAAATATCCCTTGCCATTGATCAAGGACATGTTGTCACATCTGGCCAAGGGAAAGATCTTCTCTAAGCTTGATTTAAGAGAAGCCTACTATCGTGTACGAATCAAGGAGGGGGATGAGTGGAAAACTGCATTCAATTGCCCGTTGGGAGCTTTCCAGTATAAGGTGTTACCATTCGGTTTGGCTGGGGCCCCTGGGGTATTTATGCAATTAATCAATGAGGTACTGCATGAACATCTGTTTAAAGGGGTACTGGTGTATTTGGATGATGTATTGATTTATACGGAAACCATGGAAGAGCATGTGGCTCTGGTAAGGAAAGTATTGTGTAAACTCAGATCAGCTGAATTGTATGCCAAACTGTCTAAATGTGCCTTTCATCAGACCCGTATTGACTACTTGGGGTATAGAATTTCAGATAAAGGCATAGAAATGGACCCTGCCAAGGTGCAGGCTATCGTGGACTGGGAGAGTCCCCGCACCCGCAGGCAACTGCAAAGTTTCCTGGGGTTCAGCAACTACTACAGATTATTCATAAGGGGGTTCGCCGAGATTGCCTTGCCACTAACTGAACTGCTTCGAACAAAAGGGGTGGGAGATACTCGGAGAGTCAAGAATCCCAGGGCGCTGTTGCGCTGGACGCCTGCTTGTCAAACGGCGTTTGAGCGGCTGAAAGCAGCTTTTGTCAAAGAGCCCATTTTACAGCATCCTGATCCCTCAAAGCCTTTTGTAGTACAGGCAGATGCCTCCGATTATTCCATTGGGGCATTGTTGATGCAACAAGACGGGACAGGATGCCTCAAGCCCTGTGCCTACTTATCCCGCAAATTCTCCGAAACTGAGAGACGTTGGCATGTCTGGGAAAAGGAGGCGTTTGCAGTAAAAGCCGCGTTGGAAGCTTGGCGGCATCTGTTAGAGGGGGCAAATCATCCCTTTGAAGTATGGACTGATCATAAAAACCTGGAGGCGCTTAGTGCCCCTCGAAAACTGAGCCCCAAACAGGTCCGTTGGGCTCAATTTTTCAATCGATTCAATTTTCAATTGAAATTTATTCCGGGGAAAAAGAACTTCTTGGCTGATGCGTTGTCAAGGCAACCTCAGGACACTGGGGCAGCGCCAGAAGTGGTTAGCACCCTATGGACGGCGCCCCAATTGGGCATGCAGGCTGTGACGCGAAGCCAAACGCGCGCGCAGCAGCCGCCCACCACGGACGCTGCCCAGCCAAGCACTTTGTCAATTCCCTCCCAGTTGCAACAAAAGTTTCTGAAAGAACTGAAAACGGATACTTGGTTGCTAGCGAATAAAGACAGTGTTACTTTTGACAGAGGCTTCGCTTGGAAATCTGACCGCCTCTATGTTCCTGAAAGCCTCAGAAAAGATGTGTTACTACGTTCACACGATGACAAGCTCGCCGGTCACTTTGGGTTTGTAAAAACCTTGCACCTGGTTCGGAGGCAGTTTTGGTGGCCCACATTGCGTAAAGATGTCAAGGACTACATTGCCTCCTGCACTGTGTGTGCAATGTCTAAACGCAAGGTGGGCAAGCCCCAGGGGCTTCTACAGCCGGTGGCTACCCCTTCTTCCCCTTGGGAGGAAATCTCCATGGACTTCATTGTAGAACTGCCACCCAGCCAGCGCAAAACAGTCATCTGGGTGGTCAAAGATTATTTCTCTAAACAAGCTCACTTCATCCCTTGCGTGTCCATTCCGTCAGCACGGCAATTGGCCCTCCTGTTCCTGGTACACGTGTACAGGCTACACGGATGCCCCTCCCGCTTAATTTCGGACAGGGGCACACAATTTACCTCCCAATTTTGGCGGGCATTCCTCAAGCTGTTAGGCACGAAGCAAGCCCTCTCCACGGCTTGGCATCCGCAAACGGACGGGGCCACTGAGGCTCTTAACTCTACTTTGGAGCAGTACCTTCGAGCTTTTGTAAATTATCAGCAGGACAATTGGGTAGACCTCCTACCGTTTGCTGAAGTGGCTTACAACAATGCAGTGCACCAAAGCACTGGCCAAACCCCGTTTCGGGTAGCCCAGGGTAAAGACTTTGTACCTATCCCTGATCTACCACAACCTCCGGTAGGATCAACTACTCCAGATGATTGGACAACACAACTGGCTGACTCCTGGCCAATGATTCAACAGGCATTAGCTGATGCACAAGCGGATTATAAACTGTATGCTGATCGAAAGCGGGCCCCCCACCCTCCATTCCAAGTCGGGGACTCGGTTTACCTTTCCACTAAGTTTCTCAAGTCCTCACAACCTTCAAAGAAACTTGCGCCTAAATTTGTTGGTCCTTTCCCGATTATAGCTCAAATTAACCCTGTGACTTTTAAACTTGACTTGCCTCATAACCTCAAACGCTTACACCCTGTTTTTCATTGCAGTTTGCTCAAACCGACTATTCCTTCTGACCGCTGGCATCGCCAACCTCCACCTCCAACCCCCATCATGATTGATGGTCAGCAACACTTTGAAGTTAAAGAAATTTTGGATTCTAGACGCCTTCGCAATACTTTACAATATTTAGTTCGTTGGAAACATTTCCCTCATCCAGAGTGGGTGGCTGCACCAGATGTGGCTTCCCCTGTCCTGGTAGCCCGTTTTCACTCTGCTTATCCCTCTAAGCCAGGTCCTTAGATGTATTTTTAGGGAGGCGGTATGTCATGTTCGCCGTTTCAATGTCTTTGATACATCGTAATGTTTCGCATGTCATTAATTGGATGCGTGTTTCATCTCTGTGGGGAGGATGGGAACCGTTATCTTTTCGCTTTGCTTTGAAATGTATTTGTCTTATCTACTGAGCTCAAGGTTACTTTCCCAGGCTAGCAACTCTGACGATTGCTAGCACCTGTGCCGGGCGGGGCTGCTACGAGGGAGGTGGGATACGTTTGCACCAAGGGTTTAAGTTTGTATTTGGCGCGCTTTTGCTCATTCTCAGCTTTCTTTGTACTTGTCTTTAGTTCTCTAATAAATCAGATCTCATTTAGCAGCCTCTTGTGAGTCTGAGTATTTGGGCTAGGGCAATCATTACAATTGTATTCTGTTGACTTAATACAGCCATTGCTTAATACTGTCTTCTGGAAACTTGATCTCAGTGATGGTTGTTCATCAATAGTACTTTCATGCTGAATTTTTTCAGTACCTTAAATGTGGCCATGTTGCAATACAGCCTTCCACATTAGGAAAGCATGATTTGAATGTATAGGAAGAACAAGGAGTTCTCAAGAGATTGTCCCATTCAAGGGGTGTGTTTCAGGTCCTTGCCAAGCTGAAATGTTGTTGTACATGCAAAAATATGGCATGTTATTGTGAAGCCCTGAATATTGGGAGCCATCTGGTGAGTGAATTTCAAATAAGTATTTAGCACCTCTTTTTTTCCATTGCTGTTTCACCTATATATTTCCACCTCAGAGCTGTTCTGTCTATCTAGTATTGTATACTAAGTCTTGTTAATTCACCTGATGAAATTTAATTTTTTAAATGGATTATTCCAGTGAAGAGTTTATTTCCACAGCATGAGGAGACAGGTCACTTTAAAAAGATCTTATCCAAGATTAGATAGAGAAAAGGACATCAGAATGTGTTCACATTAACAAGGGAATGTGGCTGTAGATACAATTCAAGATACAATTCAATTAATGTTTGGAGAAAGTTTAAAGAAATCTTGGATGAGATGAGCTTTGGGAAGAAGAGTGAAAGCTAATTCTTATCCTTGGATATTTCTCTTCAACTGATAACAATGGCAACCAGACAGGGTGAGTCAACCTCTAAATAAACTCCTGCTCAAAACCCCAGGAAGATGATAAAATAAATTCACCCCTCCTGTAGGAACCAGGGCAGAAGGGGGAAAACCAATTCATTCTCAACTGAGCAGAGGAATTACAGAAGAATGTATGTTTTCAACCAACAAACCATGTAAACAGAAGTTCCTCATGATTCCCGTAATTTTGCATTTCAGGAAAATGATGGCTGTCAAGAATGGATCATTTTCCTATTTTGGATGAATATTGGCTTATTCACAGTAAAATTTCTGTGGAACGTTTATCAAAAAGTAGGTTTCGAAATGAGATCCAGTTTGGTATAATGGTTAAGGTGCCAAAGTAGTAACTGGGAGACTGTGAGTTCTAGTCCCATCTTAGGCACAAAACCAGCTGGTTGACCTTGGGCCAGTCATTCTCTCTCAGCCCTAGGAAAGAGGCAATGGTAAACCATTTCCAAAATCTTGCCAAGAAAACTGCAGGGACTTGTCCAGGCAGTCACCAGGAGTCAACACTGACTCAAAGCCATGCATGCACACACACAGACACAAAAAGGTCTTGTAAAATGTCAAAAGCTACTTAGAAGGTCATGCACACCACTCCAGAGTACTTCCAGCACTGCTGCTCTTGAATGAGAGTTAATCTTCTAAAGATGTTGTAGAGATAGCAGTGGGATCAATATTCTTCTAAGGGCAGTAATAGATGGCAGTCTCCCAGTTTCCTATAGATGGCAGGACAGGACAGCTTCACTTGTAAATTGTTCATATGGTCAGTTAGTTAATTCACCACACTGCCTTGGTGGTTTTTAGGTATTGGAAGCTGTTAGCTTTTCCCCAGTAAAGAGGAACCCCCCCCCCCCTGAGATATCTAGGAAGAGGCCTACAGCACTTCCAAACACTAAACACCTCAACATTTAGGAGGACAACTTAAACTAATTTCAACTTTCCAACTGGATAGATGCAGGCATTTTTCTCAGCCAGATTAGTTACTTTTAATTTTAGTATTGAATAAAAGAACAATTTACAGGTGGAGGTTGCACTGCTATGTATCTATAGGCTGACCATACGTCCCATTTTGAACAGGAAAGTCCCTTTTTTTAACATTTCCTGACTGTCCCGTTGTTTTAATATAAATGTCAGTTTTGTCCCGTTTTTTAAAAGCGTTGGAGCTGTTATTGGGAAAAGCAGGAAAAAATTGAAATTGAAATTGAAAAGGAGGCTGACTTGGCAGTAGTTCTCAATCTGGCGGGAAACCTAGACGGGGAACCGCAGGAACAGCTGATCGGTGGTGAGCAAGTGGAAGAGTTGCTGCCGCCAATCAGTGCAGTGGAAGATGGTCAGAAAAGTGCGCCCCGCAGAAAAGAAGCCAATTGGCTCTCAGACCAAAATGGCGGGAAGAAAATAAAATAAAAGGGCATGCCAGAGAGGAACAGGTTGTCAGGGACAACTGTTCACTAGACTCCTCTGTTCCTGTCCTCCCGTCACAGCTCGCCACCACCCTCAGCCCTCCACTTCTCCAGCATCCTGCCACCTCTGTTCCTGTCCGCCTGTCCCAGCTCGCCGCCACACTCAGCCCTCCACTTCTCCAGCCTCCTGCCGCCTCCGTTCCTGTCCTCCCGTCCCAGCTCACCGCCGCCCTCAGCCCTCCACTTCTCCAGCCTCTCTCCGCCTCCGTTCCTGTCCTCCCGTCCCAGCTCACCGCCGCCCTCAGCCCTCCGCTTCTCCAGCCTCTCTCCGCCTCCGTTCCTGTCCTCCCGTCCCAGCTCACCGCCGCCCTCAGCCCTCCGCTTCTCCAGCCTCCTGCCGCCTCCGTTCCTGTCCTCCCGTCCCAGCTCACCGCCGCCCTCAGCCCTCCGCTTCTCCAGCCTCTCTCCACCTCCGTTCCTGTCCTCCCGTCCCAGCTCACCGCCGCCCTCAGCCCTCCGCTTCTCCAGCCTCTCTCTGCCTCCGTTCCTGTCCTCCCGTCCCAGCTCACCGCCGCCCTCAGCCCTCCGCTTCTCCAGCCTCCTGCCGCCTCCGTTCCTGTCCTCCCGTCCCAGCTCACCGCCGCCCTCAGCCCTCCGCTTCTCCAGCCTCTCTCCCCCTCCGTTCCTGTCCTCCCGTCCCAGCTAACCGCCGCCCTCAGCCCTCCGCTTCTCCAGCCTCTCTCCGCCTCCGTTCCTGTCCTCCCGTCCCAGCTCACCGCCGCCCTCAGCCCTCCGCTTCTCCAGCCTCTCTCCGCCTCCGTTCCTGTCCTCCCGTCCCAGCTCACCGCCGCCCTCAGCACTCCGCTTCTCCAGCCTCTCTCCGCCTCCGTTCCTGTCCTCCCGTCCCAGCTCACCGCCGCCCTCAGCCCTCCGCTTCTCCAGCCTCTCTCCGCCTCCGTTCCTGTCCTCCCGTCCCAGCTCACCGCCGCCCTCAGCCCTCCGCTTCTCCAGCCTCCTGCCGCCTCCGTTCCTGTCCTCCCGTCCCAGCTCACCGCCGCCCTCAGCCCTCCGCTTCTCCAGCCTCCTGCCGCCTCCGTTCCTGTCCTCCCGTCCCAGCTCACCGCAGCCCTCAGCCCTCTGCTTCTCCAGCCTCCTGCCGCCTCTGTTCCTGTCCTCCCGTCCCAGCTCACCGCTGCCCTCAGCCCTCCGCTTCTCCAGCCTCCTGCCGCCTCCATTCCTGTCCTCCCGTCCCAGCTCACTGCAGCCCTCAGCCCTCTGCTTCTCCAGCCTCCTGCCGCCTCTGTTCCTGTCCTCCCGTCCCAGCTCACTGCTGCCCTCAGCCCTCAGCCCTCCGCTTCTCCAGCCTCCTGCCGCCTCCAATCCTGTCCTCCCATCCCAGCTTGCCACCACCTTCAGCCCTCAGCCCTCCGCTTCTCCAGCCTCCTGCCACCTCCATTCCTGTCCTCCCGTCCCAGCTCACCACCGCCCTCAGCCCTCTGCTTCTCCAGCCTCCTGCCGCCTCCGTTCCTGTCCTCCCGTCCCAGCTCACCGCTGCCCTCAGCCCTCAGCCCTCCGCTTCTCCAGCCTCCTGCCGCCTCCATTCCTGTCCTCCCATCCCAGCTCACCACCGCCCTCAGCCCTCCGCTTCTCCAGCCTCCTGCCGCCTCCATTCCTGTCCTCCCATCCCAGCTCACCACCGCCCTCAGCCCTCCGCTTCTCCAGCCTCCTGCCGCCTCCAATCCTGTCCTCCCATCCCAGCTCGCCACCACCTTCAGCCCTCAGCCCTCCGCTTCTCCAGCCTCCTGCCACCTCCATTCCTGTCCTCCCGTCCCAGCTCACCGCCGCCCTCAGCCCTCCGCTTCTCCAGCCTCTCTCTGCCTCCGTTCCTGTCCTCCCGTCCCAGCTCACCGCCGCCCTCAGCCCTCCGCTTCTCCAGCCTCCTGCCGCCTCCGTTCCTGTCCTCCCGTCCCAGCTCACCGCCGCCCTCAGCCCTCCGCTTCTCCAGCCTCTCTCCCCCTCCGTTCCTGTCCTCCCGTCCCAGCTAACCGCCGCCCTCAGCCCTCCGCTTCTCCAGCCTCTCTCCGCCTCCGTTCCTGTCCTCCCGTCCCAGCTCACCGCCGCCCTCAGCCCTCCGCTTCTCCAGCCTCTCTCCGCCTCCGTTCCTGTCCTCCCGTCCCAGCTCACCGCCGCCCTCAGCACTCCGCTTCTCCAGCCTCTCTCCGCCTCCGTTCCTGTCCTCCCGTCCCAGCTCACCGCCGCCCTCAGCCCTCCGCTTCTCCAGCCTCTCTCCGCCTCCGTTCCTGTCCTCCCGTCCCAGCTCACCGCCGCCCTCAGCCCTCCGCTTCTCCAGCCTCCTGCCGCCTCCGTTCCTGTCCTCCCGTCCCAGCTCACCGCCGCCCTCAGCCCTCCGCTTCTCCAGCCTCCTGCCGCCTCCGTTCCTGTCCTCCCGTCCCAGCTCACCGCAGCCCTCAGCCCTCTGCTTCTCCAGCCTCCTGCCGCCTCTGTTCCTGTCCTCCCGTCCCAGCTCACCGCTGCCCTCAGCCCTCCGCTTCTCCAGCCTCCTGCCGCCTCCATTCCTGTCCTCCCGTCCCAGCTCACTGCAGCCCTCAGCCCTCTGCTTCTCCAGCCTCCTGCCGCCTCTGTTCCTGTCCTCCCGTCCCAGCTCACTGCTGCCCTCAGCCCTCAGCCCTCCGCTTCTCCAGCCTCCTGCCGCCTCCAATCCTGTCCTCCCATCCCAGCTTGCCACCACCTTCAGCCCTCAGCCCTCCGCTTCTCCAGCCTCCTGCCACCTCCATTCCTGTCCTCCCGTCCCAGCTCACCACCGCCCTCAGCCCTCTGCTTCTCCAGCCTCCTGCCGCCTCCGTTCCTGTCCTCCCGTCCCAGCTCACCGCTGCCCTCAGCCCTCAGCCCTCCGCTTCTCCAGCCTCCTGCCGCCTCCATTCCTGTCCTCCCATCCCAGCTCACCACCGCCCTCAGCCCTCCGCTTCTCCAGCCTCCTGCCGCCTCCATTCCTGTCCTCCCATCCCAGCTCACCACCGCCCTCAGCCCTCCGCTTCTCCAGCCTCCTGCCGCCTCCAATCCTGTCCTCCCATCCCAGCTCGCCACCACCTTCAGCCCTCAGCCCTCCGCTTCTCCAGCCTCCTGCCACCTCCATTCCTGTCCTCCCGTCCCAGCTCACCACCGCCCTCAGCCCTCTGCTTCTCCAGCCTCCTGCCGCCTCTGTTCCTGTCCTCCCGTCCCAGCTCACCGCTGCCCTCAGCCCTCAGCCCTCTGCTTCTCCAGCCTCCTGACGCCTCCAATCCTGTCCTCCCATCCCAGCTCGCCACCACCTTCAGCCCTCAGCCCTCCGCTTCTCCAGCCTCCTGCCGCCTCCATTCCTGTCCTCCCATCCCAGCTCACCACCGCCCTCAGCCCTCCGCTTCTCCAGCCTCCTGCCGCCTCCGTTCCTGTCCTCCCGTCCCAGCTCACCGCCGCCCTCAGCCCTCCGCTTCTCCAGCCTCTCTCCGCCTGCGTTCCTGTCCTCCCGTCCCAGCTCACCGCCGCCCTCAGCCCTCCGCTTCTCCAGCCTCCTGCCGCCTCCGTTCCTGTCCTCCCGTCCCAGCTCACCGCCGCCCTCAGCCCTCCGCTTCTCCAGCCTCTCTCCACCTCCGTTCCTGTCCTCCCGTCCCAGCTCACCGCCGCCCTCAGCCCTCCGCTTCTCCAGCCTCTCTCCGCCTCCGTTCCTGTCCTCCCGTCCCAGCTCACCGCCGCCCTCAGCCCTCCGCTTCTCCAGCCTCTCTCCGCCTCCGTTCCTGTCCTCCCGTCCCAGCTCACCGCCGCCCTCAGCACTCCGCTTCTCCAGCCTCTCTCCGCCTCCGTTCCTGTCCTCCCGTCCCAGCTCACCGCCGCCCTCAGCCCTCCGCTTCTCCAGCCTCTCTCCGCCTCCGTTCCTGTCCTCCCGTCCCAGCTCACCGCCGCCCTCAGCCCTCCGCTTCTCCAGCCTCCTGCCGCCTCCGTTCCTGTCCTCCCGTCCCAGCTCACCGCCGCCCTCAGCCCTCCGCTTCTCCAGCCTCCTGCCGCCTCCGTTCCTGTCCTCCCGTCCCAGCTCACCGCAGCCCTCAGCCCTCTGCTTCTCCAGCCTCCTGCCGCCTCTGTTCCTGTCCTCCCGTCCCAGCTCACCGCTGCCCTCAGCCCTCCGCTTCTCCAGCCTCCTGCCGCCTTCATTCCTGTCCTCCCGTCCCAGCTCACTGCAGCCCTCAGCCCTCTGCTTCTCCAGCCTCCTGCCGCCTCTGTTCCTGTCCTCCCGTCCCAGCTCACTGCTGCCCTCAGCCCTCAGCCCTCCGCTTCTCCAGCCTCCTGCCGCCTCCAATCCTGTCCTCCCATCCCAGCTTGCCACCACCTTCAGCCCTCAGCCCTCCGCTTCTCCAGCCTCCTGCCACCTCCATTCCTGTCCTCCCGTCCCAGCTCACCACCGCCCTCAGCCCTCTGCTTCTCCAGCCTCCTGCCGCCTCCGTTCCTGTCCTCCCGTCCCAGCTCACTGCTGCCCTCAGCCCTCAGCCCTCCGCTTCTCCAGCCTCCTGCCGCCTCCATTCCTGTCCTCCCATCCCAGCTCACCACCGCCCTCAGCCCTCCGCTTCTCCAGCCTCCTGCCGCCTCCATTCCTGTCCTCCCATCCCAGCTCACCACCGCCCTCAGCCCTCCGCTTCTCCAGCCTCCTGCCGCCTCCAATCCTGTCCTCCCATCCCAGCTCGCCACCACCTTCAGCCCTCAGCCCTCCGCTTCTCCAGCCTCCTGCCACCTCCATTCCTGTCCTCCCGTCCCAGCTCACCACCGCCCTCAGCCCTCTGCTTCTCCAGCCTCCTGCCGCCTCTGTTCCTGTCCTCCCGTCCCAGTTCACCGCTGCCCTCAGCCCTCAGCCCTCTGCTTCTCCAGCCTCCTGACGCCTCCAATCCTGTCCTCCCATCCCAGCTCGCCACCACCTTCAGCCCTCAGCCCTCCGCTTCTCCAGCCTCCTGCCGCCTCCATTCCTGTCCTCCCATCCCAGCTCACCACCGCCCTCAGCCCTCCGCTTCTCCAGCCTCCTGCCGCCTCCGTTCCTGTCCTCCCGTCCCAGCTCACCGCCGCCCTCAGCCCTCCGCTTCTCCAGCCTCTCTCCGCCTGCGTTCCTGTCCTCCCGTCCCAGCTCACCGCCGCCCTCAGCCCTCCGCTTCTCCAGCCTCCTGCCGCCTCCGTTCCTGTCCTCCCGTCCCAGCTCACCGCCGCCCTCAGCCCTCCGCTTCTCCAGCCTCTCTCCACCTCCGTTCCTGTCCTCCCGTCCCAGCTCACCACCGCCCTCAGCCCTCCGCTTCTCCAGCCTCCTGCCACCTCCATTCCTGTCCTCCCGTCCCAGCTCACCGCCGCCCTCAGCCCTCCGCTTCTCCAGCCTCTCTCCGCCTCCGTTCCTGTCCTCCCGTCCCAGCTCACCGCCGCCCTCAGCCCTCCGCTTCTCCAGCCTCCTGCCGCCTCCGTTCCTGTCCTCCCATCCCAGCTCGCCACCACCTTCAGCCCTCAGCCCTCCACTTCTCCAGCCTCTCTCCACCTCTGTTCCTGTCCTCCCGTCCCAGCTCACCACCGCCCTCAGCCCTCCGCTTCTCCAGCCTCCTGCCGCCTCCAATCCTGTCCTCCCATCCCAGCTCACCACCGCCCTCAGCCCTCTGCTTCTCCAGCCTCCTGCCGCCTCCGTTCCTGTCCTCCCGTCCCAGCTCACCGCTGCCCTCAGCCCTCCGCTTCTCCAGCCTCCTGCCGCCTCCAATCCTGTCCTCCCGTCCCAGCTCACCACCACCTTCAGCCCTCAGCCCTCCACTTCTCCAGCCTCTCTCCACCTCCGTTCCTGTCCTCCTGTCCCAGCTCACCGCCACCCTCAGCCCTCCGCTTCTCCAGCCTCCTGCCGCCTCTGTTCCTGTCCTCCCATCCCAGCTCGCCACCACCTTCAGCCCTCAGCCCTCCACTTCTCCAGCCTCTCTCCACCTCCGTTCCTGTCCTCCCGTCCCAGCTCACCGCCACCCTCAGCCCTCCTGCAACCTCTCCGCCCAACACCACCCCTGCACCAGCCTCTCTGTACCCAACCATTGCCGCACCTCCCCCTCCTTCACCTTCCCAGCTTACTGCCAATAACTTTTTTTATCATCTTTTTCGTGAATACAGAATATTACATAAGTTTAACCCCATCCCATTTTGCCATCCGAATGTCCTGTTTTTGTCTCAAGGAAATATGGTCAGCCTATGTATCTATTACTTAAATAGCTCACTCTTTCTGGGAAATTCAGAATCACATCTGCACAATCTCTCACCAGGAAATAGCCAAGGCAAGCCTAGCCTTTTCTTTGTAAGAAAGCCGCTAAATTATGTGCCTTTAGATTATTTCTTTGGGCCACTCTTCCCCAATTTGGTGTCCTGCATATATGTTGAAGTTCAGTTTCCATAATCCCCATTAGTCCTGGTAGCTGCGGGATTCTGGGAATGGAAATTTAACACATCAGAAGGGCACCCACCTTGGGAAAACTGTAGGCTCTTGAATTAATTGGCCCTTTGCCCAACAAGTTTCCTTAAAGTAACTTTAGAAAACTGAAGCATGGGTTGGTATGCAGGTGTTACAAAGAATTCCTATTTCCTCACAGTTTATTCTACACCTTGTTAATATCTTAGTTTTGGAGATTAACTGTAAATTAATAATGTGCATCATTTTCCCCTGAAGGCATATATATTTTTAAAACAGAATTTTAACATTTATAAACTGAGTGAAGTGCAAAGTTACACATCATTTCTAAGAGGAATGTTTGGGTGATTTGTTTTCATTGCCATTGAGGATCTTTTGTGTGAGTTTTCTTTCATTTTAGATGCGGCTTTTGTTCTCCCTTCCAAGGCTAGAGAGGGAGAGGTCTGGAGAACGTGAAGTTGCTTGTTTTGTGTCCTTAGGAAAACGTGTTAACGCTTATTTCCATGCAGTTGTTATATCTCACACATACACAGGCTTTGAGGGTGCATATACAAGTGATTACAAGCAGCTTTTTAACCAGCCCGATCACCGCCAACAGACCAGGGGAAATATCCCACCAGTTTAATTATGTATCACTTAATCTGGATTCAACCGGTTGAATTTACATCTGCTCAACAGAAGCCCTGGAAAAGCAGGGTTCTCTTAAACAGAGAGAAGTCCCTCTGGGTTTAGATTTGATCAGATTGGGGTCTTTATCCGGTCTTACAAGGCCATGCCATTTTCTACCCCTCCCCATGTGCATCCATTGTTTTCATGGAAAATCTTTGGTTGTGGCTTCTGAAAGGATGTTGCTCCTTCATAGCCTCTTCCTCATCTGCACAAGCAGACTTTCTCTTCTGGGTTTTTTGTAGGGTAAGTGCCCAATCAGTTGTATCTAACACTTGAAGAAAACTGTTTTCACAGTGACTCTCTTGCACACTGGGGTCTGTGTTTGTGCATGTATCCAAACCAAGGAATTATCAATGAATGTGGTACTATCCTTTCTACATACACCTTTCCTTCCTTTATTTTTCCCTCTCCCCCAACATCACTGTTAATTCACTAATTCTAGAAGCCACCATGCCATTGTTTTCTGGTAATTATACACACCTCATATGCTGGCTTTTTAATACACTAATTGCATGATTAGTTTTATGATTTCTTCTGATTACCAATTAAGTTACCTTTTTTCTGTATTTCATACATACCATTAGATTTTATAGCACTCCCTTTTTTAATTTCTCACCTAGCAGGGGTTCTCACACATTTGAAGACTGCATTATCCACTCAATAAACAGAGAGAGTTTAATTTTCTGTGTAACGTATTGGTGTGGACTTGGAAGGATGATGTTTCCGATATTATGCTATCAAGAGTGACATTTAATTTTACACAGAAAAAAATCTTGTTTTTCACTGTCATAACAGCATTCACAGAGTATGAATTTAAAGATGTGTGGAGACTGAATTGAGTGATTTCCTGCCTGTTAGCTTAGTTTAACTTGTCACACATCTCCCTGGCCATTCTTGGATTTTCAGGCACCGAGTTAGTTGTTTTAGCCCAGTCCTTTCCTTTATAATGTTCTGTGTATCCAAATGCTTCTATAAGCCCACTTCCCCCATTGCCCATTGTCGTAGATCAATACCGCAATATATCCATAGATGTGCAAAGAAACGCCCAAGGAAGTTTCAGCAAGGGATGTGCATGGCCATTCAATTAGCAGTTCCCCCAAGGCAGTAATACTGAAGCTTAAATGTATTTAATGACTTGCCACAGTTTACCACAAAACTCAGAATACAAACATTATAATAGAAAATATCATGAATGTTTAAAACTTCCAGCAAGTAAAGTCGTGAAAGCATTTCCCCTTTCCCACTCCAAGAACTGGCCCCCGCCATCTCCAATCATTCTGGACCCATACTGTATTCAAGCACCAAAGATCTGGATGTAGAAGGGTCCCCCTAAGTCTGTGCTTCTCTGATTCTAGTGGGGAGAGAGCATTGCTGGGCAAGACTGTTTCCACAAAGAAAGCCTTCTTCTATGAAAGGACCAGATCACAATTTATAAGTCATAATACAGTCAGGAAGGCTGCCTTCATTTCTCTTAGTAAATGCCTAAGATTATGAGAAAGGCTGTTTGCCTAATCCCAGGTTCTTAGGGCTTTACATACCAACCTGACTGAATAGCTAAACTTAGCCAAGAGGACTTTTCTATGTAATATGACCGCCATAGGGTATGAAAAGCGCACATATTTCTTCTGTTTGAGTATCATCAACAGACTCTGCTGATGGCATATATCATTTGTTAATGGCTTTGGCCAAGGATTGAAGAGAAGAAGTTGATGTGTGTAATGTACATCACTCCAAATGTTGCAAATTTACATCTCTGACAAGGTCTAGTATTTCCATTTTTGTAAAGAATTGTACATGCATTCATTTTCAAACCCAGAACTGGCACTGTTTTCTTTGGCAAATGCTTTATTTCTCATATAATTTTGCATATTACACTTGATCATCCTTAAAAGAGTAGGTATTTTTAGTAGAATGAATAAAAGGAATGCTGAGAAAGATTGCAGCACTAAGATTACATCTCTTACTTTACTTTTACTTTCCTAACTACTAGACCATGTGCTCAATCGTAGGAAGCAATCCTGCCAAAGTGGCAGGTGGTGTGTCCTGGACAGCAAGCTAGCTGGACTGCATCAAAATTCAGGAAATATTAGCTTCCAGTGCTAAAGAAGGAGAACGGACATATTTCACAGCACAGAGTAAATTTCATAGATATGCTGAAATCTGTTTTAACCGTGAAAAGCCATAAATGTATTCACAAAGCGTTCAATTCATTTTGATGGGACAGCTTGGATACACAAAGCTACGTTTGTAGGATACCCAAAATGCTCCTTAGGCAAACACAGATATGCTCAAAGAATGAAGGCATGTGAGTTGTGCACAGATCAGTGTACATTCTGCTGCTATAAAAACAAGGAGACAAAAGAAACAGCTTTAAACTTGTGTACCTAACATGGATTGCTTTTAAAAGATCTAGTATATATTATCTGCCAATTTATAGCGCGTTAGCTACCCTTGAATCAATTCATCCACAAGTATTCATACATACCCATTATGTTATTGCCTTTTGGGATCAACAACATTAGGCAAAAAAAAAAAAAGGAGTAATAGAAGTCCAGGAAATTCAAGCATGACATAAGGCGCTCACCTCTCTCTTTCTGAGGGTATCAGATTCATACTTTCACTTCCTGCAGTTCTACTTTCACTCTGGTTTCTTTCACATCTTTTCTTCTGTGTTGTTTTCTCAAATCCATTCTTGACACTACCAAGTAATGATCGGCCCCCCATTCAGAAGTTTTCATCACTTCATAAAGTGATCCATGAGTGTGCATTTTATATTGCCTGTACTTCCAAGTGGATGGGCTTGAATAACAGTAAGCTGGCTTGCAAAATGGCTTGTAGATTAGAGATCTCAGCTTGCTTAGAACATTGTGAACATGCTTAGAGTAAAATTGGGTTTTTAGTGCACTGTGGCATGATGGACAAAACATGTCAGAAGTGACTAGTACTGTCCTTACCATTAGCAGGGAATGCTGCATGTATCATCAGTGTAACTGAGGCTGATAATCTAATCTGTATCTTCTGTGTTTTAGTAAGAAGCAATGTGAACTCCTCAGACCATCAAAGCAATGATGCATGTTAGAGGTCAATATCTTTTGGCCCATTTGATGATGACTATAGCATGTGGGATACTATGTTGGAATGTAGGAATGGCATGGAATGGAATGGAATGGAAAGGGGGGAGGGAGGAAAGAAGGAAATGTGCTTGTAAAACTAAGAAAAAGGGAAAGACTTAACAAATTGAGGGACAGTTTGGTCTAGTGGGTAAGGGACCAGTTAGAAACCAGGCTTGGTTTCTAAGCTGGTCACTCTCTCTCAGCCCAACTCACCTCACAGGGTTGTTGTGGGAGGAAAATAGGAGGAAGAAGGAGTATTAGGTCTGTGCCCCACCTTGAGTTATTTATAAACATAATAAAGGCAGGATAAAAAATCTAAAAAAAAAATGCAATGACAGTAGTCTGATCTTGTGGAGCAGAATTAATGAATATATGTAGGAAAGTGAAGGTATCAGTTCAATTATGAAAGAAAATTTATGCCAGAATGTATGCCAGAAAATATGAATTGGTGTCATCTAAATTGTTGTGAGTGCAATGGAAAGTAGGAATGAATAGTTGGTGGTAGTTGCATGTTATGCTCCAATTAATGGTGGCAATGGAAGAACCAAGGGTGGATTTTAGGAAAAAATGTGCAACATTTTCAACAAATGCTATGGGGGGGGGGATTATTCTGCTAGATAACATGAATGAACGAGTGGAACAAATGAAAGAGTACAGCAAAAATGATTGGGCCATTTGGAGGACAAAAATGAATGGCTATTTTGACCCATGCTGATGATGCCGGTTAGATTTATATCCTGCCTTTATTTTGTACAAATCAAGGTGCTGCACATAATTCTTCCACCTCCTGTTTTCCCCAGAACAACAAGCCTCTGAGCTGGGTTGGGTTGAGAGAGAAAGTGACTGGCCCAGAGTCAACCAGCTTAGAAAAACTATTGCTTGTTTCAGATATGTGGTTTAAGCATAAGTCTGTTCATACATACACCTGGCAAAGGGATGAATCCATCTATCAAATAATAAACTTGAGTGTAAAGAAAGCTAATTCAGATTCTTGGCAACATAAACCACTGTGTAGTATCTTAATTGTGGTTTAGGAAAGACTCATTCCTAAACTTCAGTTCATGAATTTAACAAAGAAATCTATGACCGTATATGTGATTTCAGACAAGTTAGTGTTGATAACAACTGTTGTACATTTCAGTATTCTGGGATGTGAAGATTCTTGGGATTCTAAATATTTTACATTGACTTTTATTAAGAAGCCGATCACTTTTTAAAGGAAGATTCTTACAGGGGTTGCTGGCCAGTCTGTGGCTCTCTGTAAGGGTGTACCATATGTTCTACTAGCACCCTGCGGACAACGAGTCAGCATGGAGAAACGTACAAAATTGATGGTGTTCCTGTAATAACAAGTAAGGACATTGCCAGCTCTGCAAAGATGCAATTTTTCCATAAATTGTAAGGGGAAATGGAATAACCCTTACTTATCCACACCAGTCTCCCCTTTGAAAAAAACACCCACTTTTAAAATTCTGTTTCATTCATTGTCCTGCTTACTACTGAATAATACATGAGGTGGCAGAAAAGTTTCTCAGGCCAGAAAATACAAAGACTTTCAATGCTAGTTTTCACTGGCCTGACAAGGTCACAAATATAATCAGAATTTCTAAAACGTGCAGGTTTATTTAATGTTTTCATTAACTAGAAATTTTGTGCATTGCATAAGTTAAATCTATGCCCTATAAGAACACACTTCTATCTGGAGCTACTTAAGTGCCTTATTTGTACATTGTGGCATTCTTTTTTCTCTTAAACTGAAGAGACTATGAAATCTTCTTTATTTGCAGCTGAGATGAATATTATGTATTTGTGCAATTTTGCTTGGCTTTCTTTGCTACATCTACCTGAATATTCTTCTCATAGAAACATTTACTTTTTGTAAGTGTAATTTTCCTTAGTCTCTACTATTTTGCTTTTAGCCATTCATGGAAAGTTTTGCTTTACTGTGAATAATAAAGAATATGCAAGCTAATTGAACAGCTACTTTTGAGAAACCAAAGCGGTGTACATTCTGTCAGTTTCTATGCCTTAGCCAAACTTGCTTGGCTAATGTTTCTGATTTGTAAGATATTTGAAAGACATGCAACACTTTCACACACACACACACACATGCACGCGCGCACACACACACACACACACACACACAGACATACTTCATCATAATTGACTACTTTTTTCTGTTTGAGCCTTTCTTGGCTCAGTGGCAAACCTACACTACACTTAATGTGTGATTCATTGTCACAAGGAAAATACTCCACTTCTTTATTTAAATTCAGCATCTGCTCCTTCAAAGCATGCTCATTACCATTAGTACGCCAAAAATGCTACAAACATGGCAAGAATCTTACACTGAGCATGAGCAATATTTTCCTCCCTTTATTCCAAAAGAAATCCATTTACTCTATTCAAAACTTAATGCCCTGATTTTAGAGATTGTTGGAAGTCTGAGTAGCACCGGTTTGCATGGGGTCCCATGTTAATAGGTACAGAACTGTAACCCATACAACAGTATTGCATAATATCCAGTCATACAACATGCAAAACAGATCAGTGGGCCAACAGAGACCAGTAGCCACATGTGCTACCGTCACTGTACCTGCTGCTTTAAACTCAGTCTTCCTAATTGTTTGGTTTTAGAGATACAGTTACTATAGTGAGCTTCATGATGCTTGAATAATTTGGGTCAAGGAGAGCCATGAGTCATTCTTCTACAGGTCCAGTTTTTGAAAAAGATCCTAATTAGTCAGTAGAATGACCATTGCTGAGAAACTCATAGGCTTGGTAGTAGATTGACTAGTTCTTGTAACAGGATATCTATAATGGTTAAAACTATGATTTCCCAAGGAGTCACAGTGTCAGTTTGATAGTCATGGGAATTCTGTGCTGTACTATTCATCTCTTATTGTTTCTGAAAATTACTAGTTAATAATTCTTGGTCAATCATTTCAGTTCACTAAAGATCTGCAAGAGGCCATCTGATATTCCTGTAAAGGTGCAAATTTTGTAATGAAGTTGAATGTCAAACACTTTAAAAGCAACCCTTTTAGGTTAACCTAAAATTTAACCTGTGATATTAGAACAGACTAGTTACCTATGCCCATGATCATGGAGCCATTTTCTTTAATGGAAGAAAATCTGAATTCTTTACTTGAGATCAATAATCAGCTTTTTATCCAGAGATAGGAAATAAAGCTGTGCTCCATTCATCGTTAAATTAAAGAATTTGCAAAATGAAAATAGTTAAGGAATTTGCTTCCACAAAAATGTGATCAGATGTTTTTGAAAAGGTTTATTCCAAATTCCAGAAGGATGAACTAACAGTAACTACTAGTCTTCATATCTAACTATTTCATACAGGATTCATGGCAGTACAACTCTTCCTGCCATTTGTTGAAGAAGAGGAATGGAAGAAGCTCTTTATTTCCCTCCCTCCCTCCCTTCCTTTTTCTTTCCTCACTCAATTTATATAGCCACCCATCTCACTTTTATGTGACTCTAGGCAGCTTACAATAAAACAAATAAAAAGACAAAATACATAATAGAAAACAAAACAAAACAAAACAAAAAACACATAGCAGCCAGGCATGATCTAACCTATCACCCATACAACCAGGAGACGGGCTCTAACACATGGTCAGCAACCCCCCCAGGCTTAAGCACAAAACCAGGTTTTCAAAGCCTTAGAAAAGGCCAACTGGGTCAGGGCCAGTCTAATCTCAGGAGGAATGATGTTTCAAAGGGCGGGCACCATTGCTGTTTTGTCCCATGGGTGTATAGTTGGTTATTGTTAAAGAATTATTCTGGGCTAGATAGTGTCTTGGTCTGATCTAGCATATGCACTTTGTATAATAGACGGTCTAAATGAACTTGGTTTCCTGCTCTAGAAGCAAGAGAGTTTTCTACTTATTTCAGTACAAGAGAATAGCCTTTAATTATAAGCTATATTCTGTTCCTTTTGCTTCTCTGTTGTGGATGCCATTATAATATAACGTGGCAGAGGTTTCCCCCCCAAACAATACGGTGAGGATCTGAACGTTTCCATTTTTCCATTAAAAAAAAATCAAATGGAGAATTAAGTGAAAAAAAAACACAAATTAAAATTTATCAAGAAATTGGAATCTAATGATATTGGCTTGAATTGAGATAATGGGTTCCTGTCTACCACACCTTAGTTAAGTAGCAGTGAATTGGACTGTTACGAATTACACAGAAATTGTCACAAATTATGACTTTTGAGTTCACTTGACCTGTCTGTCTGCCTTTTTTTCCCCGCTATTTACCCATGTGTGTGAATGAACATATCCTTGCTAACTGAGCATAAAACTTCATCATGCACCTGATGACATGGATTCTATTCAAAGAAAAGATATGCCAAACTTTCCCAGCCTAATGCTTTCCAAATGTGCTTGGGGTAAAGTTTTCAGAATTTCCTCATCCAAGCTCACTGGGAATTCTGAGTTTAGTCCCAACACATCAAAAGGGCAACAAGGTCTGAGAAGGTTGAACCTTCATTCTTCAAAGTCTCACTTTTTTTCTTTGCAGACTGGTGAATGTAGAAATTTAGCTCACCCTAGATAAGACAGGGGAAAGCTCTTCCATCTTTAGGGTATTAAGCTACTGTAGAAATTGGACTGAGGATATGACACTATATTTGAGAGGGGGGGTTCTCTTCCCCATGCATTGTCACAAATTATTTGGAGATCCTTAGTCATCTATTTCCTGTTTCATTGACTGCAGCTGAAGGAAGGAGGTATCTTTTATGGATCATGCAAAATGTGGGTGCACAGTAATGCTATCACATGATCCAGCAATTATTCCACCTGGCTTTCATACTAAAAAGGCACAGAGGAGAAAGTGACTAGAAATTACTGGAACTGAGCAATGAACAAGAAGAACAGGAGCCATGTGATCACCACAGGGCATCCTAATGTGCCATACAAGGAAGTGGAGAGACTGTGTCAATGGTTTGCTGGCTAACAATGACCTATCTGGTTGCTGACAGCTGATCTATTCCCACTTGCTCACTCACTCACTCCCCGCCTTATACAGTACATATGGTTGTTTTGTAAAGATATGCCATCTACCACATGGTTACCCCACACCTTTGCAGCCACATCAGTGGCTTTGATGGGGAGAACAAGATTGCTCAGGTTGGCATATGGCAGAGGAAGAAAGAAGCTTGAAATACCTCTAGACTCAGTGTTGGAGGATCAGTGTGATGAGCTCAAAGCATTGATAGGATTGACAGTCAGTTTCTTGTGCAAGATTCCAATTAGTAGCCACATCTGAGATCTTTGGCTTTTTTACTGAAAATACCATTTAAGAATTGATAAAAGAAATCTTAACACTGTGTATGAGATCTGCACTAAATGAGTGCATCCACAGCCCTTTTTTGTTTGGCAGGGAAGGCTCCATTCCAGAATTTGTTTGATATGAAAATGCTCCTTTTAAAGAAACTGCACAAATCCTGGATTTATGAAATCACCAATGAGACCTGTGTGTTTTTCTGCAGGCATCTTCTTCAGGAATTTAATATGAAAGTCTTGGGGTTTGAGCTGCATTTAAAAAAAAACTCATTTAGATGACAGGTTTTTGAATATATTTCTGAGGAAGCAAATGTTGTCCTCCTTATTAAAATAGAAAGGGTGAAGGTGATAGGGAGCGTACATATATTTAAAAGTTCCTTGAAGTAACATCATGTGTTACTCTCTTGTCAACTGGCATCAATTATGCTCCTCTTCTTAAGAGCAGAGTTGGCTGTATGTTCCTTGGAGTTTCATATTTCAGAATGTGTCTGGCTTCTGGCAAGGGAAAAAGTCCCCACTGAGATTTTACGAAAAGAATCTCCTATATTCTTCTTGTCTTCATGAATGGAATGGCATACAATGGAATACATTCAAAATTCCTTTTTCACTCTTTGGAAAAATGAAGAAACAATAGCAGGACTCTTTTCTGGACTTCTGGACCAGTTATAAAAAATGTGAAGAAGGTCAACACAAGAAGCCTGACTTTTCTATTCCAGCAGATTGCTAGTAACTAATGGGATTGCTCCCCCCCCCCAAAATTGGCAGAATTCCTGAATCTTGCAAAGTTGTACAATAATTAAAAATCAAGAAGTTGAAGTTTTCTCCTTTGGTGCAACTTCAGTCCAGGAAACTTATTGCTTGGCATGCACTTAATGAAGGCACAGAAGCTTAGCCAGAAAAAAGAAAAAATATAATTAATAAAAAATCCAACTGAATGTGTATAAAATTGGTGGTAACCACAAAGCAGGAAAAAGGCTGCCATTTTCACCCAAAAGGTCCATGAAGAAATATTGTAGTCACAACATGTAAACGAATGTTATTGGTCCAGGTCTGGATCTTTGCTGTTAGGCTAAAAGCGAGAAACAACTTGAGAAGGAGGATGTTTGAGACCTACTCCTAGACTGATCAGCCCAGCCTCTGCAGTCCTCATAAGAGGTCCTCTTAATTGTGCCACATCTTGCAGGTGCTCCCAGGCCCGCAACTAGGGTCTGTCACCCAGGGCAAACATGGATTCTGCGCCCATTTTGGCACCCCCCAGCACTCATTTTGGTGCCCCCCCAGTGTGGCACCCGGGGCACATGCCCCGCTTGCCCCCCCAGTTGCAGCCCTGGGTGCTCCTTCAGTATCTCTCAGGAAAAAGACATTTTTCTCATGTTGCCTGCTGTCTGAAGCCCAATTTCCCCCCCAAAACTAAAGCATAGATGGACATTACAACAATCTAGATCAGCCTTTCTCAACCTTCTGACCCTGGAGGATCCCTTGAAATATTTTTCAGGCCTCCAGGAACCCCAGCACATTCAGGCTCAAATATAGACCAGAAGTTACAACATTATTATATTCATTTCATGGGTAGGGTAGGCCTATGGGAGCCAGTGTGGCCTAGTGGTTAAAGTGCTGGGCTAGAAACCAGGAGACTAGTCCCGCCTTAGGCATGAAAGCTGGCTGGGAGACCTTGGGCCAGTCCCTCTCTCTCAGCCCAAGAGCCAATCAGGCGTGGTACGATTGTTCTAGTCCTGCCTTAGGCATGAAAGCTGGCTGGGTGACCTTGGGCCAGTCCCTCTCTCTCAGTCCAACCCACCTCACAGGGTTGTTGTTGTGGAGAAAATAGGAGGAGGAAGGAGTATTAGGTATGTTCACTGCCTTTAGGTAAAGGTAAAGGTTTCCCTTGACATTAAGTCCAGTCATGTCTGACTCTAGGGGGCGGTGCTCATCTCCGTTTCAAAGCCGAAGAGCCAGCGTTTGTCCGTAGACTCTTCCTTTGTGGTCATGTGGCCAGCATGACTAAACGGAACACCGTTACCTGCCCACCGAAGCGGTACCTATTAATCTACTCACATTTGCATGTTTTCGAACTGCTAGGTTGGCAGGAGCTGGGACTAGCAACGGGAGCTCACTCTGTCACAAGGATTTGAACCGCCGACCTTCTGATTTACAAAAATAATAAAAGCGGGATATAAATAAAAAATAAAATAAAATATATGCATTAACAGTGTTCTTAAACTGAAAATAAAAAATGAAACTTAACTCTTTAATGTGAAGTTGCCCGAATTTGAAATAATTTTTAAATAAATCGTCATCTCCCAGGGAACCCCTAGTGACCTCTTGCGGAACCCTAGGGTGCCACAGAACCCTGGTTGAGAAACCCTGATCTAGATCCATCATGAAAATGCTTCTATTTTCCTTGGAATTGAACAACCATGATAGTGTGGTCGCAAGATTCATAGCCATTAGGAATGTTATTTTATGGGTTAGGTTTCATCATATTTATATTCTATGCCTATTATATTTCATGCTTTTTCATGTTGTACATAGCTTGGATTTGCTTTACATGTCTGGAAGAATATAACTCTTGCTAATTAATCAATCAGTCAACCCTCTAGGATAGAAATTGGAAAAATGTGTGCAGATGTTGTTGAATTATGCATGTTCAGCAGTGTTTAATGTGTGGACTTAAACTATCCACCTACTCAGAAACCATTACTGTTCAGATGAAAGTTTATGTCATATAAGTGTGCATATGCTGCATCCCCAGAAAAGCTTTACATGGCAGAAGCAACAGTTGGAAAGCAGTTTTCAGTGAGCTCTATGTTTTAGAAAGGAAGAACTAGTCAATGTACTCCCATTTTGTAGACTGGATGTACACCCAGTTCCTTGCTACTTTAGGATTATGATGGTATTTCCAGATACTCAGTTTTATATGACACAACCTACATCTGTTACAGCTTTGTGCCAGTGTAATTGAAAAGAAAGAAATTGAGAAAATGTCCCTAGACTATTAATGCAGTAGAAAGGGATGTGAGAAATCCGGAGGTTGTAGCAATTTCATCTTGTGGTAATGTCTATTATATTGTGTACCACTGCATCTGATTGATGACAATGTCCTTTTCATTCATCAGTGCTAAGTTAACTACAAGATTTGACTCAATCCTATCATAAATTTGGGTTGGGGAATAAAGAATCTATTGGGGAGTTGCATAGTGAGTCCTTACTCCCAGGCTGCTGCTGACATTCAAGGCAACCTTGTGCAGAATTCCACTTAGCACCCCCACCCCCCAACATTTTTTCTTGATATCCAAAATAGTGTATTTCCTCTTTCTTGGACAGTCTCTTTTTATATAACTGTGCCATGCAGTAATCATGTTGTGTGGCTTTTGAAAGAAAACAACAACAAACTTGCAACTGATGCCTCTCTCCTCTCTTGAGACACCCTTGTGCATTGCAGAATTTTCACATTGGGTTTCGGCAACCCTGTTTACTCCCTTTCTGGGCTTCCTTTGCCACCTATCTAAATCAGGCAAGCAGAGTTAATGGTAGTCTCCAACCCATCTACCAAACCATGCTTTACAGATAATGGTTTGTGGAATCAAAATATGTAGCGCGTTTTATAAAGACAGCTGTGTCTCAACCAGTATACAGTATGTCTTGCCAACTGCTATCTTTTATAGAGTCTCAAAGCTATTAAACCTTTACCTTGTTCCAATATATTCTGCTTGATTCCAAAATAGTCAAGAATGCTTAGTCTGGAACAGTTTTAGAACTAGCTGAATATATTTTATATTATCTGTTGTTTTGCAGAAAGATGGCTTGGAAGTAGAGATTTGTTTTTTGGCTGTCTTTGTTAGAAACTGTTTTTTTAGCAGATGATATATTTAATTGTGCCAGAGTTTAGTCAGTGAAGGAATTCAAAGGAGTAAAAAGGGCACAGGAAGTACCAAAAGGAAATTCACGTCTGTGCTGATTAAGGAGATGTCCTCAAAACTGTTCCTGGCACATATGCTCATAATTATTCTGTTTGTCAGTCATGTGTAAAAGGGATTTCTACTACATTACTTCCAAATAGTGGGATGCTTCATCTTCAGAGCAGAGACTGGACCTCACTCTCAGCCTTTTTTGAAAGAAATTAAGACACACTTCTTTAATTCAGCTATATTGTTGCATTGCCTTCAAATAAGTGTTGTGCTGCTGCTTTGTTTAATATATCCAATTTGCTTTTTGGGGGGGTATTATATTTATTTGATATGCTATGCATCATCTTGATAATGCTAGTGGAAAAAATAAAAACACTAATAACCAATTTAGAAGATACACTGACCAATATGGGTGCTCCATTGTAAATAGAAAGATAGTTAGCATGAATAAATATTGATGCTCCCTCCTGATGCTGCACAAGTCTTGTTGATTTTAATGAGCCTGCTCTAGGTAAGGTTACATTTTATGAGTCATCACTTTTACTAAGCAAGACTAATCCACCATATTTATTTTTTAAAAAGCCATGTTCTCTCTTTCTCCCTCTTGTATCCAATCTTGTAAACTACCACAATAGGAGAAAACATGAATAAATAATCACCTGGTATATATACAGTAATTTTAGTAAGAATTTTCACTCTTTGAATATCACAGCATTCAGTTCACATGTTGCTTAAATATCTATATATCTGTATTGTTATTCATTTATTATCATGTGGACAGTATATATATATTTTGAAAACTTCCCTAACAATTAGCAACCTGTTGATCCCTTAATTTTAGGCTGCTCTGTGGTCCCACAGAGGCATGTAGAGCACTTTTGGTCTTTAGGTGGAGCTTGAGTGCTTCTGTCCATTCAAACCTAATTCAGATTTACATCACCCTCCCCAGGTGTCCTCCAGATACTCCATGTTCTTGGGATTCTAGCTCAAGATATCTGGAGAGCATCAAACTGGGCAATTACTGAGTTTTCACACAGATGCACCTGTATTCAAATTATGTTCTTTAACTGTCATGCTCAGCGAATAGAAGAGTTTCTTCTCTTGTATTTAACAGTGACACAAACATAACCCAATAATGTATTCATCCTGTGTCCCTGTGACATTACCTCCATCTGTCCCCAGTCCATGTGAAACAGGCTTAAGTTGTTCTTAACTGGACCAGGGTTAAGGTGGGCTCTTCCCCGCTTAAGCTGACTGCACCTGAAAGCAGTCACAAGGTGTGTAAGTTCTGTTATGCTTCATCATTCACTATGGCAAAGGCAGAGTCAGGTGACCAGTAGTGAATAGGATCGGGGAGGAATTTACTGGCTGTTACAGGCTGATGCAACCTTGACTCTTTCTTCCCAGTTCCTGCTCAGCCTCATCTGCTGCTATTTTGCTATTTTCTCCCTAAAAAGCTGGGCACTTTAGAAATGTGCCAGTGGGTTATCAAAACTGCATATTAATACTAGTCATCCTGCTTCCTGAACCAAGTATGGAGGGATCTGGAAGTCAGAATTTCTTGCTTATATAAAGAAAGAAAGGGGGAGAGAAATCTACAGAGTAGGAGAAGGAATCTAGAGATGATAGATAGAATCTAACAGTCCAAGCTGCCCCCTTTTTCCTGAAATGTGCGATTGGCAGAGGATCTTTCCACAGCTAATGACGGCAAGACCAAAGGACTCCACAAATTGCTTGGTCTGTCATACACTGCACATACTGATCAGGACGGCACAATTTGGCAGTGGTCCACAGCAAGTAGAAGTTTGATCAACATGACAGGAAGCATCTTACAATGTCCTGATGCAAGCTTCACCCCTTACAGACTTGAGTACGATGTCGAGATGTAAGTGCAAAGGGAGTGGGGTTTGTGATGTGATATCCCAACACATATTTCATTATCTGCCTCCCTCCCCCCGCACTGGCACCGACACCCTTGAGTGAGGATAAGGATTAGCAATGGGGGACCTAAAAAGGCAGAAAGCCCTTTAACTCATCACTGATGGAATAGAGAAGTACAGAAAAGGAACTACCTGGTTCTGCTTTCATTTAATTTTTATTTGAAACTGCAGAGGACTAATTTGTTTTATTTATTCATTCATTTATTTATGCATGCACACATGTACGCATGCATGTTCTTCTTTGGGATTCTTCTTCTTAATATTCCGTTCTTGTCTTTTTCGTAAAATACCTTAATGTAGATTGAAAGAACAGTCTTGGGGTTTACTGGTTTTTTGTATTTCTTCTCTAGAATTATGTAAACCTATTTTGCAAGGCAAAATCTGGGATGTGCAGTTTGCACACAAATTGTGTGCTCAAACAAATACAGAAACATCACTTTTTCTGGCACAGATGTAAAAAGAATCAGAACTTGCTGTCTCGACTGCAGTGGCTCTTGTATGTTGGTGATCTATTATATATACTTGTACTTACAGTGACCTCAGGCTGTACCTTTATTTACACTACAATATATTCTGGTGGAGCACCTTTCTTCATATTAACAGTAGAGGGAAGTACAGCATAGAAGATATTGTTTATATCCTAGTAGTAGGCTATGAAAAGAAAAAAAGAGTTTTTAGACAATTATGACTTGTAATAAAGCCAAGTTGCTAATATGTGAATAAAAATACATTTCTAGGTCATACTGTTATTACAGTTTCTATTATAATCAAAGGCATTGTTGTTACTCTGCATCTTGCAGAATTGTAAACATACAGCAAAAACATAGCAGGACTGTTTAAACTTGACAAGAACAGATCCTTCCTCCCTTCCTTCCTAGTCACAATTCAAAAAAATAAGTAGAAAATATTTATTAAATAAAGCATACAGTTTAGAATCAGATATATAATACTTGCTGTCAAAGCCATGCATCTACAGTGTGTTTACATTCTCCTTATCCTGGAATAGCTCTTTGAAGATTAGCAGCTTGCTTTCTTATTTGATATAAGATTGGCTCATCAGCTTCATGGCCAGTCAGCAGCAAGTCATGATGATGTTAAAATGATGACACAAGTCATTATGTCATCTCATAAATAGTATGATTATGTCATGACATCTGATGCAAGTATGAAAGTTGCATTATTTGTTTGGTGATGTCTTGATGCGCGTATCTTCATTTCTCATCCTTGTTTCCCCCTCCTGCAGATGCTCATGAAAACAAGGAGTTGAATCTGGATCTTTCAAGTCCTAATACTCTAACCACTACACCAAGCCCCATAACTTGTTACTGTAATCTTTCACATGCAGGCAATACTATTCCAGCCAAGTTATGTCTTTGTTCTACAACTCTGAGGACTTCCACATCATTGGTGTTTCAACCCCTCAATCTCTCAGAAATAAATTTGAAACCATCCTATAGTGATGTTCAGTTCTGCCAATCTTCAAGCACTGATGATATGCAAAGAATCAGTGATCACCCACTTTCTTTACCATTGTCAATAGGAAAAAAAATATCCATGTCCTATCTCTGAGTGATCTCCTGTCCTGGAATAACCAAAATCTCCCCACCCCTAACTCCACATAAAATGGAAATGAATGAAATTGCTAGCTTTGCTGCCCATCCACATGTTCAGAGTAAGTTGTGTGTTTTTGTCAGGACAGTTACTATGAGAGGAAGCTTCTTGTTGACAAAGCTGCCATTCATTCTGCATTTAAAAGCCTCTAAAAAGCCGAAAATTTTCTAATAAGAGCCTTCCAGAATGAGCAACAAATGCACAATCAGCCAGTAAATAAATAAGGCCAGTAAAATGAAAGCGTGTCATCTTAACCAGGGTGACATGTTTCTGGGATGGTTGGGAGGGGTGGGGGAAAGATATATTCTAAATAATGCCTGTGACAAGCATCAGGAACTAGACTCTGAAGCTCTGGGGTATGTGTTCAGGGGTGTGGGAGGGGGAGATACTAATAGTTGCATTGGGTTCAGGAGCCAAAAAACAGACAAAAAGATTATCCACACATTCTAGAGAATCACAGTGATTTAGATGGACACTCTACCTTTGCTCTGGTTTCAGATAAATCAGTACAAAACCAGAAACAAATTCAATTGTCATCCAGAATCACCCAAAATCTCTTCTGAGATCAGACAGATCCAGGGCTGATTCTGAACTGTGTGAAACTTCCCAGGCTGACCAGATGCAGGAGAGTAAAAATGGCTCCCCTGTTTTGTGTTGCCCTTTGCTATATTGATCCCTTAATCTATAAAGGTCTGCTCCAGCCCATATTTAAACTAAATTATTTTATCTATCCAAAAAAAATTAATAAAAGGAAATAGAATGGAGTGATTTGGGCAGTTGACTCTTTCTTCTAAACCGTGAGCAAATGGTTGTCTGAAGAAATATGTACACCATCTTGTCCTCTATCTGGTCTCACTTTAAACTCAAAGAAGTCAAAGCTCTTAAAAAGTCTTTATTACCCTCCCCAACAGGGGTGTCCGCAGGGGGTCAAAAAAACCAAGATGGTGGCCACAACTGTGTCATCAAAGCATGTAAAAAGGATCAGGACTTCAATCACATGTTTCCAGCTGCCATCTTGACTTTTTTGACCCCACCATAGATACCCCAGATCCTCAATTTCTACAGCAAGTTACACATAATTCTTATCATTTGTCTAAACTGGAAAGCCTCAAAAATAACACCTGAAACTTCCCACACCCACGTTCCTTTCATCCACTTCTGCAGCTCTGAGGCAGCCAAAAGGATAGATGTCCATCCCTGCTTTATCTATTTATTGATTGAAGAAGATTCATGAGAAAAAAAGAGATAATCTTTCTTTCTAATTTGCAGGGGGCATGTTAATTGAACACAAAATAGCAGCAAACAAAAGGCAAATTGAGCTTTTTAAACTAATTTGGAGAAGGACATCTGGTGTTGGTACCAAAAACCATGATGCTGTAGCCTGCAGCAAATATGTACAGCAGCGTATCGAGGAGAGCTTGGTTTTAGTTAGGAGTAGTTCTAGCTTCAAGACTTACTTTATTTCTGGGCAGGCTGCAGATCGTCTCCCAAGACCATGCCTGGATTTAGCCAAAGTAATTTTATAAAAGCAGTCCTCATAAGAAGCAGAACAACAGCATGCTTAGTTAGGACTGTGCCCAGGAATGGGGGAGATCCTGTGACCCACAACTTTACATTTCTCAGCTTTGGGGAAGAATTCGGCACCTTCAGTAGTTCAGTCTCCCCAGTTGCTTAAGTCATGGCTCTTTGCCCAGGCCAAGGTGTTTGCAGGATGGGTAGTTCAGAAAAAAACAAGATGGCAGCTGCCTTCATATGGTCAAAGCTTCTCCCTTTTCATGTGTGTTGCACAGATAAAGGAGGAGGGCAACCGCCGTCTTGCCTTTTTTAACCCCCACCCCAACCCCAGGGGTCTCATGGATGCCCCATGGATGCCCCTGACCCGTTGGTGCTGGTGGTCTTTGGTTGCTGATCGTTGTGTTTTTGTTACCTTGTATTTTAGTCCAATTTTGTAAAGCGCTTTATTTGCATACAGTGCTGTACAAGCAATGTGCAGGTCACTTCAATTCACTGGACATTCAACATCAATTCAGTGGATAATAACAGGGAAAGTCTGTGGTTTAAAGCTGATGTGACCCCTTTCAATCCAAACCAACAAAGACAACAGGGTGGAATCTCCCTAGAGCTGCATTCTGCCTGGTTCCGTTTCTTTCCATTTACTCAAAAGGTTATTAAAGGAAGTGGTTGTGTAGCCATGAGATTTGCGTTAGTATGTCAAGTCTTTTTTGACCCAGGAAAAGCAAAGATCGTGATGGGTTCTTTTTTTTCCATCTCCAGGCCCAGCACCACCCCTGCTGTTTGCAATTATCAGAATTCTATTTTTCAGTGCTGCTCCTCCTTTATCTTTCTTCCTTTATGTCTTCTGATTGCTTTTATTACTTCTTTGGAACAAACAAACAACAACAAAAGTGTAAATCTCTAGCTTATTTGCATGCCCGCACAAATTGCTGTGTACTGGCATACATTATAAAACACAAACACACACAAACACCCAAGCCCCAGTTCTTCATAAAGGTTACGTAGATATTACATGACGGGTAATTAGAAGCCATTTGAAAGGATTTTCTTTTCAATGCTCTCTGCTACCGGGAGAAGAAGGCCTGCCACAAAAGGAGCAAGGAGGGTAGAAATGGAATTGGCATTCTGACCATCAACCACAAAATACATGAAGATTTTACCACACTAATACAAGTACAAAGGTGTTTTCCTAGAGTTGGGCCCACTTTTTATATCCTTATGATGCTATTGGAATTGGAGCTAATAAGTAATGGGATTAACCAGCTCATAAACACCCCAGGCTTGGAAACACTCTTGGAGAGATGGACCTTAGAATAATCTCTCTAGAAGATATGACATTTCCCCCCTTGTCTGTGGAATTGCCCATCTGAGGCAAACTGCCACACTTCTGTGTACATCTGTATACAAAAAAGCCCTGCATGGCATGGGTCCAGGCTACCTGAGGGACCGTCTCATCCCCATCACATCGACCCGTCCCGCCCGGTCATGCAGAGAGGGCATGCTACGGACCCCGTCTGCAAGAGAATTCCGTCTGATGGGGTCAAGGAAGCGGGCCTTCCCTGCAGTGGCTCCCGCACTCTGGAACATCTTGCCCCCATTGGTGAGGCAGGCCCCTTTGCTCCTGGCCTTCTGGAAGAACCTGAAGACCTGGCTCTGCTGCCTTGCTTGGGGCGGAGAGGGGAGTAGTTATTCCTGGGGGTGGCTGGCGCCGTAGAGCTCTCCTGACTGAATTAGATCTCTTATGGCCACTTGGATTTTATATTTTACATTTATTTTTATTTTACATTTATTTCTGGTAATTGCATTTATATTTTAATTGCTATTTATGGTTATTGTTTTAAAAGTGCTAATTTTATTGTAAACCACCCAGTCCCTCTCTTTGGGGGAGATGGACGGTGGCAAAATTTGAAAAACAAGCAAACAAATAAATAAATCTGCACCTTCATCTCCTTAGCTTATGGGAAAACATCATATGGTTTGGTTGTCCTTTTTTTTTTTTTAGCATGTTGTGTGAACTTAACCATTGTAATAATAATATTGTAATAACTCATGGTTTATGATTTGGTGTGTTGTGTTGGGCTACTATATCTGGGCTGCAGAAATCCAGACAAACATTAGATAGCGGCAAAGAGATACAGAAAATTCTTCACTGGGATATTTGCATCCCAGACAAGTAGCCCTCATGATTTGCGATCCCAGCATCTGTGTCTTATTTAATCAACAATAGTTTACACGATCCATGGTTTAATTTAATATGTAAACTCAGCCCTTGAACACTCCCAATGTGTTAGATTGTATTCCATCTTGTCTGTCTTCCCTTTCAATGTGTGTGTAAGGCTGTTGTCTCAAGCAGTGGTTGGATTTGGAAAGCTGTTGTGTCTCAGCTGTCTGGGGTCTTCAACTTATTTTTTGCATCTAGGAGCAAACAATCTTTTGATTGCAGGCAGTGAGGAGATGATATTTCCAGGGCATGGATTTTCTGTTCGTTTTCTGGAGTTTTGGGGGGGAGCTTCAATTACTTTTTTAAAACTATGTTAACTTTCTTTTAGGAATTATATCTGTTCTGTGTTTTCCACTTCAAAAGGATGAGAAACTGTATCACCCATTTGAGGGAATTGTCATCTGAAAAGGCTATGGGATGTTTGGGGGCAGATGCAGTTTTAAAGCCTCAAACTGTCCACCTAAAATCCAATTTCTAATCCCTAAAAGCATCTATTCTGTATTCTCTCTCCAGATCTGCAATCTCTTTCTCAGTTTGGAAACAGATGGGTGTTTGTCATGATTTCAAATGTGCCTTATTTGGATGTGAATCCAGGAACAAATCATGTAAATTCTGCTAAAATGCTCTTTTTGCTCTTAAAAGTTGAGCCAACCTCTACCTTTACTTTCTAGCAGAACTGGCAAGGGTTTGTTACAGTTTTTATACATGCTTGTGTGGCTGGCAAGACTTCAGATTGTTCCTTTCTTTTTCATCTACCTCCTCCCATCACTGGAAGATCCCCTAAATTGATCGGTGATTGCCATTGCTTCCTGATCAATGCCAATGTTCCTGCTTTGTTTGCAGAAGGTGCCACCTTCAGCCAAGCACTGATTGGATTTATTCATCACACTAATAACATGTTCTTTAGTCATGGTTTATGGAACTTACTATAGTTGATTGAAACTGCACATAGTTTGCATGGCTTAGTCATGATCTCTGTTGTGCAAACCACAATGGCTGAGTTCACGCAGCATAAACTAAGCCACAATATGACAGGGATGGGCAACATTTTGATGATGTTCAAGGGCCACACTTAACATTTCTGGAAGCTGATGGGTCTGCTTTACACATGTGGACAAGAGTGAGTTTGAGGGGAGGTAGGAGAGTCTTTATTTAAATGTGAACTATTTTAGGGATTTTCTTATATCTCATCTATTCCCCACCTCAAAATAGCAGGAAAACGTGCCACCAGTTTTCAGAAATCTTGGCCAGAAGCACAGGGCAACAATAGGCAGTGGCTCCTCTTAGTTTCAGGTTCACACTGGTTTAGATAGGCCAGTGGCCTGACTCAGTATTAGGTAACTTACTAAGTTTCTGTGGGGCTGTATAAATATATGGAGCTGCACATTATACTGATGCCAAGTGATCAGTGGCTGAACTTCGGCAAGGATGCAATAGCATTGTCTTAGCACCATGATGGGATAGTCAGTATCTTGACGCTGTATGAGTTGTTATTTCAAATCTTCCTTGCTCCTTCTCCCCTTCATTGCAACAACCACCAACAACAGTTGCTGTGCTTGAATATATCTTGAGCTGTGTTTATAGGTTTAGGATACCACTATGACAGATTTTTTTTAGCAGTAATTAGAGCAAGTGGAGATGCAAAGTCTTAATAGAAACAACTCCGTTGTAAAGACCTCATGCAGCCAGTAATGGACATCTGACATTTATGCAGCCTCTGTAGTCTGTGATGCTGCAGTCCATTATAGCTGAACTACTGTGCAGCTCTGTTCAGCCAGTCTATTTCCTATAGGTGTTCTGAGCACATAACACAGTTCCTTCTTCCTCTCCTTTGTGAGTTTGCAATAAAGCTAGAACATTGCGTAGCTCTGCTCTTAAAATGTTTATGTAGCTTTCCTCTTGAACCGCCATGTGTATTATTCTATCAACGTATCTTTCAGTTAAATATAATGTAATGAAATTGCTTTGGATCTAGTGAACAAGCTTAGTACAATCTCAACAGCACCTTTTTATTGGAATCAGAATCCTTAAAAGTTTCTATGTAATTCAATAGAAAGATTGAACATTTGCATGAGACTAGATTGTCATCTGTCTAATTTTATAAAAAGTGTTCTTTGCTCCTTAATGTTGGGACTCATCCAGTAAAGATGTTGGTAGCAACTCAACAACTGAAAGCATCTCCTTCTAAAATGGAAATATATCCAAGTAGACGTGAAGGGAGAAACTGACAAACCCCACTATCATTATAAAACTCAGTATGATTCTTCTTCATCCATAGATTCCTTTCCTCTTCAGGTAACCTCTTAGAGTTGAGTTACACAGCCAGAAATCACTCTGAACATCAGGGAAGGCAATCTGTTTGGGGACCATATAAGATTGTTAGGGTATTTGATTGGGCACTCTCACAGACTAGTTCCCACGGGAGGGGGTACATACCTTTACACAAAATGGTTCCATGTTGAGTGTGGCCAGTCACATTGACCAGAAGACAAACTCCAGAGATTACTCCCCACCACTTTCTTCCAGCCCCAGAAGATGTACTCTGGCCTCTAGCTTACCTTGGTCTTTTTCCTGGGCAAATGGGTATGCTTGGAGCCTCTCAGCACTGAAAAAAAAAAAATTAAGAATGCCTCTGCAGCCTTTGTGGGTGGTTCTGGATCAAGGAATTAGGTGGACCAAAGCAAAAATGAGTAGAGATACCTATTAGCTTGTCCCATCCATTATTTGCCATCTAAAATCTCTTTTTTCTACCTGGCTTGGTTTCCAACATCTTCTTTCTCCCTCTCTCTTCATGCAACAGATTGCCAAGGAAGGGTTATTTATCACTCTTGCCAAAGATCTAAATTGTTGTCTTGCAGAGTGTTTAAATCAGTCTGAAGAATGTAATGTAACATACACCATTTCAAAAAGAAGAAAGGAAAGGAAAGGAAAGGAAAGGAAAGGAAAGGAAAGGAAAGGAAAGGAAAGGAAAGGAAAGGAAAGGAAAGGAAAGGAAAGCTCTAATGGGTTGCCCTTGTTTAAAGAACAGGAAGACAAGGCAGGATGCTGGCTAGTTTTCTTCCCTGCTTTATTCTCTCCCTTGTTCCAACCACACAAATCTTTTACTAGTTTGTAATGAAACATGTGGGGGGCAGCTGCAAAGTTAACCTATAGGAAAGGAGCCAAATTTAGAGAAATGAGGTACAGTAACTTAATTATCTATTATGGATTGATAATTAAAAAACCCACCATCATCACCTTCAGCATTATAGTCTTAGTACAAGTTGAGGATTTGATAAAATACTTTGAGGAAGTTTCGATTTGATTCAGCTTGACTGCATTAAGCAGTCGTTTAGATTATAGCCATCTGTCTAGCACTCTTAGCACTTAACAAAGCTAATAGCAGGGCATTTTGACACTTCACAATTTACATTAACTTTCCTGTTTTCTATCAAACACTTTATATTTTGGTGGGATCTGCTGTTAATAAGCCAGCACATATTGATCCTTAGCTTCATTTTGACTTCAGTCATCATCCATCTTTCAAGCAAGGTGTCGTGTGCCCCAGGTAATAACATGAAGCAGATCCAGGAGCCAGGCTTGCTTGCATTAGAACCAACTTACACCATTAGAGTCATTTCTGTAATGTGTGAACAGAGTTATTGATGAGAGGAAAAATTCTTTTTAACATCTTGGGGTTAAAACTAGCAGTGGCATCTCCAAGGATTATCTTTAGAAACGCAATCTCAGACTTGCAGTTTTGGAAAGAAAATTGCAAGGTACATTTAGGTGGTTAAATCCATCATTCCACAAGTTGATGATGGAACATTTCAAAATAGGAAATGTTTGAAGCATTCATTAGCCATTTGCTCTCCTAGACAGAGAAGGTGGGTGGGTGACCTTACAGTGCAGGCTTCATTGTCTTTTGGGGTCTTCTTTAGGACACTGTGTGTGTCACTTCTGTTGTGAAGCAGACAGCTCACTTGTAAACCCCGGAAAGATTTTTAATGGGGAGTGATATATCAATGTTTTCTGTAAACCAACAAACAAATTCTGTTCTTCCTGCCACTTCATCCTGTCAGTCATTAAATACTTAATTATTTTTTAAAAAAATATTTTAAAAAATATTATATCCCACCTTTATTTTGTAGAACTCAGGGTGGCATAGATAATATTCTGTTCTCCAATAACAATCCTGTGAGATGATTTGGGCTGAGAGAGATGTGCTTCCACCATCACTGTTGTTGTCATTATCATCATCATCATCATCATCATCATCATGGGTTTCTGCATGGAGGGAGGGTTAAAGTCAAGATCAAAGCAACCATCCTGACTTTTTTTAACAGATCATATAGACTCTCCTGGTCATCATAATCCCAGGTTTCCATTTTATACTCACTTTAAAATATTGATTTAGCTTTTAATATGCATACAACCACCCTGCCCCCCAAACCAGATTACCATCATGAATATTGCATGAATAAGATGAAGTCCGATGATGCAGTCCAGATGCTAGAGACATTTACATAATAATACAAACTTTTAAAAAGAGAAAATGATAATATATGCTCAACGTTAAAAATTATGAAATGAAGATCTGTGATAATGTCCATGCCTAGTTGGCCACCTCTGGATTATAAAACATTTTTAGAAAAAAATCAGGAGGAAAAGCCAAGGGGATATAACAACAGCATTAGGTCTATACAGCTCTGGAATTTGGCCTCCTAGGCCAAACTCAGTCATGGTGGCCTAGTTTGATCTAGAACTCTGTGATTCTGTTTGCCAGGCAGGTTTTCAAGCATTTCACCACACATTTTGAGATGTATTTGCTTATTTTTTATTTATTTACTAATACTTCTCCCACAGGCGCTGACCAGCGTATGTCTATATGTAGCATGAAGTAGTTTGTCAGACATACAACTGTAAAGAAGTAATTCTGTTCCTGTTAGCAGGAAATTAATTCTGTAGGATGGATTCAGCAAATCTGGGAAATGAATGGAGGCTATTTATTCTACAAATGTATTTTATACCTTATTTTTATGCATTTTATATTATTCATAAATATTTAGGCAATACACCACTGATTTTCAGAGTAACTCACAAACAAAAGTGTCCGTTGAGTGTTGCTCATTTTATACTGGCCAGAGATGTTGGGGTTTTGAAGACTGAAAGGAGCCTTGCGTGAAGGTTGGATGCCTAAATAGGTCCATGTTGTTAGACATCTGGCCAGGGAGATGGACGCTCTGATCAGAGCTGCAGCTGAATGCATTATTTCAACATTACAAAGAAAGGCCATCATGGAATCTCAGAGAGCAAACTTCAAAACACAATTATTAATAGCCAAGAGAGAGAAAGCTTCAGTGAAATTCAGAACTCAAGCTTAAATAGAATTTCAGCTTGAAGAATGAATAATAGATCAGATCCAACTGTTTGTAGCTGAGCACAAATTAACGATTCATTGATTGTAATCAAAAGCAGCTGCCTTTAATCAAAGAACAGGTTCTGATAGGTCATTATCAAATGGTATGGTAATGCTCTTTGTATAGAAAGAACAGAGAAATGGCTTGTGTTTAGGACACAAAGTGCATTGTTTGCTGGAAAATGTACCTAACTGTTGGTTCTCTTTTATGTTTTCTCTTTTATGCTGTTTAACATTTACCATCTTTGCTGTTACAGTAAGTCAGTCTAGGGTCCTCAAGGCAAACTAAGTTCTATGATCATATAAGTACAGTTATTTGAAAAGATGGTGAGACATAATGCTTGGTTCGGTTAATTCAGCATTAGGGCTCTTTTCTATTAATGCTAGAAAATACAAGGTTGGCTTTGCTTCAGTAGTGAAAATGCACCAGTTTTTACACCCAGAAACATCTACTCCTGCAACTGAACTTCTTAGGACATTCCGTTCCTGCTGAGAAAATATGGTGAATGTCTTTAATTTCCTATACTTGGAGCTGAGTGGAAATAATACAAGTTCAGTTTCCCAAGTGATATTTGTAGTATGTTTTAGCAGGTAGAGAAGTGGAAATGATCAAGAAAAGGCTCTCATTGTTTATTATTCTTATTCTTATTCTTATTCTTATTCTTATTATTTTCTTTGGGAAAAAGAATCTCAAAGCAGTACAGAACAAATTAGAACAAGGACAGACAAGGAGGGTTGCAACATGTTGAGTTGCAAGTTGTGGGAGTCTGGAGTTTCGGCCACAACATCACCAAAAGAAGCTCTGGGGTGTCTCTTGAGTGTCGGAACTTAGGTACGATACTCAGACATCTTGGGAATACTAATCATTGGGCAAATCCTTAATTTGTATCGGGGTCTGCAACTCAACTTTATCCAACCAGCAGGAGGGCTGCAGATGACACCATTGGCAGGGGCAATAGCATCATAGGAAGGGATTGTGGCAATTTTTTTCACCTATTTTTCATAGGGATAGGAATGAAAAGCCTCTGGGAGGCGACTCACATTTCCACCATTGAAAAGCTCCTAACACCCCTCAGAATGGTCTAAAAATCATGTCACTGAAATTCACTTTAAGCTATTTGGGGAATTTCTGGGTGGTTTAAGAGTAGAAATGGAATAGGTTTAGCTCCAGAGGCCTCCTACTTCCATATTCAATCTTATTTTCCAAGGAAGAAAATAAAAATTGCTCTGCCCCAAATCAGCCCTTTGGCTACCCAATTTCAGCAGTGTGGTCTTGGGTGGCCCATAGCAGGGATGTCTGTAATAAGCCATGATTTTGCCAAAGTTATGCGATGTGCACTGTGATGTCACTCTACAAATTCCATATTTTATAGGCCAGAAAGATGCAAAAAGGGGTGCAGTTTGCAGCATGACCTTTTGATACACATTTCATCATTTGCATCCCCCCAAAGGAGGCCCACCGCTGGCTGACACATGGGATAGGATATGTGTTAGGAATCACCTGGCTTCTCATCAGCTCCTTTGGTTATTAAAATATCTAAAACATTGCATTCATTCTTTCTGAGAATGCTGCCACTTGAAGGGTCTCAGTCAAGTATGCTGAAGGAATTTTCTTTTGAAAATTGGCAAACAGTAGAATTCATTCTCTTCTTAGGAAAGGTGATAAGGCACACCTTTCCAATTAGGCTCTTTAATTTTGTTTAGTGGTGTCTATTGTTGTATTTAATATTTCATTATTGCTGCTGTTGATACAATGTTGTGTGGTGTCATTTTATTGTTTCCATTTATTTACTTTATTTATTTATTTATCAAATTTTATCACTGCCCATCTCCCTCCCAAGGAGGGACTCTTGTGTGTTGAGGTTTTTTTCTCCCAGAAAGGCAGTAGAGAATTATTTCAGAAATAAAGGAATTGTAGTTCCAAGCTGCAGTGTTTTTTTAATATATTTTAATGATGCTTTTAGTAAATACGGAGAACCATAAATGCAGGTAGTCCGTGACTTACGATCACACTTGGGACTGGAACTTCCATCGCTAAGTGAGTTGGTCATTCAGTGAGTCACACCCAATCTTACAACCTTTTTGCCATGGTTGTTAAGTGAATCACATGGTTGTTAAGCAAATCTGGCTTTCCCCATTAACTTTGCTTGTTGGAAGCCAGCTGGGAAGGTCATAAATGGCGATCATGTGACACTGGGACACTACAACCATTGTAAATACATGTTGTTTGCCAAGCAACTAAATTTTGATCACATGACTGCAGGGACACTGCAACGGTCGTAAGTGTGAGGACTGGTTGCAAGTTACTTTTTTCAGCTCCATCATAACTTTGAACAGTTGCTAAACGAATGGTCGTAAGTCGAGGACTACCTGTGTTGGGAAACATTTAGTGTGGACTTTTATGAGCATGCCTTGCTCCTAAAATGACTGTGTTAGGGAAATGTTCCTATTCATGAAATATCTGCATTAAGGGGGAGGCATGGCTGTTCCAGCCTGTTCTGAGTGTAGGTAGTCACAAGAGGCACATTTACCAGAAGTCAAAACCATTAGGTTGCTCCTCAGCACCCTTTAGGTATTCTACCTTCTCATTTCATTACTTATTTGATCGATTGATTTAAAAATGGTGAGGCAGGGCAAATGGCAGACTCCAATTAAACATTTGGGAGTAATTTGGGGACTGATATGAGGGTGACTAATGTCCTATTCATCTCCAATAACCCCACTAAGGCCATGTCCAGCACCACTCAACACAATGAGATTGTTGAGTAGGCATGTAAGGGAAGGCATCGTCTGCCCTATATAGTACATTCATAATATTTCCTGAGAAATTTTGATGAGAGCTGGAGCTGAGGGAGGGAGCTGCTCCTCTTTTTAATAATGACAGTGGACAGCTCAAGTCATAAGTATAATAAGTTTTAGAATTGAAGACAAAGTTTAGGAATGAATCGCTTTTCTGCCTCATTTCCATTGATGCATCAATGATTAGTGAAAATTAACAAGAACAGAATTACAGACTCTCCATAGCAGTAATTTTTAGAAGTAGGTTAACGATGTAGAGGCTGGTTTTTGACCCTTGTGATGCAGAGTTAATAATCAGCATTCTTCAAGAGAGGAGGTAACATCATGCCCAATTAATATCTTATTAATATCCATTTTTTAAACGTGTGTTTTTCTGTCATTGTGAATTTTCAGTCTTCAAAAGATAATCTCAATTTTTGTTTGCTACATAAAAATGCCCAAATAGCTAACTAATTTTAAGCAAGAATGGTTCCCATACATACAGTACATCATGCAGCATGGCAAATATAATCATCTACAGATTGGTTTTTAAGCCTAACTGCCTATAAATATTGCAAATTAGCAGATGTCAGAAACTCAACAGCTTCTTTTTTTCATGTTTTTTCCCTGTTTTTTTCTTCTTTGCTCTTTTTTAATTTTATTTTTTAGTATTTCAAAATTGCTAAATTGTTTTGTTCATTTATTTTTCTTTAATTAACAAGTACAAAAATATCTGTTAATATATACATGCACACCTGTGTGTGTATATACAGAAATACCTGTTAATATATACATATACACACATATACGCACTTATACATATACACCATGCAACAACATGATGGAGATTTTAATAACTACTAATTTACCTTAAGACCAAAACTATTATTGTAAAATAAATACCTTAATGTATGCCCTTCCTTCATTTTTTGTTTCATTATATATTCATTATATTTAATTTTGAAGAAAAGTCAAATAATTATAATGCCTGTAACATTACCATCAGAAACTGTGATTAATATTGATAGAATATCCACTTTTTTCCCCCTTCTCTCTTATTTATATTTAATTTAACCCTCTATATTTAATACTTCAAGGCACCTAAATAATAGAATATTAAGATTAAAAATGCCCAAATAAAAAAAGCTGTATACTTTGTATCAAAATAAAATTAACTGATTTTCTGAAATGGAACATTTTTCATTAAAAGGATGAAAAAGAATTCAGCCATCAGCAGTGCCTTAAGCAGTCACAATGACCTTCTACATTCTGACTTACCTGGGATGTTGAACTGTTCCCTGTAAAAAGTATCCATCACAGTTTGGGTGCCTGTACTTTGCATCTCATCTAGGTTCAGAAGCTAAGCAGGCCCTAGCCTGCTTATGGCTTCAATGGGCCAAGAGATTTTAACTAGGCCAAAATCACCTAACCATCCTGATATGTTTCTTCGTTTCACACGCAGTGTTTTGACCAAAACTGAGTGTAGAATTTAAGGAAAATGTACAGCACCGCACCATCCTGTGTGGTGAAATTGCCAGCACTAAAATTAATACAGCTTGAACAAAATAATACTTATACATGGGAGTTGGTATATTTTGACAGCAGTAAGTGAAAGAGTTCAGCTAGTATATAAATCTGAAAACAAAAAAACTCCTGCTGCTGAGGAGTAAATATGAGTGCAAGAAGCCATATCACAAGTTAATAGAGGAAATGTAATTCTTACTACTACTGCTGCTGCTATTATTATTTTATCTTACCTTTTTAATATATACAGTATAACTCAAGGCGGAGAACATACCTAATACTCTTGCCACCTATTTTCCCCACCACAACAATCCTGTGAGGTGGGTTGAGCTGAGAGAGGGGGACTGGCCCAAGGTCATCCTGGCTAGCTTTCATGCCTAAGGCGGGACTAGAACTCTCATACCATGCCTGATTGGCTCTTGGCCTGAGACAGAGGGACTGGACCAAGGTCATCCAGCTGCTTTCATGCCTAAGGCGGGACTAGAACTCTCATACCATGCCTGATTGGCTCTTGGCCTGAGACAGAGGGACTGGACCAAGGTCACCCAGCTGCTTTCATGCCTAAGGAGGGACTAGAACTCACAGACTCCTGGTTTCCAGGCCAGCTCCTTCACCACTACCCCAAACTAGCACTAAATCGTCTTTCCCCAAATTGATGTCCTCCAGCTAGAGTACAGCTGAAATCCCAGTCAGCATGGTGATTGGTTACTCCAGTTGAATAAAAGCAAGCAAGCAAACCAACAGCTTATGAATCGATTGGAAAATCTGAGAGTTGGGACTCCCAACACTTCTGGAATACCATAGTTTGAGGAAAGCGCAACTAAATGTATCTATTTATATACTGTATATGAGGGTATGGTACATATTCTTCATTTTCCAAAGATGCAGGTTTCCATCTAAGATCTCTGTGATGCCAACTGGCTGGACCCCCATCTTCATACTTCGTATGCAGAGCAACATCAACTGCTTTCATTGTGTTTGTGGCCGGTGCCTTTGTGGCCATGACCTCAATCACTGCACTGTGGGAGGTGTGACTGAATGGTTTAACACATAATAAGCAATCAAGATGAAGGCGTCCACGTTACACCAGCACAAAGGCTGCGTCAGTTTTAAAATGCAAAATTAATTTCAATATTGATTGAAGTCATTTTCTGTTGTCTCTGACAGCAGAAGCATCACTGTATCGGGGTCTGCTTTTGTTTCTTTGTTTAGCACACAGCGCCTACGGTGTGCTTTGTTTGGTGTCAAGAAGACTCATTTTGCTACACGAAAGGATGCGCTTTCTATCCTTCCTCTTTAAAAGTTTGTTAAAAAAATGGGATGCAAAAGAAGAAGGTCAGGAAATGCTGCCTGAGGCCCCTGGGAGGCAACTCCCAGAGATGTCCAAAAGTTGTTACTGATTTCTAATTTTTAATAAGACAAGGGGGTAGGGGGGTGAGTATTAAATGTATGATAAGAATCATGTTAAAATAACTGTAACTTAGGACCTGGCCTTAGTCCAACATATTTACCATTATTTTAAAAAATACTTAAATTTAAACAGCATCAACATCTGTTTTTGCCCTTGGCCTATCCTTTACCCTTTGGAGTATACAGTATGCTGGCATGCTACCTCTGAAAGAGCAAATGCAGATCTCACCCCTGGAACCAGCTGTGCATCCCTAATGAAAGGATGCAGAAGAGTTTGTTTATTTATTTGTTTATTTGTTGAATCAAATTATACGGCCGTCCATCTCAAATTCATGACTGGGCAGCCATCATAGCATAGGAAAAAACACATCAAACAATGATGACAACAACAGCAGGAAAAGCTTAGGTGGAAAACAGCTGTTTTATCCACAATAGAATTTGGATGGATGTAGTTTTGCCATTGATCCTTAACGTGTTAGGACTGGCTCAAGATGTTTTATCATCTGAGTCAGAGAACCAAAGGATGCGTATCCTTCAGGGGCCAGCCCTATTATTAGACAAAGTGAGGCAACTTTGGGCAGGAGGACCTCTTCCCAGGCAGGAGGTCCTAGAGAGCAACAGAAGCTGTCTTCAACTGCTGCTCTTCAACCATTTGCTACTGTTCAGGACAGCATGCAGAGTTTCATACAACATATTCTGGAGCTGGACTGATGCTCTCCGACATGATTGAGGATGCTAGTCCATCTTCGCTTCAGTATTGTTTAAAATCAGCAGGCAGTTAGGTTGATAATATGCAGTGCCATCTTTCCTTTGCTTCGAAGAATACGTATCTTGTTTTGTGATCCTCCGATCCTCCTCCTCCCACTCGCTCAAGGCTTATCCTGCCCAAGAGACCCATCTGCATCAGGCTCACTGGGATGCAGAGGTGAAGCCTCCTCCAGTAATCCTGATCAACTTTCTTGCACCAGCTCTACTAAGAAGTAGGGCTACAAGAGTAGTCTTTTCCTAACACCTAACTGATCCCTGATCAGCGGAGCTGCTAGAGATGGTAGGCAAACTCTTCAGGCTTCAGAGAAAATGATTGGGGGGCTGCACATTCCTAGTTCATACTACTGTGCTAGATTTCTACCTGCAGAGAGTTTAACTAGGAAAACATCAAAAAATGTGATTGTCTATACCAATGTATATTCTATACCAATGTACAACATGCGGGATGCGGTGGCGCTGTGGGTTAAACCGCTGAGCTGCTGAGCTTGCCGATCGGAAGGTTGGTGGTTCGAATCCGCGTGACGGGGTGAGCTCCCGTTGCTAGTCCCAGCTCCTGCCAACCTAGCAGTTTGAAAACATGCCAATGTGAGTAGATTAATAGGCACCGCTTCGGCGGGCAGGTAACGGCATTCCGTGTAGTCATGCCGGCCACATGACCACGGAAGTGTCTTCGGACAAACGCCGGCTCTTCGGCTTTGAAATGGAGATGAGCACCGCCCCCTAGAGTCGGACACGACTGGACTTACTGTCAAGGGAAACCTTTACCTTTACCTTTTACTATACCAATGTACTGGTGACACCTTTCTGGCAGGACTTGTTATATCTATCAGTGACAGTATTTCTGTAGCTTCACTGTATGAAGAGGCAAGGTTTAGAGCAGCAGCAGGTTATGATTTATTTCTTTTTTTTTCCACTTTTTTCCTCCTTTTTCCTCTTTTTTCTTTGTTTTGAACATTGTATTGAAAAATTCTAACAAAGAATATATAAGGCTAGGTGTGTTGCATCATGATACTACTGACTGTTTATTTATGATTACTTTATTATAAGCTTTAGGATTAAGGCTCAACCGCTCCTGCAGTTATATATAGAGACCTCCATTGCACTGGAGAGAGATGGGAAATGTGGTTTTCCATGCTTTTCAGAATCAATAGGTGCTGTAATAAATATTTTAAACAGTAAACATTTAGCATTACCAGAGATGAGAAATGTAGCTTGGGAAATGTGGTTTCCCAACAGGCACCAATAATACTAATGTAGAAAGCAGTGGTTGCTTCTTTTGTATACTCTACTGCAACACTTGCTTTGATTGATTGATTGATTGATTGATTGATTGATTGATATTGCCACCCATCTCACATACAAGATTTGGGTCAGTTTACAATAAAAATAGATTAAAAACTAGATAAAACATATATAGTACAAAAAATAAACACGAACAGCAGCTTGCCACAATTTCCAGTTGTCTAAATGTTGTGATCCCTTTAAGCCTTCCAATATTAGACTCCCCCATTCGTCTGGGGAAAGTGAAATCTATATAGGGTGATTTAAGGGTATAAAATTGAAGTGTTTTCTCAAAACTTCGGAAGGAATCGGCCTCATCTGAAAGGGGCTGGGGCTGGGGTGTCCAAGAATCTTCACATTGGCGTCCTCCTTTTTCACATTGGTGTCATCACTTATTCCCCTTATATGTAATGAGTAGATGTAGTGTGGCTGGATAATCTTCAGAAATCTCAGCTCAATTTCAGGTTAAGTGTCTGTCCTGCCTCACACACAATGAGCAGAGAGGTAATTTTCAGGTGCATTTTTACAGTTCAATACAGCATGCTTCAAGTACAGAAGACAGATATTGAACCACGCTGCCAATAGATGTGTTTAATCATATTTATTACGATAGTGCTGGAGCCAACAAGTAATCCCTACATTTGTCCCAAGATGTTCACAGTCTGATTAGACATGACAGGAACAAGATGCAGGGGAAGGCAATGTGATGGGTATGATCTTCATGTGTCATCGTCCACTTGAAGATTATCTGCCCAAACCCAATCAAAATGAAGAGCTTTCCTCTCTTCCAGCAGCTTTCTTATTTGTTCTTGGGGATTTACCAGCTCTAGACCAGGTCTAAGTCCTTTGTCTGTAGCTCCTATAAGAAATAATATTGTTGGATGATAGCCACAAAATGTGGATCTTAGGAAGGATGATGGAGAGGGCCTTACTTGGGCAGTTTTGCTCTAAAAAAAGGACAGGGTGGGGGTGGAGAGAAAACAAAATGATATATTCTGTGGAACAAACCGTGGAACAAACTGCAGCTCCTGTGCAATCTGAAAAGGTAGTATTAATGAATGCCCACTGATATGGAGCTGCATCAACAAAGAACTCTTTGAAGGCTTTCCAATATATGGATGTTTGTTACAGAGAAAAGAAAGCAGGTTAACAGGGGAAACACTGTTTTAGTGGTAGACCTTACATGAATTATGGGTAGTGTCCCTCTACCTCTCGCTAGATTGCCCTGAAACCAGGTCAGCACAAAATTGTGGGATGCTATTGAGCCATAGCTCCCCCAGACCTCAGATTTGCTTTGGACTCTAGCAAGGTACTAGAAGAATTTTCTTGCAAAGCTTAAGAACTTTAGGTTAATCCCATCATTGGAAACTGTTAGCTAGATTAGCTAGGATTAATCATAGTCATCCTTTATATAACATATGATTGGAGTGGAGGATGGGGATGAGGGTGAGGGGAAATAAATTAAACAAATTGGACATAGGCCAAATGGAGGGCAGAGTGTTTCCTTTGCCTCTGCAAATACATACACGTGAAAGGCCAGTTACTGTACATAATTCTTTATACGGAATCTGATGATTCATGACTAGCCACACCTTTTGTGTTAAGGATTATAGAACATAAAGAGGAAATGTACACCTTCCTAGGGCCAGGGATGCAGACTAGAACAGATTTTTTTCATTGTAATGGAAAAATGTTGAGGCTAAATTGTGGACTACTTGAGAACACTTACGGAACTTTACAGTATTTCCCTGGATCCGTTGTCCAGTTCGTGTATGGCTTGAGTAAGGGCCAAACAACATATTAGGACAGAAAGTGCAACATACAGGTAGTTCTTGCTTAACAACAATTGGGAACAGAATTTTGGTTGCTAAGCAAAGTGGTCATTAAGTGAATCTGACCCAATTTTACAACCTTTTAATGGTGGTCATTAAGTGAATCACCATGGGCATTAAGTGAACCATGTGGTCATTAAATGAATCACGCAGTTTGCCACTGATTTTGCTTGCCAGAAACTGGCCAGGAAGGTCAAAAATGGCAATGACACAACCACAGGACTCTGCGATGGTCATTAATATGAACTGGTTGTCAAATGCCCAAATCACAATCATATGACCTTGAGGATGTTGTGAGGGTCGTAGGTGTGAGGACCGGTCGTATGTCAGTTTTTTCAGCACCATCGTAAGTCTGAACCATCATTAAATGAATGGTTGTTAAGCAAGGACTACCTGTAGTCTTCTCCAGAAAAGAGAGTTAATCTGCTTATTAAGTAAAATTTGACTACTTGTTGTGAAATGGAAAGTGTCATGCGCTGCCTACCTCTGAATAACGTTCAGACGCTGGTTTGCAAATCAGGTTCTGGTTTATTTCAGGGCAGGTACAACGTTGGTAGAAAAAAGCTGAGAGTGACAGGAGCGCGCCGGTGCGGGGTTTAAATACCCCGCGCCGGTCAGCGCCCCCTCGCTCACGGTCACGTCACCCCCCTTTGTCCCATGCGTTGCCCTGCCATTGGTTGAGGGTTTCCAGGATCGCCCATCCTCAGGTTTCCATTCTTCTGCTGATTGCTTTCAGCTGGGCGATCCCCGTTGTATTGCCGCTGATGGCTTGGGTGGCTCCGTGATTCGTTTAGCTATTGTTTGTTAGCCGTTAGTCGTTGTGGGTTGATGGCTACTTAACTTGTGCCCCTTCACTTATTTCCTTGTCATTGTCATGTGTGCCATTGCGCTGATGACTTTAGCTCAACGGCACTCATGACATACTGCCCCCTTTTCGAATAGTGTTCTCCCCCGGTTTTCTTGGTTTTCCCCGTGGAGCTGTCAAAACGCCACATTTTTTTTTTTGTTTGTTTTTGTTTTTTTTCAAAGTTCCCGCCGGAGTAGTTGTCGCCCCTCCCTTTGCTCCTCCCTCTACCACGTGCCTTCCCAGGGTGTGTCCATGGTGCGCATGCTCGGGTTCTGACCTGGCTTGCGCATGCTCCAACCACACCCTGTTTGTTTGGCTCAGTTCGGCGAGGCGAGAGGCGTGGCTGGTCGGGTGCTGCTCAGCTCCAGGTAGGGCCCTTCTTTTCTTATTTAGAGTGCGTCGCCTTTGTTGTGTCTCCTGGGCGTTGCCCCCAGGTTGCCCTGTTGACTTGCTTGCCACTCCCCTGCGGCCGGGGGGCGGGGGGAGGGTGCTGGCGATCGTTTGTCACCACCCCGTGGGCCCGGGGCGGGGGGAGTGAGTCCCGGGGGGGGGAAGGTCCACCCAAGTCGCGGGCTTGGGGGGGGCCCTTTCCCTTGGGGCACGGGAGGCGGGGGGGGGCCTGCGGGGGGGGGGGTTGGTTTTGCTGACCTTGATTGCGGTTTGTCGGGGTATGCCCGGTGAAATGCTCTGGTCAGGTCAGGCGCGTTAACGTTGTGCGCCGCCACCCATTCCGGGTGGGGGAAGTGTTTCCACCTGACCAGATAGTGTAGAGTTCCTCGTTGCTTGCGGGAGTCGAGGATGTCCCTGATCTCGAAGTGGTGTTGCCCGTCGATCATTAGCGGTGTGGGCTGTGGCGTGCTTGGGTGCCATCGGGAGGTGGTTGCCGGTTTTAGGAGGCTGGTATGGAACACCGGGTGGAGTCTCCGGAGGTTGTGTGGCAGGTCCAGGCGTATTGCTACCGGGTTCACTATTTGCGTGACTCGGAACGGCCCGATGTACTTAGGCCCCAGTTTTTTCGAGGGTTGGGTTGACTTTAGGAACTTGGTGGAGAGATAGGCCATATCCCCCGCCTGGAACGTCGGTTGTTGGCGCCGGTGCTTGTCGGCCTGCTCTTTGTAAGCAGCCTGTGCCTCCTTCAGCGCCGCCGTGATTACTGGCCATGCTTCCGCGATCTTCCGTCCCCAGTCGCTGGCGTCCACCTGGGGTTCCGGGGGTTGAGGTAGCTCCGGTATGGGGACGAAGTCGCGCCCCGAGACTACTTCGAACGGGGTTTTCCCCGTGCTCGTGTGGACGGCGTTGTTGTATGCGACTTCGGCGAACGGGAGCAGTTCAGCCCAGTCGTCTTGGTGGTAGTTCGTATATGATCGTATAAATTGCTCTAAGGTGGCATTAAGAACCTCAGTGGCTCCGTCCGTCTGCGGATGCCAAGCCGTAGATAGGGCCTGTTGGGTCCCCGTCAGCTTCAGGAAGGCCCGCCAGAATTTGGAGGTGAACTGTGTGCCCCTGTCGGTCACCACACGTGCGGGACATCCGTGTAGCCTGTACACGTGGATGAGGAAGAGTTTGGCTAGTTGTTGTGAGGATGGGACCGACGTGCAGGGGATGAAGTGAGCCTGCTTTGAGAAGTAGTCCTTCACCACCCAAATGGCCGTTTTCTTCTGGCTGGGTGGGAGGTCCACTATGAAATCCATAGAGATTTCCTCCCATGGGCGGGAGGGTTCTGCCACCCGTTGCAATAGCCCCGCGGGTTTGCCTGGTGCCCGTTTGGCCCTAGCGCACGTTGGGCAGGACGCCACGTAGGTTTTTACGTCTCGCCTGAGCGCGGGCCACCAGAATTGGCGCCGTGTTAGGTGTAGGGTCTTGAGGAACCCAAAGTGTCCCGCTTGCTTGGCGTCGTGTGACCTATGCAAGATCGCCTGGCGTTGCGAGTCCGGGACGTAGATTCTGCCTTCCCCCCATGCCAGGTCTTGCGCCATCGTTACCTTGTCGGGGTTTGCCAGGAACCAGGGGTCGGTTTTGAGGGCGGCGGCGAGGTCCGTGCGCATTTCCCCTGGTAGTTGCGGTTGGCTTCTTTCCGTCGCCGGTTGTCCCGCCGTCGGCTGCGCCGTAGCGTCGAGCTGCCTCCGTGCGCCGCTTCGGGTGGTCACGGCCATCCCCAGTTGCGAGGCGGATAGGACCGTCCCAATGGTGTCTGGGGCGGGCTCTTCGTCTTGGGGCAGCCGGGAGAGGGCGTCGGCCAGGAAGTTCTTCTTGCCCGGCATGAACTTCAGCTGGAAATCAAAGCGGCTGAAGAATTGGGCCCATCGGACCTGTTTTGGGCTAAGGCGTCTAGGCGTTCGTAGGGCCTCGAGGTTCCGGTGGTCCGTCCAGACCTCGAATGGTTGGGTGGCTCCCTCGAGTAGGTGACGCCATGTCTCTAGTGCCGATTTCACCGCGAAGGCTTCTTTCTCCCAGACGTGCCATCGCCTCTCTGTCTCGGAGAACTTCCTTGACAGGTAGGCGCATGGTTTCAGGAGCCCCGTGGAGTCTTTTTGTAGCAGGATGGCTCCCAGGGAGAAGTCTGAGGCGTCGGCTTGGACCACGAACGGCCGTTCTGGGTCCGGGTGCGCGAGGATTGGCTCCGTCGTGAACAGCGCTTTCAGCTTGTCGAATGCGGTCTGGCACGCGGGAGTCCAATTCAGCACTGTGCCTGGGTTCTTGGCGCGTCGGGTGTCCCCCACCCCTTTGGTTTTGAGGAGGTCCGTTAAGGGGAGGGCTATCTCAGCGAACCCCCGGGCGAAGGACCTGTAGAAATTTGCGAATCCCAGGAAGCTCTGTAGTTGCCGTCTGTTGCGGGGCCGCTCCCAGTTTAGCACCGCTTCGACTTTTGCGGGGTCCATTTCGATGCCGTCCCCGGAGATTCGATACCCCAAATAGTCTAGGCGCTCTTTGTGAAACTCGCACTTTGTAGGCTTTGCATAGAGCTGCGCCCTTCTGAGCTTGTCGAGGACTTGCCTGACTAAGGTTACGTGTTCCTCGTGTGTTTTTGTGTAAATGAGGACGTCGTCGATGTAGACCAGGACCCCTTTAAACAGATGTTCATGCAGTACCTCATTGATGAGCTGCATGAACACCCCAGGGGCCCCCGCGAGTCCGAAGGGCAGTACCTTGTACTGGAAGGCGCCTAGGGGGCAGTTAAACGCCGTCTTCCATTCGTCCCCCTCCCTGATTCGGATGCGATAGTACGCCTCGCGAAGGTCCAATTTGGAAAAGACTTTGCCCGTGGACAGGTGGGCGAGCATGTCCTTCACCAGGGGTAAGGGGTATTTGTTGGACAGGGAAGCCGCGTTTAGGCCCCGGTAGTCGGTGCAGAGCCGTAGGGTCCCGTCTTTCTTCTCCTGGAATAAGACGGGGGCTCCGACCGGTGAGCATGCTGGCTCTATGAATCCCCTGTCTAGGTTTTTATCGATGAACTCCCGGAGGGTTGCCATCTCCTTCGGGGTCATCGAATAGATCTTTGGTCTAGGTAGGGGGACGTCGGGCAGTAGGTCGATCCGGCAATCCGTCTTGCGGTGGGGGGGTAGTTGGTCTGCCTCTGCCTCTCCGAAGACCTCGGAGAAGTCGGCGTATTGTTCTGGTAGGTCTGCTGTGGTAGCGGCGTTGTCTTGTGTGGTCGCCTCCGCTCGTCCTACCGTGGGGTTGCTTTTGCCAGCTGGTACTGGTGCTCGATACTCGCCGTCGCCGAATGTGAAGGTGCGGGTCGCCCAGTTGATCCGCGGGTTGTTTTTCGCGAGCCATGGCATCCCCAGGACTGCAATGGGCCGTCCGATGGGCGTGACTACGAACGATGTGCGCTCGGTGTGAGTGCCCATTTGCAGGGTGACCGGCTCGGTTTGTAGCGTGGCTGGTTTCCCTCCCGCTGTAGAGCTGTCCAGCTGGTGGAATGCCAGCGGCGTGGGGAGGGGGAAGCAGCGGAGGTCGAGTTTGGCGACTAGGTCGGGGTGGATGAGGTTTTTTGAGCACCCCGAGTCCACTAGTGCCGCGGCCGTGGTGGCTCCGTTGCCGGCAGAGAGTTGGATTGCTGCCAATATTACGGAGCTTTTGTCGTTTCGTTGAGGTGGTCCGCGTTGCTGTCCCACCGCCTGCCTCGCCACGCGTCTCAGAGCAAGCGGGGAGCATTTCCCGCCGGCTGGTCGGGGTCGGTATTGTCCTCTTCCCCCCAGTAAGCGTCCCAGCCCTCTTCCGGTGTCGCTGTGGCCACGGTCATTCGGCGGTGAGGGGGCGGCCCCGGGTTGGGTGGTTTGGGGCTAATTTTCGGGGCGGGCTTGGGCGCGCTGGTCGGCGGTCGGTTGGCGAAGCAATCCGCCGTCTTGTGCCCTAATTTGCCACACCTCCCGCAGGGCTCCCGGTTGAACTTCTTTTTTGGGTATATGGGGCCGGCCATCCCCCCGTGTGGTGCGGGTACCTTTTTCCCGACATAGTTTGTGTCTTCCGTGGTTGTCATAAGGAAGGTGCGGTGCGCGTGTTCGGCTTTCCCCGCGAGGTGGATCCACCCGTGTAACGTTTCTGGGTCGTCGCGGTAGAGGGCCCATTGGAGAACGTCGCGGTTGAGCCCCCTTTTGAAGATTTCCAGCAGGGTGGTCTCAGACCAGTCGCAGACCTTTCCCGCGAGGGCTTTGAACTCCAGGGCGTAGTCAGGGACCGTGCGTGTGCCCTGTTTAAGTCTCTGGAGTGCGCTTTTCGCCCGTACTTTAGCTAGGGGGTCTTCGAAGTAGTTTTTCATCTCTTTGATGAAAGCAGGGAAGGTGGCGAGGGCGGGGGAGCTGGACTCGTACAGTTGGACGTACCAGTCCGCCGCCCTGTCTTGGAGTTTGATCGCCACGGCGGCGATCTTGTCGGCCTCGGAGTCATAGGAGTGTCCGTGCCTCCCCATGAACTCCCTAGCGTTGGTAACGAAAAACGAGAGTTTTGAGGGGGTCCCATCGAAGAAGATGGGGAAGTCCTTTGGGGCCCGGGCGTTTTGTGCGGCCCCGCCTCTCGCTTCCCGGGGTGTGGTGTCGGCCGCCTGTGCCGTCTGCTGGCTCTCCGCTGGCCCGTGTGGGTTCGGTGCTTCGCTCGGGGTGTGGGCTTGTGCGGGGACGTCGTTGGGTGGCGCGGGGGGCATAAGCGCCTGGAGCATGGTCCGGAGTTCCGTCAGCTGAGCCCGCATGGCCGCGAGTTCAGCTCGTGCCTCCTCGTCCACAGCCCGCGCCGCCGCTGGGGCCGGTTCCGTTGGCGCGTCCTCGGGGGTGGGTTGCCGGTGGGGTTCATCGTCCCTCCGCCGCGGGTCCGCTTCCTCCTCCATCTGATGGGTGTCTCCGTCGTCCTCCTCCGTGTTGAGCACCGTGGGGCTGTCGCTCCACGCCCGTTGCTGGGGTGCGATGTGGGGCGCGGGGTCCTCCGCTGGTTTCGGAAGTCGTGCTGCTCCCTCCCGCGGTCGGGTTGCCTCCGTCGCCATCTCCCCTTGGGGTTGGAGCTGAGGCTCGGGTCGGGTGGGGTGGGCGTCCATGGCTCCGGGAGTCCGCGGTGCCTCTGGCCTCGGTCGGTCCTCCTCTGTCTCTTGCCGCGCGGCTCGCCCTCCTTGCCCGCGCCGTTCCGGCCTCATCTTGCTGGTCTTCTCGCCGTCTACTCCTCCCGCGGCTCGTTGTCGTCCGGTGGGGCTCGGCGAGGCTGAGTTTATGACTCTCAGCTTTATGTCATGCGCTGCCTACCTCTGAATAACGTTCAGACGCTGGTTTGCAAATCAGGTTCTGGTTTATTTCAGGGCAGGTACAACGTTGGTAGAAAAAAGCTGAGAGTGACAGGAGCGCGCCGGTGCGGGGTTTAAATACCCCGCGCCGGTCAGCGCCCCCTCGCTCACGGTCACGTCACCCCCCTTTGTCCCATGCGTTGCCCTGCCATTGGTTGAGGGTTTCCAGGATCGCCCATCCTCAGGTTTCCATTCTTCTGCTGATTGCTTTCAACTGGGCGATCCCCGTTGTATTGCCGCTGATGGCTTGGGTGGCTCCGTGATTCGTTTAGCTATTGTTTGTTAGCCGTTAGTCGTTGTGGGTTGATGGCTACTTAACTTGTGCCCCTTCACTTATTTCCTTGTCATTGTCATGTGTGCCATTGCGCTGATGACTTTAGCTCAACGGCACTCATGACAGAAAGGATTTGTGATACTTGCTATGAAATGCTTGAACAGTTAGTGCAAAAGTTTCTTCTGTGTAAAAGAGAAAAGAGCAAGAAATACCTTAATAATTAGTAACTCTGATGCCATAAGTGAATGGGATCTGATGCCTCTTTACAGAAATCTTAAAAGTATAAGGCTGGGAGTTTTTGTCTTGTTTTTGCACACTATCAAGGATTGTGACAGAATTTTAAAGCATTTCAGCAGCCTAACACTCATCAAAAATTGCAGTTGTTCAAGTATAGGGCAAGAACAATTAATGCCATCTATTTTGCATGTTATATATGAATTTACAAAAGAAATTAATTCTGATAATCCATGATTCACAATAAAAAAGACTTGGAAATGTAAACTTTCAAATTAAGTGATCTATTTATATTATTTGTTGGACACTCAAAAAAAAAATCAAAACCTTAATTAAGAGAGCCTCCCTAAATGCTAATTATATGTATTTTTAAAGTTATTTAAAATATACATTCTGCCTTTCTTCCAAACAGCTCAAAGCAGATAACAACACTAATAAAACCACTGTTAACAAATAACAGCAAATGTTCTTCAGGTTGGACATTAAAAAAAAAGAGGAAAGAAAAAATGTCAAGTTGTCCATATGCCACAGTATGGATGCTCAGAAATATAATATGATTCCAGAAACATAGGACAGAATATTTTCTTTGAGGACTCTTGACATGATATGCCCAAGATGAAATCTATGTGTGGGGCTTTTACTAGGCGTCAAATTTTTTGTTCTTGGGGAGAAGTAAGGTAGAAATAAAAAATACAAAATTTATAGGAACAGTCTGCATTCCCTGCAATATGTGATGTTCAAAACTTCCAGGGAATGTTAAACCTGCAGGGAAGCATAACTCCAGCAGAGAAGAAAAGACATTTGAAGTAACTTGTCATATTCATTCAGAGGAAATGGACACAACAACAGGAAATAGTATTCTTCGATTTTCATAGAAATAAATAGCTAATACCTGATATTGAAAAGGAAAGCCGAGAGGTTTCCAGTGCTTGGAAGCCTGATTCTTTGCCATGGAATGTGTTTTACCTATGCCAGAACTGGGGTTGTCATGGTTATTTCTCAAGAGGAGGAAAAGATGGCCCTTTTTTCGTAATTCACATTTCCACTGGAACTGAGAAAGTGTTCTGTGGCTCACTGGCAGGGATTAGTGTAATTCACAGCAACAGAGGGGGGCATCCTTGCTGTTTTTGATCTTTTGGAGAAGAATTTGTGATGATTTTCTTTAAATCTAGAAGTCTAAAATTAGGTGCATCTGGCTCCAAGCCTAGGTTCATTTTTAATCAAAAATGCCTTTGTCATCTTGCATCATTTATTTGATGTGTAAGGTTCATGCCAAATCTTTTTCCTACCTGCCCACCCAAAATAAGGCCATTTGTTATAAATGATTTCACTATTTATAACATCCAGGTCCCCCTTTTTTAGAGGTCAGAAATGACATATTGGTCAGGCGACAAATTGTGATTTTGCCTGCCTCCCAAAATCCATCAGGAGAAAATCAGTGATCACATAGCAGACAAATTCTTTGTGCATCACTTAGCTTGGCTTTGAGCATCTATACGTGTGCTCACCTGCACAGAAAGGAGATTATATTGCATGTAACACGAATGCCCCAGCTTTCTGATCACCTAGGAAACATATAGAAGGTAAAGTCTTTAATTGTATGAGTGTGTGGGTGCTTAGCCAATGAATAAAGCCCATTGGATTCATGAGAAGTATCTGTGGGTTGTTGCACAGGGATTAAATTTAAAGACTTTAATCCAGGGGTTTCTCAACCAGGGTTCTGTGGCACCCTAGGGTTCTGTGAGAGGTGACTAGGGCTTCCCTGGGAGATCACGATTTATTTAAAAAATTATTTCCAATTCGAGCAACTTCACATTAAAGAGGTAAGTTTCATTCTTTATTTTTAGTTTAAGAACACTGTTAGTGCATATAGACAGGCCTACCTATTAAACGAATGTAACAATCTTGTAACTTCTGGCCTGTATTTGAGCCTGAATGTGCCGGGGTTCCCAGAGGCCTGAAAAACATTTCAAGGGTTCCTCTGGGGTTGAGAAAGGCTGCTTTAACTGGTGCAGTACAATCAGTCAGTATTCCATTTGTTCAAACAAGGAAACCCCAATTTTAGGGTGAGCCAAAAGGTATTTTGAAACCTCTTTTCTTCTCAAAAGAAAAGTTGAGTGGAATTTCATGAAGGGACCTCTGTGTTCACTTAAAAAAAAAAAAAAGTTCCCATCCCCATCTTTGAATAGAGTCCCAACAAAGGAAAAGGTTGTGCTTCTTCATCTCATCCTGATTTGGCCTTAGATATTCAAATCTCACAGCCTTCAGTGCTGATAAATCCAAAGGCAGGGCAGTGTGACTTCTTTCACCTTCAGTATTGTAGCTTTTGAGCGAAGAACTACCCCCAAAGTGATGTCTTTTTGCAATTGTCATGTAATCACTAAAGTCAGTGTTTCTCAACATCAGCAACTTTAAGATGAGTAAACTTTAACTCCCAGAATTCCCCAGCCAGCAGGCTAGCTGGGTGAATTCTGGGAGTTGAAGTCCACACATCTTAAAGTTGCTGAGGTTGAGAAGCACTGACTAAAATATCTCTCATATTTTGACCCAGCAAACAGGACAGCAAAGAGAAAGAAGTTTACCTTAGCTCTGAAGTGTATCCTGCCTGGTATAAAGGTCGCAATTTAAAAGTAGTTTGCACAATTCAAGATATAAGACTTTCTGCCCATGCCATGGGTGTGTTTAGAAGTCATACTAAACCCAAACTTGCAAGAATGCTGGTATGTTATTAACAAGCAAGTGTGCTGATGATGCTACTTCTTTTCTTGCCTTCTTCTGCCAGCAAAACCAGTTTGTTTAATTGTCTTGTTCCTCTCCTAATAAGCCAGGGTCAGAAGTCATAATGTCATTATGCTACATACTTTCTAAGATTAGGCTGTGGGCAGCAGGAAAAAAAGCCAATTCAGGAAAATGTCCCACCTCTTGAAAAAGCAAACCATATTGGTATATGGCACCCCAGCCCACACTGACGGATGGCACCATTTCATGCCAATGCAAATACTTGCATTTTTAGAATAGCCTTTGGTTTCAGAAGGTGTGGCAGTGCCCCACTGCCCTAGCCCAGTGGTGCTTTGGTGCCCTAGCCCAGTGCCTACTTGGCCTTAGCCTAAAGCTGACCCTGCTTTTAATATACCATTTAAAAGAGAAAAAAAACATATTTGCTGGCTCATTTTAAAATCGATTAAATGGTTGCATTTACTGGAAACTTTTGTATTAAAATAATTGTCTAAATTATTAATTTAGGCCCAAGAGAGCTATTTCAAAAAGCTATGCCAGATGTAAGGAGGGATGCATGAACTCATATGTGGTGATGGCTACCAGTTTAGATGATCTGAAAATGGGAGTGAACCCATTCATGGAGGATAAGGTTATTGAAGTTGGTCTTCAGGATTCCATATCACCCCTTGGGTCACAGGCAGCATCTTTAAAACATCACCTGCTGGGAAGCAACAGCAGAAGAGAACTGTTGTCTTCTGCCCATATTATAAGCTTCTGGATTGGTCCCAGCATAATATAGGGAGCTGGATTAGGTGGGCTGTGGACCTGATCCAGCGGGATTCTTCTTATGTCAGTATATTCTTCAATCCACTGAATCCAAACATCCAAGCAACATACTGTGCTACCTGTTGTGGTTTCAGTTCAAGGAAAGCATTGAGGAATGAGCATTATAAATCAGACATTATGATGTGATTATACTTAAAGAAAATATACACCAATTTTACTTAATGTGGTGGCTTCCTCAGAGCTGATCAACTGAATGTGCATGCACTTACAAAGAAAGACAAGTTTAAGGAATCATTTAATCCAAAAGAGTGGCACTATATAAGGATTGTTGGTTTCCTGCCTCATCTCTCAAAATGCTCAGAAACCCTTGACTTTTTTGCATGATGTTACTATATCAGCAAGGCTGCCCCAGAAACCCTGAAAACCTCTCCTAGTAAAATGAACATAATGCTGGACTAGAGAAACCAATGGTCTGATTCAGCAAACGCAGCTCGGAAATTCCTGATTCCCAAGCCATTGTGAGAGAACTTCACTGAGATTAATACGTTGTTCTTTCCTTCTGCAAAGATGCGTTTTAGGCTTCAAGACAATTAGGGTAGATGTACCTCAGTCACCAATGATTTTATATCTTGCCAAAATTCTACTTGGATTTCTTACCGTGAGCAATCTGCGGAAGAAGCAAAAGGCTAATAGATCAAAAATTTCAATGCTGGCTGTCAAGTAGGTTGCAATAACAGCCCTTCCTATGGCCAAGGACCATCCATCACTATTACAACAAATGAACGATGGTGCCTTCTTTGCTGCCTGCCCCCTCCCTCCCCACTGTGGTTTTGTTAGCACATTCATTTAGCTCTTCAATGAGTTTCAGCAAGAGGAATCCTTAGTATTAATATGAATTTGATCCAGGTTTCTCTGGAAATAATCACACAAAATTGTGGCTGTCCTGCCCATCACTGAGTAAAGAACATATAAGCATCTTCTTAAATCGAAACTATTTTTAAAAACCTGCCTTAATATATGTATGTATCTGTGTGCATATCTGTATCTGTATATATGGATGTGTGTGTGTGTGTGTATACACATACACACACACAGCTCCAATTTCAAGATTTATTAATATGATCTGTATTGTCTATTTATGTCACACAGTGGCTTGGGTACATGAATCCCTTTGAGCCATGATGTGTGGCTGTGAATGGCACAGTCCAGGGCATTAGCCCAGTTGGTGTCACAGACTGAAACACATTTGCCAGAAACTAGTCCATCAAGACCAAATAAGCCTCAAAGGTCTGTCTGTCTGTTTTATCCTCCATCCATCCACCTACCCATCCATCCTCCAACTCTGTTCCTCTCTCTATCATGCATTGGCCAGATGGAGTTATTTGATCTTCAAAGGACTGCTGCACATATTTCAGAAGTAAACCTGGCTACAAATCAGGATATTCATCATTTCAGATGCATCATACTATATTCTCCCTACCAGTGTCCATGCTCCTTCTGAAGTAGCATAAACAGATATTTTCCAGTTACAGTACACATTATGTTTTTCATGTCCACAGGAGCATTTTCTTTCTTCCTTGAATAAAGCTATCTTGTTTCTCCCCCATCTTGTTGGCTGACATTCTTCTTGGCTGCTACTTGTTTCCTCCTCCCTGAATTACATGTTCAAGTCTTCTCAACTCAGGAAGTGAATGGAAAGGCATGGTGATGCTATGTAGTAACACTACCCCAGTTGGAAGGAAGGCTAAATCAGTTATCCCAGTTATATCTCCCTATATGTGGATGGGATAATAACCATAGTGCTACATAATCAGTCCAGTCTGGCTATATGGTTATGCTAGAATTGACTATGGCCAAAGAGAGTGAACTCATTTTTATGTAAAATACAAAGGAATACTTGGAAAGGAGAGGCAAACAGCATTCACAAAGAACTGAGTTTTCAGCTCATCCATAAGTTAGGAATTAGAAGCGGGCAACCTTCTACACCAGTGTTTCTCAACCCTGGCAATTTTAAGATATGTGGACTTCAACTCCCAGAACTGGCTGGCTGGGGAATTCTGGGAGTTGAAGTCCACATATCTTAAAATTGCCAAGGTTAAGAAACACTGTTCTACAGCTTCTACAATTATCTCAATACCCGTAGCCACTACTCTAAGTAATTTGCTACCTGGAGCAAGTATGCCTTTCCATTATCCCCCAAAAGAAGACAGACCTAGCAATGTAATTTTATTGCGGTGTTAGTCTTTGGACAGCATCCATAAATACAAATATGATAAATAAATATAAATAAATAAATATAAATAAATAAATAAATAAATAGTTCTCATAATTATAAGGCCTCCCAACTCCATAAGGACTTTTGATTGCATACAACATTACAAACTGAAAGAAACAGTTTAACAAAGCAAAGAATAATATGTGTTCAGGAGAGAGGGAGAGAGAAAGAGAGAGAACATTCAGACTAACACGTAAAATCATTAAAAAAAAGCCTCATTATCCACCCAAACCCAAGGCTTAGGGAAAAGGCAGATGTTTAAGGACCTTTTAAACACAGTCAGGGGAGAGGCTGTACAGATCTCTGGGGGGGATGCTGTTCCAGAGGGCAGGTGTCACGACAGAGAAGGCCTGATTCCTCAGTCCCCTCAGATGACGTTATTTAATCGGTGGGACCCGAAGCAAGCCAACTCAGCCTGATCATACAGGACAATCAGAAAGGCCTCAGCCAAAGTGCCCACAGATCCTCAGGGAAAATCCCTCTGGAACTCATCTGGGTCTATTAGATCCCCGGGGTGGAGCAATCTGACAGGCATTACCTCCACATTGTTCCTTGCTGGAAAAGACCCAAAACCTTGGGAATCAAAAGGTCCATTGCCATTGTTCCACCTGGCCCAATGCATAAAGAAGTCCGACCAAGCATCTTCACCACCCCCACTGGCAATGCTGCCAGGAACCAGATACCAGTCAACCCCAGTGAGAGCCCAGCACCTGACAAGAGCCAAGCATTCATCACATTCCAGACAGTATCCAGATGGCTTGCAGAGTGTAAATGGGGAATTCAGTAAAGCCACCGCCAGATCCAGGCCACACTGGGGCAGTGTCATGCGCTGCCTACCTCTGAATAACGTTCAGACACTGGGTTGCAAAGCAGGCTCTGGTTTATTTCAGGATAGGCACAACGTTGTTAGAAAAAAGCTGAGAGTGACAGGAGCGCGCCGGTGCGGGGTTTAAATACCCCGCGCCGGTCAGCGCCCCCTCGCTCTCGGTCACGTCACCCCCCTTTGTCCCATGCGTTGCCCTGCCATTGGTTGAGGGTTTCCAGGATCGCCCATCCTCAGGTTTTCATTCTTCTGCTGATTGCTTTCAGCTGGGCGATCCCCGTGGTATTGCTGCTGATGGCTTGGGTGGCTCCGTGATCCGTTTATCTATTGTTTGTTAGCCGTTAGTCGTTGTGGGTTGATGGCTACTTAACTTGTACCCCTTCACCTATTTCCTTGTCATTGTCATGAGTGCCATTGCGCTGATTACTTTAGCTCAACGGCACTCATGACATACTGCCCCCTTTCCGAATAGTGTTCTCCCCCGGGTTTCTGGGTTTTCCCCATGGAGCTGTCAAAATGCCATTTTTTTTTTTTTTTTTTTTTTTTTTTTTCAAAGTTCCCGCCGGAGTAGTTGTCGCCCCTCCCTTTGCTCCTCCCTCTACCACGTGCCTTCCCAGGGTGTGTCCATGGTGCGCATGCTCGGGTTCTGACCTGGCGTGCGCATGCTCCAACCACACCCTGTTTGTTTGGCTCAGTTCGGCGAGGCGAGAGGCGTGGCTGGTCGGGTGCTGCTCAGCTCCAGGTAGGGCCCTTTTTTGCTTATTTGGAGTGCGTCGCCTTTGTTGTGTCTCCTGGGCGTTGCCCCCAGGTTGCCCTGTTGACTTGCTTGCCACTCCCCCGCGGCCAGGGGGCGGGGGGAGGGTGCTGGCGATCGTTTGTCACCACCCCGTGGGCCCGGGGCGGGGGGAGTGAGTCCCGGGGGGGGGGAGGTCCACCCAAGTCGCGGGCTTGGGGGGGGCCCCTTCCCTTGGGGCACGGGAGGCGGGGGGAGGCCTGCGGGGGGGGGGGTTGGTTTTGCTGACCTTGATTGCGGTTTGTCGGGGTATGCCCGGTGGAATGCTCTGGTCAGGTCAGGCGCTTTAACGTTGTGCGCCGCCACCCATTCCGGGTGGGGGAAGTGTTTCCACCTGACCAGATAGTGTAGGGTTCCTCGTTGCTTGCGTGAGTCGAGGATGTCCCTTATCTCGAAGTGTTGTTGCCCGTCGATCATAAGCGGTGCGGGCTGAGGCGTGCTTGGGTGCCATCGGGAGGTGGTTGCCGGTTTTAGGAGGCTGGTGTGGAACACCGGGTGGAGCCTCCGGAGGTTGTGTGGCAGGTCCAGGCGTATTGCTACCGGGTTCACTATTTGCGTGACTCGGAACGGCCCGATGTACTTAGGCCCCAGTTTTTTCGAGGGTTGGGTTGACTTTAGGAACTTGGTGGAGAGATAGGCCATATCCCCCGCCTGGAACGTCGGTTGTTGGCGCCGGTGCTTGTCGGCCTGCTCTTTGTAAGCAGCCTGTGCCTCCTTCAGCGCCGCCGTGATTACTGGCCATGCTTCCGCGATCTTCCGTCCCCAGTCGCTGGCGTCCACCTGGGGTTCCGGGGGTTGAGGTAGCTCCGGTATGGGGACGAAGTCGCGCCCCGAGACTACTTCGAACGGGGTTTTTCCCGTGCTCGTGTGGACGGCGTTGTTGTATGCGACTTCGGCGAACGGGAGCAGTTCAGCCCAGTCGTCCTGGTGGTAGTTCGTATAGGATCGTATAAATTGCTCTAAGGTGGCATTAAGAACCTCAGTGGCTCCGTCCGTCTGCGGATGCCAAGCCGTAGACAGGGCCTGTTGGGTCCCCGTCAGCTTCAAGAAGGCCCGCCAGAATTTGGAGGTGAACTGTGTGCCCCTGTCGGTCACCACACGTGCGGGACATCCGTGTAGCCTGTACACGTGGATGAGGAAGAGTTTGGCTAGTTGTTGTGAGGATGGGACTGACGTGCAGGGGATGAAGTGGGCCTGCTTTGAGAAGTAGTCCTTCACCACCCAAATGGCCGTTTTCTTCTGGCTGGGTGGGAGGTCCACTATAAAATCCATAGAGATTTCCTCCCATGGGCGGGAGGGTTCTGCCACCCGTTGCAATAGCCCCGCGGGTTTGCCTGGTGCCCGTTTGGCCCTAGCGCACGTTGGGCAGGACGCCACGTAGGTTTTTACGTCTCGCCTGAGCGCGGGCCACCAGAATTGCCGCCGTGTTAGGTGTAGGGTCTTGAGGAACCCAAAGTGTCCCGCTTGCTTGGCGTCGTGTGACCTATGCAAGATCGCCTGGCGTTGCGAGTCCGGGACGTAGATTCTGCCTTCCCCCCATGCTAGGTCTTGCGCCATCGTTACCTTGTTGGGGTTTGCCAGGAACCAGGGGTCGGTTTTGAGGGCGGCGGCGAGGTCCGTGCGCATTCCCCCTGGTAGTTGCGGTTGCCTTCTTTCCGTCGCCGGTTGTCCCGCCGTCGGCTGCGCCGTGGCGTCGAGCTGCCTTCGTGCGCCGCTTCGGGTGGTCACGGCCATCCCCAGTTGCGAGGCGGATAGGACCGTCCCAATGGTGTCTGGGGCGGGCTCTTCGTCTTGGGGCAGTCGGGAGAGGGCGTCGGCCAGGAAGTTCTTCTTGCCCGGCATGAACTTCAACTGGAAATCAAAGCGGCTGAAGAATTGTGCCCATCGGACCTGTTTTGGGCTAAGGCGTCTAGGCGTTCGTAGGGCCTCGAGGTTCCGGTGGTCCGTCCAGACCTCGAATGGTTGGGTGGCTCCCTCGAGTAGGTGACGCCATGTTTCTAGTGCCGATTTCACCGCAAAGGCTTCTTTCTCCCAGACGTGCCATCGCCTCTCTGTCTCGGAGAACTTCCTTGACAGGTAGGCGCATGGTTTCAGGAGCCCCGTGGAGTCTTTTTGTAGGAGGATGGCTCCCAGGGAGAAGTCTGAGGCGTCGGCTTGGACCACGAACGGCCGTTCTGGGTCCGGGTGCGCGAGGATTGGCTCCGTCGTGAACAGCGCTTTCAGCTTGTCGAATGCGGTCTGGCACGCGGGAGTCCAATTCAGCACTGTGCCTGGGTTCTTGGCGCGTCTGGTGTCCCCCACCCCTTTGGTTTTGAGGAGGTCCGTTAAGGGGAGGGCTATCTCAGCGAACCCCCGGGCGAAGGACCTGTAGAAATTCGCGAATCCCAGGAAGCTCTGTAGTTGCCGTCTGTTGCGGGGCCGCTCCCAGTTTAGTACCGCTTCGACTTTTGCGGGGTCCATTTCGATGCCGTCCCCGGAGATTCGATACCCCAAATAGTCTAGGCGGTCTTTGTGAAACTCGCACTTTGCGGGCTTTGCATAGAGCTGCGCCCTTCTGAGCTTGTCGAGGACTTGCCTGACTAAGGTTACGTGTTCCTCGTATGTTTTTGTGTAAATAAGGACGTCGTCGATGTAGACCAGGACCCCTTTAAACAGATGTTCATGCAGTACCTCATTGATGAGCTGCATGAACACCCCAGGGGCCCCCGCGAGTCCGAAGGGCAGTACCTTGTACTGGAAAGCGCCTAGGGGGCAGTTGAACGCCGTCTTCCATTCGTCCCCCTCCCTGATTCGGATGCGATAGTACGCCTCGCGCAGGTCCAATTTGGAAAAGACTTTGCCCGTGGACAGGTGGGCGAGCATGTCCTTCACCAGGGGTAAGGGGTATTTGTTGGACAGGGAAGCCGCGTTTAGGCCCCGGTAGTCGGTACAGAGCCGTAGGGTCCCGTCTTTCTTCTCCCGGAATAGGACGGGGGCTCCGACCGGAGAGCATGCTGGCTCTATAAATCCCCTGTCTAGGTTTTTATCGATGAACTCCCGGAGGGTTGCCATCTCCTTCGGGGTCATCGAATAGATCTTTGGTCTAGGTAGGGGGACGTCGGGCAGTAGGTCGATTCGGCAATCCGTCTTGCGGTGGGGGGGTAGTTGGTCTGCCTCTGCTTCTCCGAAGACCTCGGAGAAGTCGGCGTATTGTTCCGGTAGGTCTGCAGTGGTAGCGGCGTTGTCTTGTGTGGTCGCCTCCGCTCGTCCTACCGTGGGGTTGCTTTTGCCAGCTGGTACTGGTGCTCGATACTCGCCGTCGCCGAATGTGAAGGTGCGGGTCGCCCAGTTGATCCGCGGGTTGTTTTTCGCGAGCCATGGCATCCCCAGGACTGCAATGGGCCGTCCGATGGGCGTGACTACGAACGATGTGCGCTCGGTGTGAGTGCCCATTTGCAGGGTGACCGGCTCGGTTTGTAGCGTGGCTGGTTTCCCCCCCGCTGTGGAGCCGTCCAGCTGGTGGAATGCCAGCGGCGTGGGGAGGGGGAAGCAGCGGAGTTCGAGTTTGGCGACTAGGTCGGGGTGGATAAGGTTTTTTGAGCACCCCGAGTCCACTAGTGCCGCGGCCGTGGTGGCTCCGTTGCCGGCAGAGAGTTGAATTGCTGCCAATATTACGGAGCTTTTGTCGTTTCGTTGAGGTGGTTCGCGTTGCTGTCCCGCCGCCTGCCTCGCCACGCGTTTCAGGGCAAGCGGGGAGCATTTCCCGCCGGCTGGTCGGGGTCGGTATTGTCCTCTTCTCCCCAGTAAGCGTCCCAGCCCTCTTCCGGTGTCGCTGTGGCCACGGTCATTCGGCGGTGAGGGGGCGGCCCCGGGTTGGGTGGTTTGGGGCTAATTTTCGGGGCGGGCTTGGGCGCGCTGGTCGGCGGTCGGTTGGCGAAGCAGTCCGCCGTCTTGTGCCCTAATTTGCCACACCTCCCGCAGGGCTCCCGGTTGAACTTCTTTTTTGGGTATATGGGGCCGGCCATCCCCCCGTGTGGTGCGGGTACCTTTTTCCCGACGTAGTTTGTGTCTTCCGTGGTTGTCATAAGGAAGGTGCGGTGCGCGTGTTCGGCTTTCCCCGCGAGGTGGATCCACCCGTGTAACGTTTCTGGGTCGTCGCGGTAGAGGGCCCATTGGAGAACGTCGCGGTTGAGCCCCTTTTTGAAGATTTCCAGCAGGGTGGTCTCAGACCAGTCGCAGACCTTTCCCGCGAGGGCTTTGAACTCCAGGGCGTAGTCAGGGACCGTGCGTGCGCCCTGTTTAAGTCTCTGGAGTGCGCTTTTCGCCCGTACTTTAGCTAGGGGGTCTTCGAAATAGTTTTTCATCTCGTTGATGAAAGCAGGGAAGGTGGCGAGGGCGGGGGAGCTGGACTCGTACAGTTGGACGTACCAGTCCGCCGCCCTGTCTTGGAGTTTGATCGCCACGGCGCCGATCTTGTCGGCCTCGGAGTCATAGGAGTGTCCGTGCCTCCCCATGAACTCCCTAGCGTTGGTGACGAAAAACGAGAGTTTTGAGGGGGTCCCATCGAAGAAGATGGGGAAGTCCTTTGGGGCCCGGGCGTTTTGCGCGGCCCCGCCTCTCGCTTCCCGGGATGTGGTGTCGGCCGCCTGTGCCGTCTGCTGGCTCTCCGCTGGCTCGTGTGGGTTCGGTGCTTCGCTCGGGGTGTAGGCTTGTGCGGGGACGTCATTGGGTGGCGCGGGGGGCATAAGCGCCTGGAGCATGGTCCGGAGTTCCGTCAGCTGAGCCCGCATGGCCGCGAGTTCAGCTCGTGCCTCCTCGTCCACAGCCCGCACCGCCGCTGGGGCCGGTTCCGTTGGCGCGTCCTCGGGGGGGGGGGGTTCATCGTCCCTCCGCCGCGGGTCCGCTTCCTCCTCCGTCTGATGGGTGTCTCCGTCGTCCTCCTCCGTGTCGAGCACCGTGGGGCTGTCGCTCCACGCCCGTTGCTGGGGTGCGATGTGGGGCGCGGGGTCCTCCGCTGGTTTCGGAAGTCGTGCTGCTCCCTCCCGCGGTCGGGTTGCCTCCGTCGCCATCTCCCCTTGGGGTTGGAGCTGAGGCTCGGGTCGGGTGGGGTGGGCGTCCATGGCTCCGGGAGTCCGCGGTGCCTCTGGCCTCGGTCGGTCCTCCTCTGTCTCTTGCCGCGCGGCTCGCCCTCCTTGCCCGCGCCGTTCCGGCCTCATCTTGCTGGTCTTCTCGCCGTCTACTCCTCCCGCGGCTCGTTGTCGTCCGGTGGGGCTCGGCGAGGCTGAGTTTATGACTCTCAGCTTTATGTCATGCGCTGCCTACCTCTGAATAACGTTCAGACACTGGGTTGCAAAGCAGGCTCTGGTTTATTTCAGGATAGGCACAACGTTGTTAGAAAAAAGCTGAGAGTGACAGGAGCGCGCCGGTGCGGGGTTTAAATACCCCGCGCCGGTCAGCGCCCCCTCGCTCTCGGTCACGTCACCCCCCTTTGTCCCATGCGTTGCCCTGCCATTGGTTGAGGGTTTCCAGGATCGCCCATCCTCAGGTTTTCATTCTTCTGCTGATTGCTTTCAGCTGGGCGATCCCCGTGGTATTGCTGCTGATGGCTTGGGTGGCTCCGTGATCCGTTTATCTATTGTTTGTTAGCCGTTAGTCGTTGTGGGTTGATGGCTACTTAACTTGTACCCCTTCACCTATTTCCTTGTCATTGTCATGAGTGCCATTGCGCTGATTACTTTAGCTCAACGGCACTCATGACAGGCAGGCTGGGGCAGACTACGAGACTTGCCATGCTGTGCCAGGATGTGTCCAGATCTTCCAGCGTTCCCAACACTTCTGTAGGTCTTTCTCCTCCCATCCTGCTGCCCTCCAAACAAAGAAATACCTCCAGCAAAAATCACAACCCTGAATCACTCACAAACAGTCAACACTCCTCAATGCCATCTTGAAATTCCTCTACTTTGTCTGAGTGCAGCCAGTTAATTTAGGGGTTACAGAATAGGAAATGTGGTACCTACAATTGTGTAATTGTATTTAATAGGAGAAGGTCACCGCTGCTCCTGCTACCACTCTGCATTTACCATCTAAAGCAGTGTTTCTCAACCGTAGCAACTTTAAGGTGTGTGGACTTCAACTCCCAAAATTCCCCAGCCACCCATGCTGGTTGGGGAATTCTGGGAGTTGTAGTCCACACACCTTAAAGTTGCTACGGTTGAGAAACACTGATCTAAAGAAACACGTTTCCTAGTGTTTCTTTAGACCAGCTATCCTTTTAGCTTATAAAGTTCCAACTTCCCCATTTTTCATTCTGCCAACTGAATGTTATACAATTCAGCAGTTTGCATGCTCCTATAGAGGCAGAATTAGTCATCATTTAGAAATTCAGAATACAGAGCTGAAACTGGACATTTAAAACAATGCCATGTAGATGCTGCTACACAATAAATTGTTTTCTAGTTGGGTATTTAGGAATGACGTGACGGAATTGGTATGATAAAGTTTATGATTAGGATGATGAGATCGATGAAAATTAAATGCCCTGCGTGGATGATGCAATTATATTTACTCTAGCGAGCAAGGGTCTGATTTTATTTTATTTTTATTTTTTGCTAGCCAGTAGATTCCTCTGTGAAAGCAGAAATAAAATCCAGACCTATCAAACAGTAATACCAGATCAAGGACTAGTTCATGAGCCCGCATAGCATTTATTTTCTGTTCCTGTTGCATGTTTTAAGTCTTACTCTGTTCTCACCTCCTTCACTACATTTCAGCTTTTCTTAATTTATAATGAGGAAAATATTCCAAATCTCAATTCAAGATGTGTTGAAATTGTGCAGGAGAAAACCCTAACCTTTCAACACAGAATTCTGGTCATTTTTCTTAAATTCTGAAGTGTGCCTGTGTGCGTGTGTGTATGTGTGTGTATATCTCTCTCCCTCTGTGTGTGTGTGTTTGTATATATATATATATATTGTGTATGTGTGTGCGCATATATGTGTGTATACATGTGTGTATAAGTACTATGTGTGTATATGTGTCTGTGTACACACACACACACAAATACACACACACACTCTCTTTTAGTGAAACCATGGTGAGGAGGGGAAGAAAAGTCTGCAGCGTAAAGCGCTACTAAAGAAATAAATGTGTGAAATGAATGCAGGCCCCCAGCTCTTGGTTTCTGCTCCCATTATTGGTCTCTTCACTCCAAACTAGTTTGACAAGCCGCAACATCAGTTCTAGCTACCAAAAGTATGACGAAAGAATAAAATTAAAAGAAATACAAAATGCATCGAGTACAAATGTATCATTATTTCTTCTGGGAGATAGGATACTGGAACAGAAAGTATAATTTATTTTTTAAAAAGGAAAAGAAATACCCATTGAATGAATTCGTTATCTCTAGTTGGTAAGACACATGGCTATTTGCATTTTTTGATAAGAAAACTTTATGAAATTCTTAAGAATGCCTTGGAATTGCTGATTAGATTTATATGCTTATAATTGTTACTTTTAATGAGTTGTCACAAGTCACTTTTAATTATTTACGATAACAGAGAAGCTAGAAATGTTAGATATATTTTAGAAATGTTAGATATATTTACAGACACAACAATAAGTTGCTAGGTTGTGGCCTAAAAGAGAAACCAATACTCTTTTTTAAAAAGGAAAAAACACTAATGATCCAAAATATATTTAAAAACATAAAAAGTAATCCTAGCCATCCTTGTAGGGGATAAAAAAATGCACATCCAACTTCCATAACTGGAACCTGAATTACATAAAAGGATATGCAAGCTTTTGAGTTACTCAGAACACTTCATCAGGTAAATTTGTTACAAAAAAGCTGGTAAAGAACCAGAGAAACTCAGAAGTTCACTGGCTGTTTAGCCCATCAGGTTGGAAGTTCAAAGTCTATCTTATAATAGGGTTTATGGTCGGAATGAGGGGCATCTGCAGGTGGGAGGGCAGGGTCAAAAAGATCAAGATGGCAGCCGCAACCGCATGAGCAAAACCCTGCCTCTTTTTTTACATAATCATGGCTGCCATCTTTGCTTTCTTACCTCTTGAGGGACAGTAGAATCAAGCCTGTGTATCAGATTACAACTGAAAAAACAAAGATCACACTTTTCTGTTTATCTCTTGGTATCCACACAGAGATCAGAATTCTAAGCAACTCAGAAATTTGCAATCCTTTTGTGTTACTTCAGTTGGTCCCAATAAAAGAATCACCCAACTATGGCATTTTGATTTTAGAAATAATTATGTCCATAAATGAATAAATATTTAGAAATATTTATATCCATAAATGAATATTTAGAAATATTTATATCCATAAGTGAAAAAGATAGAATAACATAATATCATACCTCTGAATTAATACAAAACAAAAGCAAAATGATAAAACCTATCATTCCTTCCTTCCTGCTCTCTCGCTCTCTCATCTGTCATGTGTTTCTTTCCCTGATTACTAATATGCTCTAATTTCCCTTGCATTTTTTATCCATATAGGAGCTGTGCAGCTAGAGATTTTTCTCTTTTTTTACAATGAGATGGGCCTTGAAATGTCATAGGCGACTTCCTCTTAGAGAATAATATATTACTGGATTGGATTAATGATATCCATTGCCAGCAAAATTATAATAAACCAACAGCTATAGCTATTTACTATCACCCAGCAAAATATCAAAATATGCTCAGATAGATAGTAATTTTCTGTTGAGCCTCTGTTTAAGAGAAACTAAAGTGGAATTTTCTAATGAGAAATGACAGTTAAAATACTGATAGCCACTGCTTATTGTACATAATTGAGACTTGTTTAACAAAGCCATATATACAAAAGGAATGGTGCTGTATTTTACAAATGGGTGTGATGGTTGGCAATGCCTTGTACAGGAACATTTTCTCCCTGAGTGGGACGGATATTTTATGACAAGAACAGAATGAAATCTAAGTCACAGATTTGGAAGAAAAGAAAGGTTTTGGATAAATATAAATGTCATTTTGAATGACATGATAGTTCCAGATGAATCTACTGTTGGTCAAGAAAATATAAGGACTTGTATGTCTTAACCTCTCATGGTCTGGAAAATCCATGATACTAGATATTCAACTCTTCCTCTCTCTTATACATACACTTGTATGTACAGAGGGAATCAGATATTTATATTAGGTTTTACATTAGGTTTCTTTCCTATATTGTTCCATTCTTCCTGTCCACACGCCTGGTTCTACACTCCACACATGATCACCATTTCCTTTATCCTTCTTCCCATTCAGTTCTGTATGGGATAGTTGTCCTAAATAATCTGCTTCTTATTCCCTGGTTTAAGTAAAAGTTTTGAGTTCTGTCCAACTTAATTTAGAAGTTTCATCTCTGTTTTTCAAGTCCCCCTAAAGAAAATCTACCAAGTCGCTATACCATGTAAAGTGAATATATTAAATGTGGGTGATGTGCATATGACTCTGAATGTGTATATAGAACAGTGTTTCTCAACCTTGGCAACTTTAAGACGTTTCGAATTCAACTCGCAGAATTCCCCAGCCACCCATGCTGGCTGGGGAATTCTGGGAGTTGAAGTCCACACATCTTAAAATTGCCAAGGTTGAGAAACACTGCTTTAGAGCCTACATGACTATTTCTGTGTGTTTCTCACTTCAAAGCGAGGGAAACTGCACGGAGGATTTTTTTAATGGAAGAAGCTCCAAGGAGTGCTAAGAAAACTTAGGTGGGCCCATGCAGTCCTGAGGTTCAGACCCCTGGGTATAAAGAGGGATTGCTACGCAAAAGGAAACTACACAAAGGAATACTATTTTGTTACGTTTCTGACTAATAGCACAGTGTAAAAATAAAGCTCCACAATAGTCATATAGGCTCTAAAGCAGTGTTTCTCAACCTTGGCAACTTTAAGACATGTGGACTTCAACTCCCAGAATTCCCCAAGCAGCATGGGTGGCTGGGGAATTCTGGGAGTAGAATTCCACACATCTTAAAGTTGCCAAGGTTGAGAAACACTGGTATAGAGTATATAATTTGGGGAAAACTAGCTATTAATTTTGCTGGGTTTTGACCTGCTGGTGAACTTCTTCAACTTGTACTACAAGGAGACCACTTTACGCTGTCTGGGTTTGTATAACATGGTCTGTAACCATAGTTCGTTGCATAACTCACAATTGACTGAGTACATCTATTCCCAGGCAAGGTTACAAACCACAACAGCATTGTTTCAGGAGCATATTAAACCCAAACTAAGCAAAGCACATTTCTTATTCTACTATCTGACCCCAGTCACTAAATCCAACTATTGGTCAACAATAGCAATGGACTTTGCTCTCCCAGCTGTAACTGGAGATCACAGACTTGGGCTTCAAATACGCAAAGCGTGAGCTCTTCCTCTGAGCTCCGGTTCCTTCCTATGAAACATTGGGGAGCCTTTGCATCACTTCTGAGCAGCAAAGTCCTCTAGAGTGGCATGCAAGAGACAGAGGGCAATGCCAAGCATGCCACAATGATCTCATGGCCGGTCAATGGAATAGTTATATCATGTAGGAATAAGAGGTGGATGAAAGAACCACTGCAAAGACAGTTGTCACCATACTATAGCTTAGAATTGGCCCTTCCTCTTAATCATAGGAATAGTTGATTAGCATTTTGGAAACCAAGGCTTAGGTGGGGAGGAAGGAGCAAAGCCATTCATCTCCAGCTGGCCTTTCCTAAGCCTGGAAACTATGTGGATTTGGGCCTCATTCATACTTGGATGGGACACTATCAAGGAATCCCAGGATTCTGCCTTAGACTGGGAAGTAAAAAAAAAAAACCCTGATGAAAAGCAATGGCAAACCACTTCCATGTTCTTGCCATGAGCACTGCATGTATTGTCTGTGAAGTCACCCGGAGCACTGCTTAACAGAGATTGTGCTTTCTGTATCCCTTTCCTTTGCACTTCTTTGAATCTGTCAGAAACAAGCGTAACTATGTGTGTTTTCAATATGGATCAAGAGGGCTACATTGGATACCCTTTGTGTTGTGCGATTGTGTGAAGCATGTAAAAAAAAGGGTGGGGCCCCTAGGATAAATATGTTTATTTTATATTTTATTTATTTGTCATATTTTTATCACCGCCCATCTCCCTCATATGGGGGACTCTGGGTGGTTTACAATAAAACATTTTTTTTTTAATTATTGTTTTGTTATTTGGAATAATAATCCTTTAACAAAAAAAAAGTAATCTGACACATCTGAAACACTGACTTCCCTCCAGTTCTCACCCTCTGCACCAGCCTTTCTGAACCTTTTGACCCTGGAGGAACATTTGAAATATTTTCCAGGCCTCTGGGAACCCCGGCACATTCAGGCTCAAATACAGGCCAGAAGTTACAAGATTGTTACATTCGTTTAATAGGTAGGCCTGTCCATATGCACTAACAATGTTCTTAAACTAAAAATAAAGAATGAAATTTACCTCTTTAATGTGAAGTTGCCGGAACTTGAAATAACTTTTTAAATAAATTGCGATCTCCCAGGGAAGCCCTAGTGACCTCTCACGGAACCCTAGGGTGCCACGGAGCCCTGGATGAGAAGCCCTGCTCTGCACCTTTGCATTGTCTCAGTGGAATTCAGGCTTGGCCTGGGGCTCCCTTGGCTGTTACATTTTTTTCCTGGGCCCTCAGCCACGCCTGCGCTTGTTGCCATTTGTCTTATGCTGCCATTTACTCAGATTGGTTGTGGTAACCCAGGCAATTGTTTAAGAGATATGGATGATGTCATCCCTTCCCAGGATAGCCTGGACATTATTGGCCAAATCACCTGGAGAGGCACAGAGAATCCAATTAAAGGGCATGAAAGGAAAGAAAGCCAAGTGTAATGAAGGGGGGAAAATACTACGGTTGCTGAGAAGCAGCAGCAGCAGCAGCAGCAGCAAGAGAATAAAAGGGGCACCAGCACGCAAACCTGTCTTGCAGGAGACGCTGGAGGGAAAGAGGAAAAAAAGCTGAAAAAGGAGTCCCTTTTTGACACTCATGAAAATGGACATGAAAGTAAAGTACGTAATTTTATCCCAGCTGTACTGATGACACTGTCAAGCTGGAGGGATAAAGTCATCAGATTAAAAAGCAGTGAAGATAGCAGTCCCTTAAGTCACATTAGTCATTCTCTGAAGGGGGAAAATCCCAAGATTTGTAGATATAACGGGGAAACCTAGAAGCGATGCCTTCTCCCAGCTAAGATTTGGGTGGCGGTGTTTTTTCCAACAGCAAATAACAAATGCAGGTTTTTCGATCAAGGAAGTGTTAATCCTTGGTCGCCCAATGCAGTGCCATCCTGGATTGCAACTGAACTCCTAATAGGGCATTTGCAGAGGGTTTGTGAAAAAGATCAAGATGGCACTGACCATGGGATCAAAGCCCCACCCCTTATTTATGTGTATGCAGGGCTTCAGTTGCACCATTGTGGCTGCCATCTTGACTTTTTTGTCCCTCCCCCTGCATATGCCCCTAACTCCTACTATTTCCATTGGAAGGGACATAAACACATGAGTCCCAGGTAGAAGACAGCTATAAAGATGGAGAGGGAAGGAAAAGGCATAAACTGATGAAAGAAACAAGAAAAAATGCTTTTTACAAAATCCCCAGAAATTGTATAGAAATCAGGTCTTGTTGCCCAATTATTGCTTTTTCTCAGGGACAGGTTTTAGTACTTTAGTCCCCAAAATTCAAGTTACCTTTTTTTTCTCAGCTCCAAGCGGGATTAGCCCCTGATGAAGCCAAACAACAGAAAAAGCCCTTTGATTTTTTTTAACTGTCTGTGTTAAAGGAATAATTCCAACCCCCCTTGGGCAATTGTAACTATAAACCACATTAGAGATTGTGAATGTGGAATTAAAGGCTAGCGGTTATTAAATTAATTAAACCAGAATGAAAGGATTGGAGCTCATGTAAGCTCCTATTATTAATTATTTGGCCACTCTGAAAACAGAAGAACTTGGTCCTCTTGAGATAAGCAGATGGTAGAGAAACAGAATGCGCAGCAGTCTACTGAGTGGAGACATCCCTTAAATACAGGGTGCTTAATTATGTAATTTAGGTTATGCTGATCAAATGTATGTAATTGTTCATAATTTATTTGCCAGCTTGTATGGTAGTTTGGGATAGCATTTTGCTATAATAGTAAGATCTTAGAATATCTGTTCTGTTGAGTTCAGGCACTCAGCTGGCAATGAACAATGTTCAGTGGACTTGGTGCTCAAATTTATTTACACTAAAATGCATATGCAAAGAAATAATAAATTCTTGGGCAGCAGCAGAAGCAACAAAATAACTCTGGTATTTGGTCCAATTGAGAGGTGCTCCCTTTTGGTTGTTTAATTATTGTGTTTGGCTCCTTTTTTAATGTTGTGCGATTATTTTTTTCTCTTGATTGTTTGTTGATTGAGTGACATTGTTTGAGTTGGGCAGCCTGGCATATCCATTAAATGAACTCCCGCTTAGCAGAATATGAATCAACCGAGCATTTTGTGCTCTGCAAAAGGAAATATTTGCAAATAGTTTTATTCACTGATAAAATTGAGTTCAGGATATGGGACTGCACCAAAGCATCTGTGTAGTTAAAATTATCAGGATGACTGGAGAAGCTTACCATTTTCTGAAAAAGTCCGCTAATCTGCACCTCATTTGTTGGAGGTTGAAGCATTCTCTGTGTGTGCACGAACGTGTGTGTGTGTGTGTGTATGTGTGTGTGTATGTGTGTGTGTGTGTGTGAATGTTCCTGAGAGTGGGAATCTGACCCAACCAAGGATTGGTGAAACAGGCTTTATAGTTGTAACAGGAAGGGAGATATATCCACAAAAATATTTTATTTGTTTGTTTGTTTGTTTGTTTGTATTTCGAATTTCCATCACCACCGATCTCCCCCAAAAAGGGGACTCTGGGCGGTTTACAATCAAAGTTAAAACACATAAATCACAATAGAAATACTCTAGAAAATAAAATAAATATACAGTAGAAAATATAAAACCCAGCAGCGAAGATCTTGTTTGTTGGGGAGAGATCTATAATGGCCACCCCCAAGATGAACTGGGGCCCCTCCCACTCCAAGCGAGGCGGCAGAACCAGGTTTTCAGGTTCTTCCGGAAGTCTGGGAGCGAAGGGGCCTGTCTCGGCTCCGGGGGCTTTTACATTATCGGCATAGGCAAAGCCTGTAATAGCTGCTAGGGTACCCAAGAGCCTGTCCTGTGCATGTGTGCCTGGGAAGGAGAGGCCGGAGGGGTGGACAAAGAAGAGACACAGATTTGATCCTTAGCACTCTTACTAAACCCCATTGACGCCTTGTGCCAACTTCATTGATGTCATCTTCATGGCAGATCTATAAACCTGCATTGATTTAAGTACAGTTTCATTCTTAGGGCTTTCCTTCAGCAGGCCTCTAGACTGTGAGTTTGTAAGAGTGCTGTCAATTATCCAACACGGTGTCTCTCGGTACCCGGCACTAAACTCACAAAATTTCTGGGATTGTGGCATCGGGGACTGTTTGCTGTTTAAAAGTAGGCATGGCACCACTGCAGTCCCAGATGTATTGGCTTACAATTAAGCTGCTCTTTAGCTAGCAATACTTCCATGGTTTTCAGAGGCATTTCTAGAGAATACAAATGGAACAAGCCCATGAAAGGACAGGTTTAAAGTATTTCATTTTGCACAATGCAGAAGCTTGGTTTGAAGTATGAAAAGAACCAATTCTTCTGTTGAACTTTAACAAAGAGCTTTTTACATCTGTTTATGCCTCTAGTTTTGAAAATATGCAAGTGATCCTTCAGTGGGTCTTATTTAATGAAATAATCACATGAGGAGACTAGGAGAATATACTTAGGGTAGCAATGCCCCCAAACTACCTAATTTCTCCCCTCCCTCCCTCCCTCCCTTCCCAAAGCAAGTGTCAGAACTCCATCACTTGCATTAGACCAGTGTTTTTCAAACTTGGCAACTTTAGGATGGGTGGACTTCGACTCCCAGAATTCCCCAGCCAACCATTAAGATGGGAATTGAAGTCCACCCATCTTAAAGTTGCCAAGTTTGAAAAACACTGCATTGGCGTATATTACTGAAAAATCACACCAGGTTAGTAGGTAATCCTTCCCTATAATGTGTACTTCTTTGCACTAACAAATGAGTGGGGTTGGTATTATGAGAGTATATTACAGATAATGGTGCCACGGGCGGTGCTTTTCTGTACTCCAAAGGCACTCCTACCACCCTAGCTTGATTTTTTTTCCTCCTTTTTTCTGGGCAGGCAATTACACTTTCAAAGGAAGGACTGATCTGCAGTCTTCTACCATTTCTATTTTTCAAGAATTGCTAAGAACTCTGGGCTTCTTGTAAATACAGATGATGCCAGAGCCTAGCACTTCACTTTGAGGAATTCCAGCTTCCCCTTAATTTTCTTTGTGTATGTTTTGATTAAACAAGTCTTTTTATAAAAGGGAAGCCATCAGGGAAGCAAAGTTGAAATAGAAGTGCTTGTGAGCATGATTACATTGCCTGTTCTAAATTAAGATACAGGTAGTCCTTGCTTAACAACCACAATTGGGACTGGAATTTTGGTTGCTAGGCAAAGCGGTCATTAAGTGAATCTGACCTGATTTTACTACCTTTTTTGCAGCGGTTGTTAAGAGAATCACTGCAGTTGTTAAGTGACCCCCGTGGTCATTAAGGTAATCATGCAGTTCTCCATTGATTTTGCTTACCAGAAGCTGACCGGGAAGGTTGAAAATGGCAATCACATGACCGTGGGATGCTGCGATGGTCATAACTGTGAACCGGTTGCCAAGTGCCCAAATCATAATCACATGATCTTGGGGATGCTCCAATGGTCGTAAGTGTGAGGACAGGCCACAAGTTAGTTTTTCAGCACTGATGTAAGTCTGAACCATCACTAAATGAATGGTTGTTAAGCAAAGACTACCTGTAAAGTCATTAAGTGTATGACCCTTCCCAATATCTAGAGTTCAAACTGATGCTGGACTGTCCCGTGGTGTGTTCTAGCAGGGATCTGTTGTTGTGATATTTGTCTTCCTGAAGTATCTGTTTGGGCCCCAGAAATTCACTGATACTTTAAATATTGTTCACATATTGATGTCTTCCAATTTTTTTTACCAGTGCAAGCATAACACAGACTGCTTGTTTATATGTCACATGGAAGGCAAAATTGGTCTAGTTTTTTTTTGTTTTTTAATTGTATGGCATAGCAGTTCGGTGTTCATGTTGCTTTTTCTTGCTGGGAAATCCTTGTGCGGTCCAGCAGCCAGAAGTGTAGACTCTTTAGCCATAACAAGCCACGTTGCCTGGGGTGCACCACAAGGAGGCTAGTCCACATTGCACTACATTGGTCTAGTGTATTTACCTTTTTAAAAGTCCCTTCTGAAAAAACAAAAATATTGAGAAAGTGGAGAACCCAAGCTGCCCCAGCAACAGCTGTGACCACTTTTCTGCTGATCCACATCTGAAGGATCCGTGTCCTTCCACAGAGCACTTACATTTCCTCAGAATGATTAGGCTCCAAGAACTGTGCATTACTGAGAGTGCTATAGTTCTCCATTACACCAGGGAGCCTGTCGTTTTTAACTAATCAAGAAAATGACATTTTGGCAAGTTCACTTTAAAAGTTGATGAACAGTATGCTGTTCCCTTAGTTATGGGGGGAAAAGAGTTATTGCTGTTTCTACAGTGATGAACGAGCCTGTTAGTAAGTGATATTATTTGAGTCCATGCTTATAGAAACAATTGTTCGAACATTAAGAACATGCTGCAAGATTAAAAAGGAAAAATTATGGCATATATGTTTTTCAACCATACTGATGGAATGGAGATAAATTTGCTTTAAAAATAATGACAGTGTAAGTAAATTCGTGTAGGTGATTTTATATGAACTCTGAGCATACTTCCACACAGCAGTTTGGGGAAAAGCTTGTGTGGATTGCTGGGTCTTAAAAATAAAAATAAATTGGGAGAAGTTAAAGTGAACTGTGACAGAGAGGTTACAACAGAGAGAGAGAGGGAAGGAGCTGTTGTGGCCTTTGTCCAAAGAATAATTTGGGTTGACATTAGTGATCCCAACAGGTCTACCCTAAGCTTGATTAAGTTTCAATTTGTAGTGGTGTAATTTGCAAAGATAACATTTTGGGTATTATTATTATTATTCCTTTGATATATGTTGCCCCATTTATTTATGTTGCCCCACACAGCAATAAAACCTTAATCCCAAAATCCCTATATATTAGCCAGTGAAATGGTCATATTTCATATGGAGAATATTATACCTAGGATGGGTTTAGTCATGCTTCTTTGAAATTAATGGGGCAATGAATCACAGCTAATTCAAGTTCCATTAATTTAAATAGGTCTATACAATGTGTGACTGAATTTGAAACAACCTGGGCAAAAAAACAGGGTGTACGTAAAGCTAAACATGCATCTTGCTATCTAATTTGCTTTTAGCCATTCTTTTAAAATTCTCCTTTTCTGGATTGTGGCATCACATATTTCTCACACAGTTTCTGAGCACTGAAAACATTTTATATGTTTTGATGTAGAGCAATATACATCAACATATTTACCTGAAAGGAAGACTAGTATTTTTTTCTAAAACAATTTACCTTTAAAATGGAAGGTGTGAGAAACCCCTAGTTTTGAGATGGCCTGCCCCGCTGACCCGCGCGCAAGCTTCTGATAAATTGAGAGGTCTGAAGAGATGGAATTCAGCTTTTGTTTCTCAAACAGCCTCCTCTCCCACATAAGCCATTTATGTAAAGGTACAGACTGTTCCTTTATAATTTCACCAAGGGTTGTTAGAAATTAGGTTTGGCTTCTGTGATAATTATCTTTTACTGAGGAAGGGGTCTGCCAGGGAAATTTTAAATTATCAGCTTCCCAGTTTGTAACAGGGAAATTTCATTAGATTCACTGAGAATGCAAGAACAGAGTCAGAGGAAGGAGGAGGTCTAATCTTCCCTTAATGCTAAGGTTGTCTCCCTTTGGGTGAATTTGGAATTCTGCAGCAGATGCTAAAAAGCTGAACTATTTTAATGGTTAGAAAGAAAGTCCTATGTAATGGAGTTGAAGATTGCTATCTCCTTTGCTCTTCCAAGCTAAATAAGAAAGACAAGAGAATGAGGAAGAACAACCTCAGCAGAGGAGAAGGGTTAAGATCATAGAAAAGATAGAACAAAGCCACAATTTTAAATTCTACCTATGCACACTAGAGGACTTTAAAAAAAATCCTTCAAACTATATATCGGGTTGAAAAACCAAAGCAAAATCTTCCTGGAGTTGGTAGAATAAATCTGAATTCCATCATGGAAGTCTTTTTGTTCCTCAAACATCCACCTCTTCTATTTGAAAAGCTGCCCTGTGTGTAACTCTTCTCAGCGTGTAATTACTTAGGGATCTATAGGTAAGACATTTTGGTGCTTAAATAAACAGTATATGAAGAAAGCCTGGTGAGGTCTTTCATAAATCAGAGTTGGCTTTGCAGCCATTGATTTGATGATGCATTCACTCAGGGGGCCATAGATGGTAGAGTTTAATGAAGAATATTGAAAAGGTTACAGTGCTTCCTGCAGCCTCTTTTACTGTTTATTTTGAAGCTGGTGTCAGAGCAAAAGGGATTTAAAAGTTATTAAAATTCGCATTTTTCTTTAGAGTCCATCCAGCTCATCTGGGAATACATACAAAGGGGACTTGGGAATTACTCTTTCCGCTGGTCCAATCTCATCTACTGTTTTGTTTAATCAGTGTGCCATGAAATGGTTCTTTCGAAATAACATATAGTAAATTTTGAATGTACCCACAGATATACCCACAGAAAGAGAGAAAAATCTCTTCTTATATTTAGCTATACAGCAAATGACTATATTTATAAACTCCTTACTAATGAATGGATGGATGCAAGATAAATATTTGCCTCCACCCAGATGGATAGATACCCAGATCCAAAACCCAGACCCAATCAGTGTAGCCTAGTGGCTAGGGACTGGGACTTGGAAGATTCAGCTTCAAGTCTCTGTTCAAGCATAGACATTATAAAATAATTTTTGGCTACACATTCCCCCTCAGCCCAGCCTAACTCTCAGGGTTGTTTGGGGATGAAATGAGAGAAGATGAGTGAATAAATGAATAAACAAATAAAGAAATGTTTCTGTATGGGTGTTGGGTATGTAGGCATGTATATAACTTCTTTTGTACTTTGTTAGAGTCCATTATACAGGGACAGTTGCAAACTAACTTTCCATTCCATTGTATGGTCTGAAGCCTTCAAACAACGCCGGAGAACATGCTGTTCTACTATAGATATAGATCAAATTGCGCTAAGCAGCACTTTGGATGTGAAGGGCAAGGTACTTCATCGTTTGTCTAAGCGCGCACATAGCATCTGTCGGCAGCTCCTTAAATCAAGCATGTCTTTTTCCAGAGTCACCCTGCAGCTGCTAAGGAAAGCTGTTGCTGTGTGAATGCCCCTGGAGACTGCAAAGCAGATTTTTGCCATTGCATACAAGCCATTGCTCAGCCCTGATACCTAATAAGACAGCAGTTGCAGTAAGTGCAGCATCCAGCTGACCCCGGCTGAGGGTGACCCTGGAGGGGAGAGTACCAGGAACTGCCTGGGTTGCAGGAGTCCAAAGGACCTCCAGGAAGAAGGCCATAGCAAATCATTTCCATATTGTTGACAAGAAAATTGCATGAACCTCTTCATGAAGGCACCAGGAATCAAGCTTGAGTCAAGGTGCTATTTACCCTGATAAATGTGTGGAGAATGATAAAGGGTTTGGAAATGAAGGGGGAAATGCTCTATTATGGAGCCAGAGGACATAATAAGCTTCCCTGCCGTTGGACCTAATAAAAGTATTATCTGACTGTAGAATAGAAATGTTGTTTGTAAGTAAAGTAATAGGCAGAAATATTTTGTACTGTACCAAGACCTTATTTAAAAAAAGAATTTACTGCTGATGTGATTATATACTAGAAATACTGTTCTATTCTTCCTACAAAAATACAAGTGTACGTACCCATCATGTTAGTCCCTTTAAGCACCAAAAGCCAGAAAGGGAGTCAGCCAAAGACTTTAAATGCATGAAATAAGAGAAAAGTAAAAGAAATGCAGCTAAATCTAGGGCACCACCACCTCTATATGCTGATTCATTCACTGCAGTTTGTTCTTTGAACTTTTCATTCATTCCTTTCTATATGACCAAACCACCTCAGTATATTTCTTTGGTACTCATCACTCACATTTGTACTGAGTCCACATTTATTTGGCACCAATTCTTGATACTATCATTTCTTGCTTTACAATGCGTTTATAATAATACTTAATATTTATTTAATTTATCTGTTGCTTCTTAAGTACCATAAGAAAGTGCTCCCATGTAACAAAGTGGGCAGAAGCACACTTTTTATGCACAGACATTTTCACTTCTTTTGACAAAGAAGTCTCCTTCAATAGACCACATGCTAAGCACCACCATTCTACCAGCATTTGCTTATCCTAAAATTTCTCCATCCATTTACCAATCTGGATTAAATATTTTATGAAGGTATGTCATTTCATCTACTTGCTCTAGGTTCTTTCCATGTATGCATAACTTGCGAACATTCACTCTATTTTGCTTGTCAAACACAAATACCATATCTCTGATGCATTAATTTTCAGATCCATACATCTTGTTGGATCCTACAGTCTAGCATTTGCTGCAAATCATTTAGGTTGTCAGTCAATAACACAGCATCATCTGTGTACAAAAATACATCCACATTCATGTCACCAACAAGCATACCCCTAACATTACCCCAATTATTTCTTATACCTTTATGCATAAATTCATTATACAACCAAGGGTTCATCTTATATCCTTGTGTTATTCCCTGCTCAGTACTGAACAAATCACTAAGTATGTTTTGTAATAAAAGTACCATTTCTTCTCACACTTGCCTTCCTTTCATCTTATCCCACACTCTTATTGCATTCAGTGACCATCAGCAATTCTATATTCAAGCAAAACATTCCACACTTTAAGCCTATTCACTTTATCATTTGCCTTTTCTAAAAGAAAAATATACAATAAACTTTCTTTCTCACAGTAAAATATTCCTCAATGACCTGCTAAAGAGCAGAAATCTGGTCTGTATACACCCTGCCCAGCATAAAGATGTAGTATAGTTCCCAAATTTTACTCACTTTCACCTTTTATACCTTGTCGATCAAAATAACAAGCTAATCCCCTTGTAGTTTTAGCATTAGCTTTTGCTACCCTTCCCTTTTCGTAGGGAAACATTAAAGTCATTCTTCCAATCATCAGGCTTACTTAATATCTTCTCACAAAAATAAGTCAATAAAGCAAGACACCCAGCACATTTCTCCAGGTACATCTTTTGCACTGCTGCCTTACTATTTGCAACATCATCATAGCATGTATGACTTTATTTTCACAAATTCTCATTCATTCATTCAATTTATAGGGCCACCCAATTGACCTGTGATTCAAGGCAGCTTACGAAGGAATAGAAATATAAATTGACGAGGCAATATAACAATAAAACAAAAACCACTCTGGGGGAGATAAGCACAAACACTCCAGTGGATTCAGAATCCATCCTGGCCCAATACCTCCCAGAAGAACCATTTTTTTAGAGCCTTCCTAAAGGACAGCAGGTTCAGGGCCATATAGACCTTGGGGTGAATGCTGTCTCAAAAGGCAGGCAAGGTGACAGAGATTGCATGTCTCCTGGGTCCTGTAACATTGTTATATTGATAAGTACCTGGCATGTGCCAAAATTTGTCTTGGATGTTAACATTATAGCATGTGTTTCAATTTCATTCTTCAACCAATTGCCGTTATTTCCAGATCTCTAAAGCACTTTCAGTATTCCCTCTCTTCCATTCCATCCCAAATCATTTCATCATTTTTATTTTTAATTCCATTCATTCTTCTGAAAGCTCCTTATTAGCCTTTTTTCACCCATTTCCAAAACAGTATTTTATTTCCATCAAAATTACTCAGCACTTTCTCCCCTACTTCAGTCTTAACCATTCCTTGCTGTCTGTACCTACATTCTTTGCATTTTTTCCTCTAGATACATCACACATTCTCTCTCTCTCATCTACATTTTAGAGCAATAATTATTTTATAGGCATTCTCCCTCATTCACAGCCTCTTTCACTTCATCATTTCTCCATGCATCCTTATTCATACTTCCCATCAGTGTAACTCCACACACTTCTGTAGAACTTTTGTATTTCCTTTATTCAATATATATATGTTCATATAGGAATGCCTTAGTGGAGTCCTTGAGTCACATTTTGGTATTCTGGAACAATTCTTTTCAATCTTTATCAAGCAGCTTCCACTTCCTATTTTCTATTTCATTCTGTTGAGAGATTAATATATCTTCTGATACTTTTTCATACAGGGCATATACTTTCTCTTCCTACCATTGTTCTGCTTTTACTCTAGTCTCTTTCACTCTTTCCTTTTTCCCCAAGATCTACTCCTGACATTACCAAGAAATGTTCTGTTGAACATTCAGAACCTCCCATCACCCTTATATTTTTCACTAATTCTCTCAACTTTTCATTATTAAAAATCAAATCCAAAATGCGTGTAGATCAATATTCATACCTTTCCCTCGCGTACATATGAAAAGTTGCTTGCTTAAACCACATATTGGAAACAAACAACCCTTTTTCTAAGCCTGCTCATGAAACAGCTACCATTCCTATGCATTCTTGAGGCTCTGAATGGCCCAGTCACTTATTCTGTCCCCTCTTGTCTCGTTCCCACCCATCGATTCATGTCACCCAACAGAACAGATTTGATAATTATTCCTCATACATATTTGTATGACACACAATGATGTTTTGAAATAATGTAGCTCCAACTGTTTTAGAGTTGGGTCTAACAGAGGTCTTAAATGTAATTCACTTGCTTTCATCACTGCATCAAACAGGCTATGTATGTTGTTGTAAATGTGCTTCTAGATGCCAGAATATTTGAAGAGAATTGTATAAAAACGTGTTGTCATTTAAAGATATATAGCAAACCTATTTTCCTATCTGACAAAGGAAATGAATAAGTCCAACATTGTATTCCCTCTTTTCAGCACGCATAAGCAATTTCCAGCAATAAAAAAATATTAATGTTCTTGCTTTTTTCTCTTACTGTATCTAGTAAATGTTCTGACTATGCTGGGTTTGCAAAACCTGGTAAGTTATGCTTCAGTGTGTTTATTTAATCAACCACAGTGCACTATGTTCACACAATGGAGAAGCCATTGTAAACCATAGTGACTGGATTCACATATTAGATTAAGCCATAAACAAATAAACCACATTATGGCTTATCACAATGTGTGAATCCAGTTACAGAGTATGTGTGGATTTGTCATTGGTGGTTTTGTTTTTTTCCTCGGCTGCAGATTACATGTGTATTCTTGTTTTCATTGTGTTATGTTTTTTTATGTGGTTTTGATTACTGTTAACCACCCAGAGTCATGAATTTGAGATGGGAAGCAAATAAATAAATCACATATTTTAGTAAGCTATAGTTTATTTAACCAGAATTTCCTGAATAAGCCACAACTGGCTGCATTCATGCATCACATTGAGCCATCAATCTTGGTTTAAAAACTACAGTAGCCTGGTTCACAGATATATTTTAAAAGAGAAGTTTTAATTCATTGTCTAAATGGATTTCCAAGAGTTTTTCCCCTTCAGATAATTACTACCTTTGGAAATGTGTGGGTGTGTCACTAAGAAGAATAGAAGTGATACTGAAAACTAGGAAATGGTAAAAGTATAAATAGCTGCAAACATCTGTATGCCTTGGAAAATTTGCACTTTCGTTTTCCTGCTGCATTTAACCTTTTTTGGAATTCCTCCAGAAGGAGAAGTTTGCTCTTTGCTTTTCTTCCGTATCCAGTTACATCTTCTTCTTACCTCATCCTACATTTTGTTCCTCACCAAGGGTGGTCCATCCACATAAGCAAACTAGGCAGCAGGGGAGTCAAAAAAATCAAAATTGTGGTTACGAAGGCACAATCTAAGCCTCTCAACTTTGGCAACTTGAAGATGTGTGGACTTCAACTCCCAGAATTTCCCAATGCTGGCTGGGGAATTCGGAGAGTTGAAGCCCACACATCTTCAAGTTGCCATGGTTGAGAAACATGAACTAAGCTGTCCCAGTCAGGGATGTCTGCAGGGAGTGGATCAAAAAAGTTATGATGCTGGCCCCAACCATACAGTCAAAGCCCTAATTCTTTTTATAGGTCCCTATGATTGAATTTAGCTGCAAATAGGAACTCTCAGGTGACACAGGGGGAAAGTGGGGACATTTGCTTGTGTGAGTGTGTCTCTCTATGCATGGGTGTATTTGGTTAATCGATAGACAAATCCTCTTCCTTTTGGTGCAACATTATTTTAAATTCAGACCCTCTTCCCTTTGAAATAGATATTGGTGAAATCCCATCCATCTTTTTGCAGAATAACTTTCAAATTAACTTGGAAGTGTCTTCTGCCCACCTCTCCTCTATACACACAGTAAATTCTGTTGGGGCCTTTCCTCCCTGGAGTGATTGCACCTGAGCTGCACAGATATAACTTCAGATGTTTTGAGAAGAGAATTAAATAGCTGCAGGTTAAAGCTACTCCATTAAAGTCTGCATTAAGCTCTGTTCAACTCTGATGTGTAGTAGTGAGGCTTGGGTGTTTGGCGATTTGTTAACGGAGGTGGGCTTTTTTGTCTTTTCTGCAATGGCTTTCCTCATACTTGGTGTTTCATAGCCATGTTGGAAGAACGGTCTTTAGTTATTAAAAGCTGCAGATTGGCCTCACATGGCTAAACCCAGCTGTAACCTGCTTGTGAGTTTTAAATATGCAATTATTGGAGCCTATAAACACTACATTCCATTGGCTTTTTGCTCATGTTGAGCTTCTGGAAAGGTTCCAACCAAGGAAGAAGAAAAGGATTATTATCTGTATAAAAGAAGGGATTGATGTATTTACAGGCCAAGAGTCTCCTCTCTTCTAGAAGAGAGTTCCTCCCCATCCCCCACCACTCCTGTGTCCTCCTTGCATCACCTTGGCCACTGTTAATAGCATGCCTGCATCTTGAAAAGTCAGGTGTTACTGACAAGAAATATACAGTCACAGCACAACCAGTACAACCCATGGAAAGGATAACACTCCCATACATCAGAAACAACCAGCAGACTACTACTACCACACAGCATCACCGTAGCACACAGGCCAACTAAAGCCCTCCAGAACGTCTCAAGCAAACCAAAAGGCCCAGTAGCCCAAGAAGAAAAAGCAGTAACTCCTGACTTTTCAAGATGCAGGCATGCTATGCAAGGACTGTAACAGCCACTTTGTAGGACAGACAGGCAGAAGACTAGCAGAACGCATCCACGAACACCAACCAGCAATCAGAAGACACAATGAACACTCCTCAGTCTCACAACACATGGACAGACTCAACCAGTTTCAACTGGGAAACTGTGAGCATCCAAGACCAAGCCAAATCCAGAAATGCTCGGGAATTCCTGGAAGCCTGGCACTCAGACCAATCAGCCATCAATACACACACAGAGATAAACCACATTTACACACCATTCAAAAGAGTTAGTAAAAAAGCTAGGAAGGAAACAAAAAGACTGGAACACATCCCCTCCAGCAACCCACATTCAGATAAGCAGGGATTAATACCAGACAAACAATCAGGCACAAAACAATTCCCTAATCAAGGAACCACCAAGGAGGAAACTACACCCCCACCAAAACTGGCAGGGCAAGCTACCACAGATAAATGGGTACCAAACCCCACACTCCCTCACACGGATGATGTTACCTAATCAGGTAATGAAACGTCTGCACGCAAACAATCAAGTTCAGAGAGCACCAAGGCCTCCGCTGGACTTTTAAATTACTCAGCTCTTAAAAAGCCACTTTAAATTATACCAATCATTCCCAATCTTTAGCAAGGGAATCTAGGCTTGCAGATTTAGCACTGGAGCACTCTTGTAACACTGGAGTACGGAGTTTCAGGATATGACCTTGGGAAAGTAGCAGTTGTTGCTTCCAAATAAATATTGAACATTTTGTCTCATTCCTCTACATTTGTTTGGATTGTGAGAATCCACTACCTCTGCCTGTGAATTACACATAAATAGGTCGATACAAATGATTGGTAGGTAGGTGGGTAGGTGTTTAGAGTGATCACCAAGCAAGTCTCTCATTTGATTCAGTTCTTCAGCTTCTACAGTAAAATCACATTTCTCCCTGACTCAATCACTAGGAATAAGGAAACTGTTACCAGCTCTCGAATCCACAATCAGAAACCCTGGCTTGAACAGCAGTACATGAGTGGATGTTTTGAACACCCACAAAATGCATTTTCCCTTTCTTTTCTCTCCTGTTTTTATAACTGTTTCTCTAGCACTTTGAAATACACACACAATTTCTGAATAATTGCCTTTTTGATAAATAGTAGAGCTAAACTTACAGGGTCTCACTCAGCCATTTCCAACTGCTTGAAATAACCAAGTGGAGAGTCAGTAACTGTTCTAATACATTGTACTGTGCTTGCTCCCATGTGGGTCAGGAGACGTAACTAGGAAAGGTAAAGTGAACATTTTCTGTAAAAGCGTTTTGAAGGGCTTGGGAATCTGACGGCAGGGAGTAAAGTTGAAGAGAAGGTGTAACTCAGCTTTTAGGAAAGAGCCTCTGAACAAGGGAAGGGAACCAAAATAATAAACTGGCACACCAATTGTGTAACAAGTGTTGATCTTGTAGATATGACCTCACTACTTACACCAATATAAGCTGCAAAAAGATAGCTAGCATTCAGGGATATTTCTGCTATACGTGGTGATATAGACTCCAATCCTTTTGTCAATGTTTATTTGGTGGCTGAAATATTGGAGTAGCCTAAACGTGGAATAGAATGCATTGCTTTGCCTTCCTGCTTTCTTTCTGGGTTGAATGTCTTATCTGGAGCTTTATAGCCAAATAGAAAAAGGCAGTGGCATTTTTTTTTCTGTTTGAGCCACAGATTCTCTGTCACGGGTGCTAAGCTAAGCTGTGTGCTTCCTGTCTGTGTAACCAAGCTGCAATTTTTCATTTTTTCCCCCCATCAGTCACAAATGTGCTTGCTGAACCAGTAGCATAAATGAAAAGAGATGGAAGCAAACCGGCATGGATTTTACTAACCACCATGTCAGCCCAGCAGCTCAAGATGCATGCCTCCAAAAGCTTGGAGTTTATATACTGAAAAGAAAAGATCAATCAGAAAGAAAATGTGTGTGTTGATATTTGGAAATGCCAGTCATTGCACTGTCTAGCACATGATGCTTCAGTTATGTATTGTGAATAATAATAATAATAATGATTATTTATTAAACTTGTATGCCACCTGACTCTCTACAACTCTGGGTGGCTCACAACGGTCAAACAAAGAAATTACAATCAAACCAATAAAAGATAAAGATAAAAGATGGCAATCACAATGAAGTGAGGGTCACGCTTTCCTGGGTGAAGAGCCACATCTTCTCAGCTCTTCTAAACAACAGCAGAGTGAGGGCCATCCAGATCTCTGGGGGAACCTTATTCCAGAGGCAGAGAAGGCAGAGAAGGCGCACTTCAGGGTCCCAGTAGATGACATTGTTTACCATATCTACTCATAGATATTTAGGCCCCTAAATACACCCCAAAACTGGGTTTGGCTTATCTGCAGATGGGCTTATCCACGAGTATATATAGAAGGAACCTGGAATGTGCCAACCCTGCAGAATCGAATCTGCTGAGCAAAAGTTATGGGAGTCAGAAGTTATGGGAGATAGCTTCATCGTGGCAAAATTCTGTTAGTTCACCAGTGTCACTTTTTAATTTTGTTTAGCAATGTGATAAGCACTTATCACACATGCACGCACACACAGGCACTCTGACATTCCATCCCCAAAGCTTAGAATTATTGACAATGGTTCACATGTGCACTTGATCATTGCCTTCCAATTGTGTAATGATGAACTGAGGAGACAGATGGATTCATCCTGCCCCTCTTGACTGCAAACGTTTTGATTTCTGTCCCAGGAATAATACAGCTCTAGTGCATAGGTAAAGGAGCTTAAAATAGAAGGGCTGGTTCACATTTGTAGGAAATAAAGGAAAAATCTAATTTTCCAACTGGATGGACCCTCAACATGTTTGCACTAGCAGAGTGAAGCAGTATGGCTACCAAGAGCACACCCACACCAGGTCTTTGTACAGCTCCATAACAAGCTTAGGTGTAATGATTGCCCTAGCCCCAAATACTCAGACTCACAAGAGGATGCTAAATGAAATCTGATTTATTAGAGTACTAACAGCAAATACAGAGAAAGCTGAGAATGAGCAAAAGCGCGCCAAATACAAACTTAAACCCTTGCTTCAAACGTACGTAACAGCCCCGCCCGGCACAGGTGCTAGCAATCGTCAGAGTTGCCAGCCTGGGAAAGTAACCTTGAGCGCAGTAGATAACACAAACACATTCCAACGCAAAGCCAAAACATAATTGTTCCCATCCTCCCTAGACCAATGAAACACGCATCCAATTAATGACATGCGAAACGTTACGATGCATCAAATACATTGAAACGGCGCACATGACATACCGCCCTCCTAAAATACCCTTAGGGACCTGGTTTCGAGGGATAAGCGGAGTGGAAACGGGCCACTAGAACCGGGGAAGGTACATCTGGTGCAGCGACCCACTCAGGATGAGGGAAATGCTTCCAACGAACTAAATATTGCAAAGTATTGCGAAGGCGTCTAGAGTCCAAAATTTCTTTAACTTCAAAGTGTTGCTGACCATCAATCATGATGGGGGTGGGAGGTGGAGGTTGCCGATGCCAGCGATCAGAAGGAATAGTCGGTTTGAGTAAGCTGCAATGAAAAACAGGGTGTAAGCGTTTAAGGTTATGAGGCAACTCAAGTTTAAAAGTCACAGGGTTAATCTGAGCGATAATTGGGAAAGGACCCACAAACTTAGGCGCAAGTTTCTTTGAAGGTTGTGATGACTTGATAAACTTGGTAGAAAGGTACACTGAGTCCCCAACTTGGAATGCCGGTTGGGGGGCCCGCTTCCGATCAGCATACAATTTATAATCCGCTTGAGCATCAGCCAATGCATTTTGAATCATTGGCCAAGAGTCAGCCAGTTGTGTTGACCAATCATCTGGAGTGACTGCACCTGCAGGAGGTTGTGGGAGATCAGTGATAGGTACAAAGTCTTTACCCTGAGCTACCCGAAACGGGGTCTGCCCAGTGCTTTGATGCACGGCATTGTTGTAAGCCACTTCAGCAAATGGTAGAAGGTCTACCCAATTGTCCTGCTGATAATTTACAAAAGCGCGCAGGTACTGCTCTAGAGTAGAGTTAACCGCCTCAGTGGCCCCGTCCGTCTGAGGATGCCAAGCCGTGGAGAGGGCTTGCTTCGTGCCCAACAGCTTGAGAAACGCCCGCCAAAACTGCGAGGTAAATTGTGTACCTCTGTCCGAAATCAAGCGGGAGGGACATCCGTGTAGCCTGTACACGTGTACAAGGAATAGGCGGGCTAATTGACGCGCTGACGGAATGGACACGCAGGGGATAAAGTGGGCTTGTTTGGAGAAATAATCTTTGACCACCCAAATGACCGTTTTGCGTTGGCTGGGTGGTAGCTCTACAATAAAATCCATGGAGATTTCTTCCCAAGGGGAAGAGGGGGCTGCTACCGGCTGCAGCAGCCCTTGGGGCTTGCCCACCTTGCGCTTGGACATTGCACAGACAGTGCAGGAAGCAATGTAGTCTTTGACATCTTTACGTAATGTGGGCCACCAGAATTGCCTCCGAACGAGGTGCAAGGTTTTTACAAACCCGAAGTGACCTGCGAGTTTGTCATCGTGTGAACGTGTTAACACATCTTTTCGGAGGCTTTCAGGAACGTAGAGGCGGTCGGACTTCCAAGCGAAGCCTTTGTCAAAAGTAACATTGTCTTTATTCGCAAGCAACCAAGTATCCGTTTTCAATTCTTTTAAAAACTTTTGTTGCAATTGGGAGGGAATTGACAAAGTGCTTGGCTGAGCAGCGCTTGTGGTGGGCGGTTGTTGCGCGCGCGTTTGGCTTCGCGTCACAGCTTGCATGCCCAATTGGGGCGCCGACCATAGGGTGCTTACCACATCTGGCGCCGCCCCAGAGTCTTGAGGTTGCCTTGACAAGGCATCAGCCAAGAAGTTCTTTTTCCCTGGAATAAATTTGAACTGAAAATTGAATCGATTGAAAAATTGAGCCCAACGAACCTGTTTAGGGCTCAGTTTTCGAGGGGTACTAAGTGCCTCCAAGTTTTTATGATCAGTCCAGACCTCAAAGGGGTGATTTGCCCCTTCCAACAGATGCCGCCAAGCTTCTAATGCAGCTTTCACTGCAAATGCCTCCTTTTCCCAAACATGCCAACGCCTCTCAGTTTCCGAGAACTTGCGGGATAGATAAGCACAGGGCTTGAGGCATCCTGCCTCGTCTTTTTGCATCAACAATGCGCCAATAGAATAATCGGAGGCATCTGCCTGTACAACAAAAGGCTTTGAGGGATCAGGGTGTTGTAAAATGGGCTCTTTGACGAAAGCTGCTTTCAGCCGCTCAAACGCCGTTTGACAAGCAGGCGTCCACCTCAACAATGCTCCGGGATTCTTGACTCTCCTAGTATCTCCCACCCCTTTTGTTCGAAGCAGGTCCGTTAGGGGCAAGGCAATCTCAGCGAACCCCCTTATGAATAATCTGTAGTAGTTGCTGAACCCCAAGAAACTTTGAAGTTGCCTGCGGGTACGGGGACTCTCCCAGTCCATGATAGCCTGCACCTTAGCAGGGTCCATTTCTATACCTTTATCAGAAATCCTATACCCCAAGTAGTCAATTTGGGTCTGATGGAAGGCACATTTGGATAGCTTTGCATACAATTCAGCAGATCTGAGTTTACACAAGACTTTCTTTACCAGAGCTACATGCTCTTTCATGGTTTCCGTATAAATCAACACATCATCCAAATACACCAGTACACCTTTAAACAGATGTTCATGCAAAACTTCATTGATTAATTGCATAAATACCCCAGGGGCCCCAGCCAACCCAAACGGCAACACCTTATACTGGAAGGCTCCCAACGGGCAATTGAATGCAGTTTTCCACTCATCACCCTCCTTGATTCGTACACGATAGTAGGCTTCTCTTAAATCCAGTTTAGAGAAGATCTTGCCTTTGGCCAGATGTGACAACATGTCCTTTATCAATGGCAAGGGATATTTGTTGGAAATTGAGACGGCATTTAATCCGCGGAAATCCGTACAAAGTCTCAATGTCCCATCCTTTTTTGGGCGGAAAAGAACCGGCGCCCCCACGGGTGAATTCGCCGGCTCAATGAATCCGCGCGCCAAATTTTTGTCCACAAATTCCCTCAACAGAGTCAGTTCCTTTTGCGTCATGGAATAAATTTTCGGTTTAGGCAATTGAGTGTTGGGCAGTAGTTCTATGGCACAGTCCGTCTTTCGATGGGGGGGCAACTGGTCCGCTTCCTTTTCACCGAATACATCAGCAAACATCCTGTACTCGGCCGGCAAGCCCTCCAGAGGAGAGGCCGGGTAAGGCGGAGTCGCAGCTGCCGCAACCCCCACCATCTCCTCTGGGGCACCCTTCCCCTCTGCCGCTTGATAAAACCCATCCCTAAATGTGATGGTCCGGTAGACCCAGTTTATTTGGGGGTTTTGCTGCACCAACCATGGTACCCCCAACACCACCAATGGGCCCCCTACGGGAGCCACGACAAAAGACAACCCTTCCTGGTGACTGCCCAGTTGCAAGGCTACCCGCCCTGTAAAATGGGTGACCGGTTTGCCCCCTGCCATGGACCCATCCAATTGAGTAAATGCGATGGGTCTTTGTAGGGGAAAAGTGGGGAGCTCCAAAGCTGCCACCACGTCGGGGTGCATCAGACACCGGGAACACCCCGAATCAATCATGGCCCATACTTCCACCGTCTTGACTTGGGAACCCAATTTCAATTTCACCATGAGTATGCGGTAAGTGCCACTCACCGCTGGAGGCTCGCGCCCGTCCTCTACCACCTGCCCAGCGGCGCCCTTTAGAGCAGGTGGCTGGCGTTTCCCGCCGGTTGCGGGATTTCGGTCTCCCCTTCAATTTCGTAGAACATCACATCGTCTCCCTCGGTCTCAGCCACCGCAGCTTTCTGTTTCCTCGGCAACGCAGGGGACTTCGCCGGCGGTTTTCCGGGCCGTTCCTCCACCTTTGCCTTCGGGCATGCTGCCACTCGATGCCCCTCCTTACCACATCTCAGGCACAATCCTTTGGCGTACCGCTTCTCACGCTCCTCGTCCCAGGGTCGTTGTCCCGGTTTCCCCCCGGTGGTCGATGTGCGGCTGGGCTTCATCTCCCGCCCCGACTTGGCGGTCTTCCGCTGGGCAAAGACCTCTTGGGCATGTTCAGCCCTTCCTGCTAGCAGGATCCACTCATACAGCGTGTATGGGTCGTCCCTCCCCAGGGACCAGCGCAGCACCTCGGTATTCAAGCCATCTTTGAAGAGCTCGATAATGGTTGCTTGGGACCAGTCATCCACCTTCCCAGCTAGCGCTTTAAACTCCAAAGCATAATCGGCCACTGATCGGGACCCCTGCTTGAGATCCTTCAGGGCTCGCTTTGCTCTCTCCTTTGCTAAGGGGTCCTCGAAGTGTTGCTTCAACGCCCAGAGGAACTCCTCGAGATTTTCCAGTTCAGGCGCTTCCGACTGGCACATCTGGACATACCAGTCTGCCGCCCTCCCCTTCAGTTTGGTGGCAATGGTGATGATTCTTGCCTTCTCCGATTGGAAAACCGCCCCCCATTCCTCCATATAGGCTTTCGCATTCGTCAGGAAGAACGAGAGTTTGGTCGGGTCCCCATCAAACTTGACAGGGAAGTCTCGCATGCCGCCTCCCGCCGGGCTGCGCCCCACCACCGGTGCTGCTGCGGCTGGTGCTTCCCTGACTCGGGGCGGCACGGGGCCCCGGGGCGATCGCCCGGGCGATGCTGCGATTTCCATCTGGACCGACTGGTCCCCTTCGCGCCTCCGCACCACCCGTCGCCGTTCCGGGGTCAGCCCCTGGGAGGAAGGGGTTGAATGCCTCTGGCTGGATTCTTCCCGGAGCTCTCGCATCGAGGTTACATCCAAGCTCAGCTGTTTCAGAATAGCCTCCAACGAATCCATTTTCGACTCCAGCACTCTGATTCGATCCGGAGTGGGTGAGCCCTCCGTTGGCTGCGCCTGCACCACGTTGGGGGATAAGGGGTATCTCTGCCTCCAGGATGGGCCCCCCGCTGCTGTGGCATCTCCTCGGGTCTCATCCCAGGTGAGCAGCTCGCCCGGAGAATTCACGGTGGTCTCCGGGGCCGTTTTCAGCCCCCCGGCTTCGCTCTCCGACCCGGAGCTCGCCTCCTCTCTGATGGCGGACAGCTCCCCTCCTTGGGACGGTCGGCCGGACGGCCTCACGGTCGAGTCCGGTTCTCCTTCCTCCATCATCACGATTTCGGGTTCGGTCATCGCGGGCTCTCTCCCTCACAAGTTAGACGCTTGTCTTCCTTGGACAGGGGCCAGCGGAGTTAGGAACTGAGATTCTCAGCTTTATGTAATGATTGCCCTAGCCCCAAATACTCAGACTCACAAGAGGATGCTAAATGAAATCTGATTTATTAGAGTACTAACAGCAAATACAGAGAAAGCTGAGAATGAGCAAAAGCGCGCCAAATACAAACTTAAACCCTTGCTTCAAACGTACGTAACAGCCCCGCCCGGCACAGGTGCTAGCAATCGTCAGAGTTGCCAGCCTGGGAAAGTAACCTTGAGCGCAGTAGATAACACAAACACATTCCAACGCAAAGCCAAAACATAATTGTTCCCATCCTCCCTAGACCAATGAAACACGCATCCAATTAATGACATGCGAAACGTTACGATGCATCAAATACATTGAAACGGCGCACATGACATTAGGTCCCATAAAGGTACTTCTCTCACTAGATCTGCTCCACCCATCCAGGACTGGGCAGCTGATGTAATGAGCATCACAACAACGTAAGGCAAGTTCCACCTCTTTTGTACATGCATGCAATATCACGACACACGCACGAAGGGGCAACGCTTATCTTGCAATGGCGCAACACTAATTTTGTCAACCTCCTCCCTCCTCAACTTCCTCAACCTCACCTATGGATGCCTCAGTCTGTGTCCTTTGTCGGATAAAATGAGAAGGGGGACATGCATTCATCACAATGAAGGATTGAGGAGTGCCATGTGGAATTGCCCCAACTATACACCCAGTTTAAATTCTACAGGTGCAAAGTAACAGACCCAATTAATCTGATCAACTTCAACTTCTTTTACAATAGCACTACCAGTCAGAGCTGGGTTGCAAAGATTGAGGTGACTACTAGGGGGAGCAAAAATATACAGAAAAATATAGGTATTTGCTGCCATCTCATGGTCATCCAGGATTTTGCAGCCCAGATCTGGTAGTCTTACTTTATCAGTACAGTACAGCTTCCACTTCTGAAAATGGGATTGGGGCAGACATGCACAAACCAAGTTAGTTTTCTCAGTTTATTGGTTCAGTATATATAGAAGATACTTCCTTCTTCAGTAACTAATGTCTCCCTAACTTACTTAATGTAGCTTTTATACCACCACAATTTCCTAAGAAATAAACAAGGTAGACTTCAGCAGTTCATGGAGCGAGAATTGCCAGATGTACAAGCTGGGTTTAGAAAAGGCAGAGGAACTAGAGACCAAATTGCCAATATCTGCTGGATCATGGAAAAAGCCAGGGAGTTTCAGAAAAACATCTATTTCTGTTTTATTGATTATTCTAAAGCCTTTGATTGTGTGGACCATAACAAATTGTGGCAAGTTCTTAGTGGTATGGGGATACCAAGTCATCTTGTCTGCCTCCTGAAGAATCTGTATAACGACCAAGTAGCAACAGTAAGAACAGACCACGGAACAACGGACTGGTTTAAGATTGGGAAAGGAGTACGGCAGGGCTGTATACTCTCACCCTACCTATTCAACTTGTACGCAGAACACATCATGCAACATGCTGGGCTTGAGCAATCCAAGGCTGGACTTAAAATCGCTGGAAGAAACATTAACAATCTCAGATATACAGATGATACCACTTTGATGGCTGAAAGTGAAGAGGAACTGAGGAGCCTTATGATGAAGGTGAAAGAAGAAAGTGCAAAAGCTGGCTTGCAGCTAAACCTCAAAAAAAACAAGATTATGGCAACCAGCTTGATTGATAACTGGCAAATAGAGGGAGAAAATGTAGAAGCAGTGAAAAACTTTGTATTCCTAGGTGCGAAGATTACTGCAGATGCTGACTGCAGTCAAGAAATCAGAAGACGCTTAATCCTTGTGAGAAGAGCAATGACAAATCTCGATAAAATAGTTAAGAGCAGAGACATCACACTGACAACAAAGGTCCGCATCGTTAAAGCAATGGTGTTCCCTGTAGTAACATATGGCTGCGAGAGCTGGACCATAAGGAAGGCTGAGAGAAGGAAGATCGATGCTTTGGAACTGTGGTGTTGGAGGAAAATCCTGAGAGTGCCTTGGACTGCAAGAAGATCAAACCAGTCCATCCTCGAGGAAATAAAGCCAGACTGCTCACTTGAGGGAATGATATTAAAGGCAAAACTGAAATACTTTGGCCCATAATGAGAAGACAGGACACCCTGGAGAAGATGCTGATGCTAGGGAGAGTGGAGGGCAAAAGGAAGAGGGGCCGACCAAGGGCAAGATGGATGGATGATATTCTAGAGGTGACGGACTCGTCCCTGGGGGAGCTGGGGGTGTCGACGACCGACAGGAAGCTCTGGCGTGGGCTGGTCCATGAAGTCACGAAGAGTCGGAAGCGACTAAACGAATAAACAAGCAAGATGCACCAGAATTCCACCTAATCTAAATCTGGGATTTGGGGAGGAACCCACCCACACAGATTATTTTATGGTTACCCTTTTTCTGCTTTCCATATCTCGATCGTTTTTGGCTTCCTCAGTTGTGCACATTGTACTGCTGAGATGATAATCACTCTTCTTTCAGACAGCCATTTTCTCAGTAATGTCTTTAAGTACCCATTGGTCATTTTCCTCCATACCTTTTAAGAGTCTTCAGGGAGTGGATTACCTTCTTATATATTTACCCTACTTTTGGTGGTGTTTCTTTCCCATGTTACTTCTCTTCCAATCAGGGAGCTGTCTGCAGAGTCATAACTTTTAGAATACAAACTGAGGAGTGATAAAGGTAATACAGATATATTTTCAGATGCTATATGGTAAATTAGAAATGATTAAAGTGCATCTCTTCTGTTAGCAAATTTACCATTGGCACCTCTAAATATGTTATGAGCAGACTAGAATAAAGTGGCTTTTAATAGTAGCTCTAGCCATTTCAGCAGACATGCTTTGGTGGTCTAGGAAAGGAGCCAAGTTATCATAATGATACTTAATCACCCCATCAGTACATGACATTTAGAGCTTATTTACACAGTTGATGACCAGAAGCTACTACCTGTGCATTATTATTCTGCTATAAGAATCCTACTTATATGAAAGAGAGGTTTTCCAGTTTATTCAATCGTGGGATGCAACCTTGCTATTGATGAAAATCTACTTATTAAAGGTTGAATGGAGGTCACACCAACGTTATCAGTGCTTCTTACTCTCTGAATCACACCTTTAGCAAATGAAGAATGTATGTGAGCTCAGGGGTTGAGGACATATGTATTCAGAACTTGCCAACTGAGGAGAATGTTTAAGAGCTGAAAAACTAAGGTCTTCCAGTTCTTCAGGAATTCACATCTTCAGAGTCAGAGAAGAGTCGTTTGAGGGCCTGAGTGGAAGACAGAGGAATGTGGTTTGTTATTCTTGAAGACTGAAACAGCAATAGTGAAGAAACTCTTGTCCATCGTTTGAAAATATAATCAGCCTTACCTTAAGGGCTAAAGCTCTGTGATAGAACATACATTGTGTTTGGATGTAGAAAGTCCAGGTTTAATCCCTGGCATCTCACATTTAAAAAGACCTGGCAGCAGGTGTTGGGAAAGACTCTGAAGAGCTAATTTTAATTAGCTTATTATACTTTAAGTTGTTTTCATTGAAGTAAAATACACAAAAATGTACCTTTGAAAACCAACCAAATAGCCATCTAGTCCAGCAACTGTTTCTCACAATAGCCACCAGATGTCTCTGGAAAGGTTCCATGGTTGCTCCATAGCAATTTATTTCCAAGGACATAGTGCCTTTAAAGAGAGACATTCCACAGAGCTATCTTATGTAATAGCTATTGTTAGTTTATGCTCTATGAATTTTTCCACTCCCTTTGGAAGGTTTACCAATGAGGAGCCATCAACACATTCTGTGGTAAAGAATTCCTCAAATTAATTTTGTATCATGCATTATTTTGTCTGTTTTGAATCTAATGCCTGTTAGATTCACACTGAGGGAGTCATATCTATCCCAGAGAATTCCTCACTTGGAGGAGTTTCAAGGACAGGAGGAAACAGCAGGCTTGCAGCATCAGGATTAGCCAGCTAGGTTGTGTTGTAGACCATTTCACAACAAGGAGGACCTCCCAAGTGCTAAAGAGTGCAGGCTGAGAGGCAGGAAGCTCTTTTAAGGCAAAGGCTGAGCACGATGAAAAAAGTATTTGTTGACCTTGTTAAGTACATGCAGTTTGGTTGGATGAAAGATGTCTTTCCTTTCAGGATGAAGACTTTACTTTGGTGGGTGGATTAAAGTCCACACTGTTTATGAAAGCTCATTTGTTGACTTTGGACCAGGCAGTATCTCTCAAGCCTTCATATCGTACAGGGTGATGTGAGAATAAAACTGGAGAAGAGCAGGTTATGTATATCACTTTGAACTCTGGAAATGAGAAAGAAAAATAAAGAATTACTACAGATTAATCAGGCTCTGGTCCTATAAGATCATGTCAGAGAGTGCTAAGCCTCTCTACCTCACCTGTTTCATGCCATCCTAATTTTACAAACCAATGATCTTCCACCCCCTTAGGGAAAGCACTTCATTGCAATGGCTTCCAAACCTATTTTTAATGCTCAACTTGCTCCATCATTTATCATATCCATGAACGTTCAACACATTTGCAGCAGAGAGTGTTCTGACAGTCTTGAAAAAAACTAGAAGCCTCCCTAGGAGTGAATTTGGCATTCTTTTAGGAGACCTGGGTTGTAGCTGGAAGTCCTGGGGCCAGCCAAGGAATTTTGCCATCAGAGATGGAGCAGCAAAAGTTTCCAACCCAAATCTTCATGCCTTGTATTTAAAAGCAGTCAATTTATTTTGGTTCCTGAGGCAAAATATCCCCAAAATTTACCCCTTAAAAAAGCAATACTAATAAATTAAATCTCAAACAATTTGCTGCTATTTCCTGATACTCAAGATCTACTGTCTTTACTTGGCTTGTTGTTCCATCTCCCTGCAACTCACTTTTCTAGTATAGAATTCTTGTTATGAAACCCAAAAGAATTCTGAGTCACACAAAATAAATGTGAAATATAAATCTAATAAATAATCAGGAGCATGGTAAGAACTCATTTTTTATCTTTGCAAAAAATGAGATTTTTGAAATCATTACCATCATATCTGCCATTACAATAATGGCAGATATTACAAATGTGAAGAATTTGATTCTTCCTGCCCATTGTTTGAAAACGTAGCCATGACATCTAGGAAAACAATACACTCTTCTGTCACAGCTGTTTTGCTTTCAAATTACATTAGAATTAAATGTTGGGCATTCTAATGCAGATGTGACAGTCACTTTGAAGCTACTGGTGATTGAAGTCCACACAGTTTAAAGTTGCTGAGATTGAAAAACGCTGTCCTAGTCCAACACCTCAATCCCTTCACCAGCATTCTGGAGCACTGGAGAGTGTTATATTGAAACAATTAAACAGTTTCTCCCAAACAATTTTTTTACCCCTACAAAAATTTATGCAGCTTTAGAATGCCGCCTAAGCATTTCTCTTCAGGAACATATCTCCCCAAAGGCTTAAAGGATTATAGCCTAGCTGATTAATCAATTAATGAACTAAAGCTGATTAATTTAATAAGATTTCTTTTAAAAAGTGACAGCTGGAACTGTTATATACGGAGCCCCTGAGTTGTTGACTAGCAGACCTTCATCCGAAGAGTTATCTATGCTAGCGTCCCACAATATGGAGCTTTCCAGATATGTTGGAACAATAATTCCCAGAATTCCCAGTATGATATTAACATGGGTAGGGAAAACATGATATGCACCAGATTCCACAACCTGATCTTTAGCAGATACATTCAGAGAGTCCTCTGAGTTGTTTTGGTGTTTATTCGTTTAGTCGCTTCTGACTCTTCGTCACTTCATGGACCAGCCCACGCCAGAGCTTCCTGTCGATTGTCAACACCCCCAGCTCCCCCAGGGACGAGTCCGTCACCTCTAGAATATCATCCATCCACCTTGCCCTTGGTCGGCCCCTCTTCCTTTTGCCCTCCACTCTCCCCAGCATCAGCATCTTCTCCAGGCTGTCCTGTCTTCTCATTATGTGGCCAAAGTATTTCAGTTTTGCCTTTAATATCCTTCCCTCAAGTGAGCAGTCTGGCTTTATTTCCTCGAGGATGGACTGGTTTGATCTTCTTGCAGTCCAAGGCACTCTCAGAATTTTCCTCCAACACCACAGTTCCAAAGCATCGATCTTCCTTCTCTCAGCCTTCCTTATGGTCCAGCTCTCGCAGCCATATGTTACTACAGGGAACACCATTGCTTTAACGATGCGGACCTTTGTTGTCAGTGTGATGTCTCTGCTCTTAACTATTTTATCGAGATTTGTCATTGCTCTTCTCCCAAGGATTAAGCGTCTTCTGATTTCCTGACTGCAGTCAGCATCTGCAGTAATCTTTGCACCTAGAAATACAAAGTCTTTCACTGCTTCTACATTTTCTCCCTCTATTTGCCAGTTATCAATCAAGCTGGTTGCCATAATCTTGGTTTTTTTGAGGTTTAGCTGCAAGCCAGCTTTTGCACTTTCTTCTTTCACCTTCATCATAAGGCTCCTCAGTTCCTCTTCACTTTCAGCCATCAAAGTGGTATCATCTGCATATCTGAGATTGTTAATGTTTCTTCCAGCGATTTTAAGTCCAGCCTTGGATTGCTCAAGCCCAGCATGTTGCATGATGTGTTCTGCATACAAGTTGAATAGGTAGGGTGAGAGTATACAGCCCTGCCGTACTCCTTTCCCAATCTTAAACCAGTCCGTTGTTCCGTGGTCTGTTCTTACTGTTGCTACTTGGTCGTTATACAGATTCTTCAGGAGGCATACAAGTTGACTTGGTATCCCCATACCACTAAGAACTTGCCACAATTTGTTATGGTCCACACAATCAAAGGCTTTAGAATAGTCAATAAAACAGAAATAGATGTTTTTCTGAAACTCCCTGGCTTTTTCCATTATCCATCGGATATTGGCAATTTGGTCCCTAGTTCCTCTGCCTTTTCTAAACCCAGCTTGTACATCTGGCAATTCTCGCTCCATGAATTGCTGAAGTCTACCTTGCAGAATCTTGAGCATTACCTTACTGGCATGTGAAATGAGTGCCACTGTTGGATAGTTTGAACATTCTTTAGTGTTTCCCATTTTTGGTATGGGGATATAAGTTGATTTTTTCCCATCTGATGGCCATTCTTGTGTTTTCCAAATTTGCTGGCATATTGCCAAAATGTCTATCTTTAATCTTGACATCTCACCAATAACCACATCCAATTTGCCCTGGCTCATAGATCTTACATTCCAGGTTCCAGTGGTGTGTTGATCCTTAGAACATCGGATTCGCCGTTCACCACCAGCACCGTCGGCCGCTAGCCGTCCTTTCGGCTTTGAGCTAGCTGCGTCATCATGTCTGGGGCTAGTTGAACTCATCCTCTGTTCCTCCCCAGTAGCATTTTGACCATCTTCCGACCTGGGGGTCTCATCTTCTGATGGTATACCAACATATCTCTGGTTGTACTGATCCATTTAGTTTTCACGGCAAGAATACTGGGGTGGGTTGCCATTACCTTCCCCAGGGATTGCATTTAGTCTGGCCTCTCTGTCATGACCTTCCCGTCTTGGGTGGCCCTTCATGGTTTAGCTCATGGCATCATTGAGGTGCTCAAGCTCCAGCACCACGACAAGGTAACGATCCTTTGCTGAACCCTCTGAGCTGTACTGGCTTGGAATTATGGAAGCTGTAGTCTCTTCGCTAATTAGAAATCACCATAGAGGGAAAAGTTGGAGTGAGTTTGTCACTTTTATATTTATCTTGGAAAGGATGGGGAATCTCTGAACTCTGTGATGGAGAAGATGGAAGTAGACAGGACTCATTTTGTCTAATGGCTAATTATGACTGATAACCCATAATCAGGCAGCCTTATCAGATCCTGTCAGCCCAAAATGTATTTGCAGTTTGGGAAAGTGGCCCATAACCATCCCTTGTATGAACAAAGGTAGCTAAATAGGTTATGTCAACCTATCTTCTGTAGCTGAAAATTTAATAACCCGAACTTGCTTATTTTTAAACCACTTTTGTGTGTTGTTGTTATTAAAAATGTTGCATATTGCCCAGTCTGATGATGAGGAAAAAATATTACAGAACGCTTCCAGCAATTGTAATTATTTAGAAAATTATGTCCTTTGGAAAAGATACGTACTTTAAATGGAAGTTTGGAAGTACATACTTGCATTCATTTGTTTGCTTTCTTTATCCAGCTGACGAAAGCCAGAGTAACAAAGCAAAATCCTTAATTTGGTGACAGATCTATTAATCTATGTATAGAATATATCCAGAATATTGGAGTCTACAGCCTGTGTTAGAGGACAGCCTTATTTGTTGTTGTTTGAGTGAGCTAGCAGTAAAAGAACAGGCTCTAGAGTGTCTGCATTCACATATTGCCGTGGGAAATCATATGGTTTCAGCTGACTGTGACTTAATCAACAAACCATAGTTTAGCATCTTGTATGAATCCAGACAATATATCCAATGCCCTGACAGAAAGCCAATTTGACAAGTGGAAAACCCCAGTTTGTCCCATTAATATATTCCTACCCTATGGGTGACCTTGGGCCAGTCACTGTCTCTCAGCCCTAGGAAGGAGGCAATGGCAAACCACTTCTGAAAAACCTTGCCAAGAAAACTGCAGGGACCTATCCGGGAAGTCTCTGAGGATCGAACACGATTGAACAGATTAAAAAAAAATAATCCCAAGTCATATGTAACTTACCATGCTGAATTAGTTCACTGACTCCACAAGGCCTGCTTTTTGAAAGGTACCTAAATTTAAGCCCTTCCTTAACTTATTTCTTTCCTTCTCTCTTCTCCCCATATCACTGCACATCTCTAAAATCTCTGTTGACATCTGTACCTCACCTATTTTGGTGCATTAAAACGGATGAGAGGCTGCAGTCTGGTGACCTCTGAAAATGAAAGCCACGGCCTCACATAACTCCTGTTATTTTATGCAACGCCGGTTGGTTGAAGATATCAATATTAGATGATCTCCTTTTCTCTCCCATTTCAGGGATTGTATCATATTGGCCGAGCTCAAATGGGACTTCTGGCTTCAGTGACTGTAATGAATGAAAATGCATTAGAATTCTCCTAATCAGTCTCTCAGTCTCACCCAAGTTGATTTGAAAGTTCCCTGGGAATGTTAAAGACATTTTCTAACAGGGAAGGGAATTATCCTGAGTTGCAGAGATGAAATGTGACTCTGTTTTATCCTCCATCTTCTTCTTCCTTTTTTTAAAAACAACAACAACAACTGCATTTTACAGATTTCTTATTTTTTTTGCTGGAGGTGTTGCCTTCTCTTTCCCCTCCTAATCCTCCTCCCCTTCATATTTCCCATTACTAGGTTTGCCTTAAATCTAACCTCATCCTTCTTTGTCTTGTCTGTTTTATCTGATTTCTTTATTTCAAGAGAGAGAGGCAGGGCCACTGGCACTTCACCCTTTTCCTGGAGAAAAAACAGCAGCAGCAGCAGCAGCAGCCCTTTAGAATAACAGAAGGCAGCAGCTTTATTACAGCTTAGAAATTGGACCAGTTTAAACAATTCAAGAAATACAGCTTCAATAACACCAGAGCATGCCAGTGAGCAGAATACCATTCAAGAAATTACTACTTGAAGGGATACCCACCTGCCAGCTTCTCATCCAGAGTGAGCTGCCCTCCCTGTCTTCTTCCAAATTCTTAAACTAATTCCCAGAAGTTCTCACATTTCAGCTACCATGCTGGTTGTTCTCTGCCTCCCCCATGACTTTTTTCTGCCTCTCAGAAAAGCTGTCCTGAATAGCTTTAATAAGACTATTTGCAGGCTGGAGAAATGAGGATTTCTACAAAAATATTTTTATCTATCTATCTATCTATCTATCTATCTATCTATCTATCTATCTATCTATCTATCAAATTTCATCACTGCCCATCTCCCCCCAAAGGGAGGACTCTGGGTGGTTTACCACAAGAGCAAAATTTAAAATTCAGTGCCATTAAATACAATAAATATGAATATAAATAAACAGTAAAAATATAAAACGTAATAAAATCCAGATGGCTAAGATTGTATCTCAACCCGTGAGTATAAAGGGCCCTTCTAGGGCACTAGCCATCCCCAAGAAAGACTGTTCCTGTTCCAGGCATGCTGACAGAACCACGTTTTTAATTTTTTACAGAAGTCCAGGAGCGAGGGGGCCTGTCTCACCTCTGGGGGAAGGATGTTCCAGAGGGCAGGAGCTATTGCAGAGAAGGCTCGTTTCCTGAACCCCACTAGATGGAATTCTCTTGCAGACAGGGTCCGTAACAGGCCCTCTCTGCATGACCAGGTGGGACAGGTCAATGTGATGGGGATGAGGCCGTCATCCCCGTCACTGTTTTAGCTGGGCAGCTGGGATGACCTTCACACCTTGAGTGACCCTGCTGGGAATATATACTCCTGGTGTACATTTCCAACATTCTTCACTTATCCCTCCCAGGAATACTCCCCACCACAAGGTGAGGAAGCATGGAGTTGTGGGCATGGGAAAAACTAGGTCTTTTGATTTGGGAAGATGAGTCAACTCATCACCTTGACACACTCAGTTGGCGAAGCAGGTGACACGGATGGTCATAAATGGTGACAGAAATAAATCACTGAATCCTACTTTCATCTTCTGTAAGTTTACACAAAAATAATATTTTATTATTATTTTGCATCATATATTATTATACGATGTGTGTGGGGTGTGCATAATATATATACAGTATATAGATAGATGATAGAGAGATAGAGATAGAGAGAGATTCCAAAGATATTGCAGGGCAATGAAAAGTCAAGATGATCACCATGACCATGTGATTGAAGTTATGCCTTTTTTTTTTTACTTGCATCATACCCTGATCGCTCACCTTCCATATCTTTGTTTTGTCTCTGGATCTGAATTTCACTGGTCATAATTAGATGTTTCATATGGGCAATATTGCCCCATGGGAGGCAATTCTTCCACTGAGTATAGCAAGAACTGCTTATCAACAAGATTAGACTACAAGATCCAGTAATATTCTGGCAGATACGAAAAATGTCAGGCGTAGTTTAGGTGGAGAAGAGAATGTATTATATTTACTTATGCCAGAAGGGAAAAAAGACTGTCAGTTTAAAAAAAAATCATCCCTTTTACTGTGCACCCCCCACCCCCCATGCTTTGAAGACAGAGAAGCTTGTAAATTAATTCCACAAAAAGGCAGGAGGGGGAGTGAATACCTTAGATAAAACAAGCATTTATTGCAAGAAATGTTCTCTGTCATAAGACTAGTTCTGTTAAGGTATTTTAATTAGCATTTTCTACCAAGCTGTGGTGTCATTGGTTATCTCAGTCTCTTGTGCATTATGCAGAAATGATTATTATTCCAGTTAATATTTAATTAAATTTGTTTAATAAACTCTCTATTTTGGATTGGGAGAATTAATTTTATTTTTCTTATCAGCCAGAATTCTACTGTGACCTAATCATGTAATTTTGAGTTTGATGAATATCGAGAGAAATTCAAATAAATATGAAAAATTCTGGATCAGCAGTTACATGTTATAGTCACTAAGAGACTAGGGATGTAGATAAGACTCACAAAATCAATAACTGACAAAAGCTTTAAGCAATTGTAGGTACTGTCTCTATGGGAGGAATTGTGCACCATAAGAGACATCCAGGGGTAAATAATTCTATTTGTTAAGGTTGCTCTGCAAATTGTTTATCAAAACCCAAGGCAACAAGCAAGAGAAACATCCTTGTCATTTAGTTTATGAACATTATACATTAGTGTGTGGAGCTTTATTTTTACACTGTGCTATTAGTCAGAAACATAACAAAATAGTGTTCCTCTGTGTAGTTTCCTTTTGCGTAGCGATCCCTCTTTATACCCAGGGGTCTGAACCTCAGGACTGCATGGGCCCACCTAAGTTTTCTTAGCACTCCTTGGAGCTTCTTCCATTAAAAAAATCCTCCGTGCAGTTTCCCTCGCTTTGAAGTGAGAAACACACAGAAATAGTCATGTAGGCTCTAAAGCAGTGTTTCTCAACCTTGGCAACTTTAAGACATGTGGACTTCAACTCCCAGAATTCCCCAGCCAGCATGGGTGGCTGGGGAATTCTGCGAGTTGAATTCCACACATCTTAAAGTTGCCAAGGTTGAGAAACACTGTTCTAAAGTAAAATGTTCATTAAGTGTTTAAAAGAAGAATGAAGTCTTCACCTCCATCCCCACAAACGCTGGAAAATTTAAGCCTACCCATGTGCATGATGTTACTCCGCCCCCTTTGCATCACCCATATTTCTCCCCACCACAAATTAGCAAAGATATTTGTATCTGGCTCTGCAGTTCGTGAAGATCGAAATCTGCTACATGTTGCCTTGGAAGAAAATCCAAGTATGCATGTGCAAACATGGAATTTTGTAAGCAGAATATACAGACATACACACCCAAAGAAAGTGAGATACACACACACACACATGTATGTGAGTGTGCGTGTGAATGATTATTAAACAGTATTATTATCCTGGAATGACTTTCAGTTTTCAAATGAGTAAGATGGTTGAGAGACACTAAATGCCCTTCTGGCCAGAGGACTGTATATCAAAATGTGCCTGCTCACATAAAGTGTCCCAACATAATGTTGCTGTTGAAATCCCTTCCTTGCTTCAGGCTTACAAAGAAGCAGCTTTGACACATAACCTATGCCCATAGACACCTCCATGAGATCCTGTGTGGATTGCCTTTCCAGACTTATTGCAGTGACATGGGGAAAACATGGAAAACATTTCTGTAAGATTCTTTTGGATGACCTTCATTGCAGTCCCTGCTTGTGATGTCCCAGTCGGACAACAGGAGGCAGATATTCATCTGGAAAGCAGCCTTACCCATGTTTTGCCTGACAGTATAATCCGGCTAAAACAACAGACGAAGATGAAATAGTGCATGAGCAAGTGATGAACTGTTGAGGAAGTTCTTGGTTCATTGGCCAAGTTCCTTTCTTCTAAGGCTCTTAGACGATTCTGATCAATGAGAAGATAAAATGAAGGGAGACATGGGTGATACACACACACACACACAAGTATATATCACCCATGTCTCCATTTTATCTGTAGATGGCAATAAACAGAGCCAGTTTGGTGTAGTGGTTAAGACACCAGGCTAGAAACCAGGAGACCGTGAGTTCTAGTCCTGCCTTAGACACAAAGCCAGCAGGGTGACCTAGGGCCAGTCACTTTCTCTCAGCCCTAGGAAGGAGGCAATGGCAAACCACTTCTGAAAAACCTTGCCAAGAAAACTGCAGGGACTTGTCCAGGCAGTCTCCGAGAATCAGACACGATTGAACGGATTGGCAATAAATGTAGGGAGCAAAATTGCTATAAGCTCCCAAAATCATATGCCTTTTAATAAAATGCAGTAGTCTGAAAAAGTGCTACAGATGTCTTCAAAGTTTGGGCCACTCTAGACTAATATGGCTCTCCTACTACAACCAAATAGAGATTCTTGAATCTGCCATTGCAGATGCAGCCAGAACAACTGCTTTGAGAGGACAAAAGGATGACAAGGAACAAGAGAGCCAGTTTGGCCTAGTGTTAAGGTGCTGGGCTGGAAACCAGGAGACTGAGAGTTCTAGTCCCGCCTCAGGCATGAAAGCCAGCTGGGTGACCTTGGGCCAGTCCCTCTCTCTCAGTCCAACCCACCTCACAGGGTTGTTGTTGTGGGGAAAAGAGGAGGAGGAAGGAGTATTAGGTATGTTTGCTGCCTTGAGTTATTTATAAAAATAATAAAGGCAGGATAGAAAATAAAATAAAAAACATGTTTGTTACTTGGATACAAATTCTAATTATTATTTTTTAAAAAAACAAGATTCCAAGATCCTCAATGGCATTTGTAAGTTTCTGCTTATTGATGGTATGTTTCAACTAAAACCTCACTCATGTTTTCAATAGGCACAGATGTTGGACAAAACTGCCTAAAAATTTCTAGAGCACCGAAAGAGAACATGTTGGCAGGCTTCTATAGTCATCTCTGGCCTCCCTGATCTTACAAAGAGGTGCATCTGTGGTTATTCCCTTATTGCTGACCTCCCTTGGATAGCCTCTGCCTGCAATTTTAGGGTCAGTGTAGCAGCAGGTCTGTGCCAAAAATGGAGATATTTCCATCCCAGGACCTGCTGCTTTCCTTCAACAAAACCTGGCAGAGAAAGACCATGGCATTTTGCAAAGCGCATTTCCGCTCTGAAACAATTTTGTGACCAACTGTACACCAGACTTCTCATCTCAGCAGGCTGCAAGTTGCGGTTCCATCTTGCCTGTTTTGGGGGCGGGGGGTGAGATAGAATGAATGAAGGCAAGTTTAGCCATTATGACTTTGATTGCTCCTGGCTCATTAGCATTGGCCACGCTCCCTCAGATTAGCAGTAATTAAACTGTGAAATCAAACCAATTGCCTTAAGCCGAGAGACCATACCAGGCTGTCACGAGAAATCACAGAGGATAAATCAAGGGTCCTCCGCGGTGCCCATCACCCTTGGCATGGTGAGGGTGTGATAGGCGGAATAATGAGGACATTGAGGAGGGTTTTTTGTAGTGCGGGGACTCCTGGCAGACAAGCTTTGGTGGTGTTGTCATGACAATGACAAGTGCAAGAATAAACTCTTACTCCCACTAGCTCTAGTTAATGAAGATGATAATGAAAAATTATGCCAACATAACTACATTTTTTTTGTTCTGACTGGCACTTGTAACCTCATGCCTAATGACACCATGGTGGTGACAGTAATTGTGCACTGATAAATGGAGCAAAGATGCTGCAGAAATGGCTGTCCCCAAGATACGCACATTTAGGTGGTGGTTGTGCTTTCTCCCAAGAAGCATTGGTTTTCTTCTTTGAACTCTCATGAGGTGGGTTTGGCCATCGCATGGCAAAACAAAACAACCCTTCTAATCGCTTTGTATTGTATGCAAGTCTAGTAATTAGAAGAAAAAACTTCCTGGGTCCTTTTCGCCCTCCTTCCCTTAGAAGCAGAACAAATCTAATCTATAGAAATAATAAAGGCAACTATATTTTTCTACATCCTGCATTGGAGTAGAACATTTGAGGAGTTACTTAAAGCTTGGAATTCCTGAACTTTAACTCCACCAGATTGTTCCTTAGTGCCACAATCCACTCAGCACATGAACATTTTGTGGATTTCTTGCAGCTTTCCCCAATTTGGGATTGTAATCCCCATGCTAGTTGAGAATTCTGCTCATAACCAGTCCGTTTCATGTGGAAGAAACCAGTAAGAAACCCAACAAACCATGGGTGATTTGTTGCCAGAATTGTATCATTCTATGGCCTTGAAGCAGGGGAAATATAATGCAAAGGTTGGATGCCTTCAGAAAACACAGAAACCTCGCATGTAACTTTGGCATAGAAGAACTCAGGACCAGTCACAATAGCTGGAACTAGATCAGTAAGATGTGAACTCTGCCTATATCATGCCGCACATGCATATCTCAGGGCATCTTTGTAAAGTTGAAGAAGCAATTTAGCGCTTAGTACCAATAACAAGCAGCTTTTTTCCCAAAAGGGTCAGAGGTTTTCATGAACTGAGGTGAAGTCTGCTAAAATTTTCCATCAATGCACTGCCTCTTCCATGGTGCATTTATATATCACGAGATGGGCAAGTATAAATAAATATACAAAAATCCTCTGTACAGTACTGTCATTTGTTAAGGCTGTCTTACCTTCCTTCTCGCAACACCTTACCTATGATTTCTTAACCTTTTTAAAGTCTAGTTTCTTGCACACAGTCAGCATATTTCCCTCTTCTGCTTTAAGGATATAACCTTTCTGAGCCAGCAGTGCTCAATAAAATAATCTTTACCTAGAAATATAGACTTTACTCCTCAAAGAAAGAACATGAGTATCATTTTTGTCAACCTCTTTTATGTTATGTGTTTAAAAACGTCTTTGAAGGTTGTACCCTTTTTCCACAAAGAATTGCAAATAGTAGCATTGATACTCGCAGGGATTCTACTTCCCCACTGCACAGTTGGGTTCACCATATTAAATTCAGTTCGTGCAAATTATTGTTCTATGAACCTATGGAGCAGATTTTGTTCAGTAACAGTTCCAGAAGCCAAAACAGCTCAGGCCGATTCTGACCGCTGTTGTTTAGCAGCATCCAGAAAGCCAAAGTTGTCTCATCTATGCTCCACAGGCAAGGAGGTGTGGTGTGATCTGACTGGTAATGTGGAAGGGTTCTGGAGCTCAAGGAGGATTTGCATATGAAAGATCTATGCAATGTACTTGAAAAGTGAAGTGCCAACTCCACAGCGGTTTTGCTAATCATTCAGGAAGATCTCATTGGCGGAGGAGGATTCTAGTTGTTTTTCTTTAAAGCTATGGAGGGAACCAAGGAGGGGTCATTCTGCTTCCAAGATTATTGGGTTTAAGGTCACCCAATAATTTATATTTGGAAAATGTACCCTCCAGTTGCGTAGTTCGGAAGATGCTACATTGTAGATCATTTGTGCAGGTACATATGTGCTTCATACAAATACAGTACAACTCTTCAATCTGTGGAATCTATGGAAATTGTTGGCAGTACCAATGGGCTCGATCCCTCATTGGCTTTCTGCATATTTTCAGATATCTTCTACACTGATTTCTGAAAGCATCCCTAGTTCATGAATTGGCTGCCAAACTGAGGACTGCACCAAGATTCAAGATCTCAGAAGGTATCTGAAAAAGGATGACTGTCCCAGAAATAATTGGATTACCCCAGTTCCTATCTCCATTCCTTTAATTTATTGTGATTCCTGCTGATGTGATTATTATGCACTTCCAAACAACAAATATAGTAAATACAATACTGAAAACCAAATATTTTGTCTATGAAGCATATTCTAGGACTTCCAGAATCCAGCTTGAGTACATTAGCTCTGTGAAGGCAGCTTTCCTCCAAATAATAGCTTCATTGAGGGGAAAGTCTGCTCTATTATAGAAGGTTCTTTCTGGATTAGATAAACAAATGCAAATGAATCTTTTGATGCAAATGAATGGTTGAAAAGAGCCAATGATGTTTTATTTACTGAAAAAACAAACTAAGAGAATAGATTGTTTAATAGCTAGAGAATGATGGTTTTTCTCTTGCCTTGTAATCTGCAGCCCTCAAATACTTTCACCCATTTTGCTTTGGCACTTTAATTCTCAGTGTGTACTTTCTTGAAAGGAAGTTGTAACAAATTTTGTGCAACAAGTATATAACTAAATATGTTTAGAACATCATGGCACTCAACACTTTGTTCACTAGATTCGCACAACACACTGATCCAGAGTTTGCTTTGTTTCACTTTGGCTTGCCATTTTGTATGAACTCAATTGTTACAGTTTGTAAACCATGGTTTGTGGTGTGCCATGTTTATGAACTCAGACAATTGTGGCCTATTTAATCAGAGTACAGTCTTATATGCAGTTTACTGAATAAACTTTAATTGTCTGGGTTTACACTACAGTATACAGTAAGCCATAAAATGTGATTTGCAAAGCATGGTGCCTAATTTCAGATCATACTAAGAAAAATCAAACAAGACACATTGTGACATAGCATGTTATATAAATTTAGCCACAGAGTTAGTCAACAATAGCAGCTACTTATAGTTTAGAAGTTTGGATCCCACCATTATATGCTGGATTCCTTGAGGTAGGAATGAAACCAAGAAACCTCCTTTCTGAGGTGTTAGACAGAACTCCATGATGTAAATTTCAGGTGGTCTTTTGTGATTGTGTTTCCATATCTAAGCAAAAGATACCCCATTTATGTCTGTGTTGAGAATGCCATGCACGTGGAATAGTTTTAATGTTGAAAGGGACCTCTGTAGGCACTTTGGTGGTATTGATCAAGTGATATATTTGTATTAATCTTTTGCTTCAGATGTGTTGGGCTACAAGTCCTAGAACCACAGTGACAACAAGCATTTCTGGAAGGCACCAAGTTGGGAATGGGTGAACTAAACAGAATATGTTGTTGTTAAGCTATTTCATTATGGGGAGAGAACGCTTATTTTGAGATATATTGGATAGCCAAGGGACTCATCTTGCCTTAGCAGTATTCGTCTGTTCTGTACTTGAAAGACAGTATTAAGACACTGGTATTTGTGATTCATGACTGCAATTCTCCTTTTATTGCCTAAGTCCAGCAGCGTGTAAAATCCAGAGAAGGACACGCTGCCCATTAGCCTATACTAGGGTATACTTAGCTAAGGCCCTCCTGCCCCCAAGAGTATGAGCCTATTGGAAAAAGGAAGGAGCAGTTTGTATAAAGATGTGTAAAAGTAAAATGTGTTTTTCATCAAGGCTGCTGAAATCCATTGTCTAACACTCCACAGGAGAGACTGTATAGACTCCCTGTGGGCTTTCTGTAGCTTTTATGAACTATCTTGTGGCAGCTGGAGTAGAGAATAAAAGCTACCAGATCCAATACGAAACCAATCCTGCTGATCAAAATTTGCAAACTAACAAACCTTACAGTACTGTCTGTCTTGCTGATGGGGTGAAAGAGAATGTATTTTCAGCAACAGATGGTTTTAACCCTTGAGTTAAATCCTTGAGATTGTGGCTCCAAATCCACCAAAACCTTACTTCAGAATGAGCTTCAATACTTAAGGTGGGACTTACGATAAACCATATTTTTTTAGGAAAGAGTCTATAAGTAAGATTGACTATCATCAAAGACTATTTAAGAGATTATTGCCTGAAAATACAGTATATATGATAACAAAGGCTAGTTCAAGTTTCCTATGACTCATTCCAGTGTTTCTCAACTTTGGCAGCTTGAAGATGTGTGGACTTCAACTCCCAGAAGTCTGGGAATTGAAGTCCACACATCTTCAAGTTGCCAAGGTTAAGAAACACTGACTCATTCACACAACAACTGACTTGAATCTATTGCTACCCCTGGATAAATGCACAATGAAGCAGTAGACACTGATCAGTATGATCAACTTAAAGTTTTCCTGGTTGTATTAGAAGCACACATTTTTGCTGGTAGCCTAGCCTCCTATACAGGGTTTGTCAGCTGGTACTTCTTAAAACAAGACAAAAAAAATGCAGTATCTCAGTGAGTGACAAACTGCTGGAGGTAGGGCTTATTCTCCCCCACCTCATTTCTGTTCCATTTCATTCTTTGTGTCCCTTGGGCTTGGGGGGAATGAAAAGAAAAAATTATGGAGAGACTGCCTGGGAAAACTTTTGGGGGACAGTGTTGGGCTTCTCTGTAGTCTAGAGAACAGATTTCCCGATGTTTTGCCGGCAACTGTGGCTGGCATCTTCAGGGGCAAGGTGGTCTGCTAGACCAGCCACAGTTGCCAGCAAAACATCAGGAAATCTGTTCTCTAGACCACGGTCACTAAGCCCCAAAGCCCAACACTGCCCAGATGTGGTAGATGTTGGCGATGCCACTGGTTCTCGGGAAGGAGGGAGCACATTCCAAGAAGGAGGAAGAGATAAGAGGAAACATAGTCCTGGAGGTGATTGTGGGAAAACTAAGAGGTTCAGAATAGCCGTGCCCTTGAGCCTTCCCAGGTTATTCCCCCTTAGGTTAGGTAGAGTAACTTTAGTCTGGCAAGATTCTGTCTCTACGGTGTGAGCAAATAAAGAACTGAAATTTGGCTGGACTGATTCTTTGTTGTTCCTGGGCTGGGCCTGACATCAACAGATACCGACCATAAAAGCCTACACCAGAAACTTGTTTTGTTTTCCTGAGGTCATCTTAGGTTCTCATCTTCTTTTCAGGGAGCCAGAGAGGGCTGACCTCATACTAACCTCCTCTTCCATGTTTGTACAACGCAGGGACCGGGGGGGACAGTTTGACCCCAACGCAATTCCAGAACTGTTACAGATTAATGCTGAGTCTTTCCTGCATCACTGCTGACAGGATGACACACTAACTCTCATCCTGACCCACTTAACTCTGCCATTCCAACTCAACTATTGCACATTAATGCTTTGTCCAAATCTACCCTCTGATGTCTTAAAAGTTTTCTTCCTGTTGCAGAAGAGGTTTTTGTTTTTCTGCTACATTTTCAGCAATACCTTCCACTTGGGTGTGTGTGTGCAATTTTTGCACTGGGGAGTGCTGGAAGATGGAGTACACTGGGGTGGCTTTCTGTAATACATCTTTCCATCACTTTGCAACCTCCTTGGCTGCTCATACTTTCCAAACTGAAAAAAAGCCCAATGGCAGGAGTTCCCTTGCGATATCTTCCTTGGGGGGAAAAAAAGTTGAGGATGGGAAGCCAGGGAGGCTGCAGCTTGCCAGAGAGATGATGATTCAACAAAGACAGGGCACTGAATTAATATTAGAGCTCTGTGAACTGTGGATGAGAATTTGAGTTCTTTGAAGAAAAATCTGGAATTGATTTCTTTCCTATGAAACTGAGGAAGATTGTGGGGATAAACATTTGGCACAGCACTCCTACCTATGCACTGAAGAATCCATTTTTGTATATAGCATCATTTTGAAGGACATCTATATTGTACTACAATTCAGTCTAGTAAAGGACCTTGTGGGAGATTTTTCTGTGGCAATGGAGTTTTCATACTATGCCAGTGGAATACCAGCCGGAGAAGAGAGCTGCTTTAAGATGGGCAAATGCGGGCATTCTGTATCCAAGCTATCCATTATGTTAATACTATACAGTATATATAGTGTATGATGAGTACATGACAAGAGAAAGGCAAATATATACACACAGTCCGCACAAATGTTAACACTGAGTCTTCCATTCTCAAGGCTATGACAAGAACAACCTATGAGTTCCAATGATTTGAAAAGATAGATGGAAAAGATCTAGAATTTTAACTGGAGCAGACATATATAGGGGTTGATTTCCCTTTTCTGTACCAAGCTGATCTTCTGCATATATATGGTTTCAATTCTATACTGTCTGCAATAAAGCAGTGCATTTAGCTGTGTCATGTTTGTGAAGCATGTGTCCTAGGCACATTCCTGAACATCATCTTCAGTGTCTGGAGAGTTGGGATTTATTGCCATGTCTGGAATGAAGGCTGATACATAATGAGGCCAGTTAATAGCTATAACAGCAACAATAGAATAGATAGAAACTCAGCTCATCAATTGTACAAAATTGCATTACTTGGAACAGCATATATATTATGGTATCTAGAACCACCCTAGATCCTTGGGAAGGTTCCAGTAGTCAAAAGTAACAAATCCAGTCAGAACAAACTGATAGATTGGATTCTCCACAGCCATTGGAGCATTAGGAGCTATAATAGTAGAACTGCCAAAACAACTGGGGAAAAAAAAAAGAATGTTTTGACATCACAACATTCAGCTTACAAAAAAAGTGTTATTTGGAACCACATACAGTAGATAGAATGGTGATACCTGGATAATTTTAAGCTTTTGGATAAAGCCTGAGTTGATCCTAAACCACTAGCATTTGATGAGCATTCTTCAAACAAAAATGATGATGATGATGATGATGATGATGATAGAACTACCCAACTCTGGTATCAAGACAGAGAAATTATTGAATCAAGATTTGGCAGTAACAGAAGCTTCTCCTGTTTTCCTGTAGATCCATGCATGTCACTTCCTATTTACTTGGGCCTCTGATTGTTCTGATTGTCAGTGGCATACATCTTTCTTAATACGTGGATTTGAATATCTTTTGTTTATCAAGTGCATGGAATTAGCTGAAGTCTTGATCCAGATTTCAATACTGCACTGAGAAAAAGTTTTTAGTTATATTGATCTCTAGTCCCTTTTATCATTAAAGCCACCTATTTCATAAGGAAATTTACAAAAGTCAAAGAATATATGTCAAAAAACGTCCTCAAAACATTAATATAGTCTGAGAAAGTGCAGAAAGGAAGTAAAACTTCCTAAGAAATCAGGGATGGATAAAAAGACAAAGGATCAAATGATAATTGAGGAAAGTCTACTAAAATGCAGTTAGATATATATTTTAGTAAGGTTCATTTCCACAACGCTCTACAAGTACATTACTAATATACTAGATTCTGTTCCTGCTTGATTAATAAATGTTTAGATATTCAGAGGGAAAAACAGAAGGGAGAAGGAGCCAGTGGGAAAACTCTCATATAAAATCAGAGATCATTGAATGTGGTCTCAAAAATAACTACACTGTCATCTTTTAGTTTATATTATTAATGTGGTCTGAAAATGCAAAAACTGCTGATGGTATCTTTCTGTTATATTTGCAATTAAAAATGCACCTCTTTATATCATCATGACATGAATGATACTAGTTCATTTCGTTTTTGCTTTAATTTCCTTATGCTGGTTATTTAAGGGGAGAAAAGGAATTTCAGAAGTCAGAGCTGGTTCCTTCCCTTCCTCTTTTTCCTTACATAAGCAACTTTCAAGATGTGAACTTCACATATCTCTTTAAGATTATGTAGGAAACTTAGAACATTTTTGTTTTAATTCAGGTTTTTTTGCAGCCATAATTTCTGGATATTGGAATATTTTCTGACTTTAAAATATGTAAGATCGCTCTCCTCAAGCAGACTGCATTTCAGGAGTGAAAATGAGTGATCTTTTTATAGCTCGTTATTGGGTGGGTAGCAATTAACCACTCAGGAGGGCTGCCACTTCCTCCACAAACTCAGTGAGGCACTTCAGGCTTTAAAGTTAAATTATATTTGACATTTAATTTAAACTCATACTGCCTTCATTCAAAATAAACCGTACTGCATTAATGGGAGGAAAGGGGGAAAAAAAGATTATTGTCTGTCTCCTGTTCCGATTCAATGTAATGTATCCTCATTTCCTTAGATTTTTTTCAGTTCAATTTAGGTATGACTCTGATTAATCGCTGCCAAACTATTAAGCAACTAAGTCAAAAGGCAGTAAACGTTTCTTGGGATTTTTAGTTATCATTTTCAAACCATACGCTGTGTAAAATGGCAACTTCACTTTATTTATTTATTTATTTATTTATTTATTTATTTATTTATTTTACTCCCTTTCTTCTGCCATGGTTCTCTCAGTGGCATACATTGTTCTTACTGGTCCACTTTGTTTCCCAAAAGCAATTTTGGTTATATCCCTAACAGTGATCTGCCCAAAATTGCCCAGAGGGTTTTACAGGTAGTCCTCGCTTAATGATCATTCATTTAGTGATGGTTTGGATTTACGACGGTTCTGGGAAATCTGACTTGCGACTGGTTCTCACACTTACGACCACCGCAGCTTCCCTGTGGTCACGTGATCACAATTTGGGTGCTTGGCAACCGGTTCGCATTTATGACTGTTGCAGTGTCCTGTGGTCACATGATCGCCATTTTCAACCTTCTCTGCCAACTTCCAGCAAGCAAAATCAATGGGGAACTCCGTGATTCGCTTAATGACCACATGGTTTGCTTAATGGCTGCGGTGATTTGCTTAACAACCACTACAAAACAGATTGTAAAATTGGGTGAGATTCACTTAATGGCTGCTTTGCTTAGCAACCAAAATGCCAGTCCCAAGTGTGTTCATTAAGCAAGGACTACCTATTAGATCATCTTGGCTTTCATAGCACACCACTCTCTCCTAGTTACAAGATTCCATTATTTTATTTATTTATTTAATTAATTAATTAAATTTCTATCACCGCCCATCTCCCCCAATGGGGCTTTATGCATGCATAAAGATTCTCCCACATTTTTTCTACCCATTCTCCTTCAGTTTTATGAAAGAAAATTTGCATTTGAAATTTCTTTCAAAGGAGAACAGAATGTTGATTCAATCCATATGATGTTACGTCTGACAATCGCAAGGCCAGTGGCAAGGGGGTCAGAAGCAGTGCTGCAGCATTGAGATGCAAGCCCCACCCCTTTTTTACTTATAGTATGACATTAGGCACATGTGCAAAAGGGGTGGGGCTGGTGGCATGATACTGGGATGCCTGCAGATGCCACTGCTCAAGTCTTACAGGCAGCAGTCGCAAAGGGCAACATTAGCCAGTCCGTAAATCAAAACTGAAAGTTACAGTATCGGGATCTGGTGGACGAGAGAGAGGCACAGTCCAGAGGGGATCATGGGTCAAGCAACCCTGGATGAGTCCATATGATTCCAATGCAGAGAGCTGGAGGGTCTTGAAAGAAGCACCTCTCTGGCAAAATGCCTTCCCTTCCTTTGCTGCCTTCTCAAGACCCCCACAGTTCCACTCTCTCTAGTTCAGCTAGTGCTTTCTAAGGCAGAGGGAGGTGTCTTTACCAAGATGCTTCCCTATGAACCTTGAGCTCTGCTCCCACCCAACTCTTCTTCTATCTGGCCACAGCGGTGCTGTTTGGAGTGCGTTGCACAGGATCAGGTGCCTGGGCTGCCACGCTCAAGAGGAATGTGTGCTTCTGAAATGTACCTTCTCTGGACTTGGGCAGTTCTGCAGGGCCTGTCTTCAGCTTTAAATTTCTCCCCCTTTGGAAGAGGAACAGGTGGTATATTGCATAACCTTGGCTGTCACACATGTAAGGTGCCTGGTGCTCTTCCAGAGAGTGAGCGTACTTTCTTGTTAAATGTGGCTGATGGGTTTGTGGGAATCCACACGCTGGTGCTTTGTTTAAACGGTGATCAAAATTTCTGGTCATAGCCATCACTTGAATCAATGCAAATTAACCCTAATGGGATTATGTTTGAAACAATTTACAAAAAGCCACTTTAAAGTATTCAGATGACTGTGAGTTGTTCATTTTAGACAATAATATAAACAAAAGCTTAGTGAAGTTTCCCTTGTTAATCTCAAATTACATTTTTATCTATATTATGGCACCAAAGCAAAACCTTCCCTGAAAGGAAAAGCCATTAATGTATTAAATTATTGTGATTAACCAATAATTAAAATATGCCTGAAATGTTTGAAAATGCCTTTCCTCTCAATGGATTATGTAACATGAAAAAAGTCTTTTTATTAGAAGAGCAGGGAAATATTTGGGATTAAATAAATGATGTTGTTCATAAATTCCCACTAATTAAAGACCACCATGCTGTGTTTGCCAGTTATTGATCATATGTGACAATTGCAATGCTAAAATAGATTTTAAATGTGGGCTTGAGCTCTACTTTGATGGCAGAAATTTTCCTTTTTTCCCCATTTAATTTGCTTTTCAGCCTCTCTTGTCCTTGTTTGGAAATCACAAAGATATGATGGTTTTAAAATGTAAGGAAATTCAGGGGGAAAGGAAGACCCTAGAAAATATAAAGAAGGCTAGGTATCATAATCTGTTCTGTGTAGTTCAGATATTCATAAATGATGATAAAACAGCTCCTTTTGGTCCATTTATAAATATGTTTTATTTTCTATTTCTGTCCTTAAATTATGATTGGAAACATGCCTTTAAACTTTAAAAATATGTCTCTTTATGAGACAAGCAGAGACCTCTTCATCTACCCTATCCATTCTGACTCCTATGAGATACCAATTTTAGCAAAAAGCTGCAGCCTCCTTTCTGAAACTGTCTGTTCCAGTCATATATAGTTCTGTGTATGAATCCAGCTACTATAATTCATAAACTGTTGTTTATAGCACAGCCTTGTGTATTGACCTGGCCATTAGGATTTATTCAATGAACCATGTGTAAAATAAATCATGATGTAGAGCAACGTGTGAACACAGCTACAGTATAGCTCAAAAGTTTCGGAAAGTACTAGACTGAAGTGTGTGACTAGTCCTCAGACTGCATTGTGCCCTAGTGTGTGTGTGTGTGTGTGTGTGATAATGCCTGTTACTACAATAGCATATCTACTGTAGCATTAGTATGGACTGCCAGTATCACCAAAAGAAAACAAGTAGAGCGTATGTGTTTACTTAGTCAAAGTTATGCTGCATTAATCGTCTAGACAGCTGGTACTGACATTGTTCAGACTAATACGATTAAAAATTGATAGTGCTCCAACTTAGCTATAAATGGGAGCAGGCTAATGGATTGTATTAGCATGGCCATCCAGAACTAGGCCTGGCTGAATGGACTCTGGCTTAATAACTTTCTAATTGCAGCGGCTGTGTAAGCTGAGTGACTTAGCAGTCAACTGACAGGTTTACATATCCTTATAGACTAGCTGCTACTCTGTGCATTAGCTCTACACTAGAATTGTAAACAGAAAATAATTAGTTTGCTTTTTAAGCTTTCCCAAATGGTTTAAATTAATAGGAGAATGGATCAACACCAAACCTCCATGTGAGCATTTTTAACCCCCATTGATTTCTTCCTTGGAAAGACAACAGAAGCCCTGCTGATTGACCAGTTATAAAGTTAACAGGTGAATGGAACTTTAGGTGGCATTACGTTAGTTTTTTAGTACTGAAGAGCATGATAGATAGATAGATAGATAGATAGATAGATAGATAGATAGATAGATAGGTAGGTAGGTAGGTAGGTAGGTAGGTAGGTAGGTAGATTCCCAGAAGGTTCCTGTTCTCCAGCCACTTTAGATGTTTGTGACTATTGTTTTGCAAAGGAAAGACAATAGATCAAATCCACCCTAGTTCAATCCTCAGGATTCATAAATCTGCTGTAACTATTTTAATTTTCAGGAAGGGTGGTTGGCATGGAAAAGTCTACAATAGAAAGCTAACACTGGCATTGATGAACTTATCATGTTCCACAGATCTCCTTACAAGCCCTTGCTTTCTCTTGCAATATTTTCAATCAAATAGGAGATTGAGATCTAAAACTATAAATGTTTTGCTCACTTCTTTCTTGTACATCTTATGCCATTGGGGACCAAATAGCACTGTTGTTAGGCTTGAATCTAGAACCATTTGCCATCCCTGATACAATTGTTCACTTTCCAATCTTAATTAACTTTCTTCATTTCTGTGTCTCAAGACACATGATTCCCAGTGTATGATTCCCAGATTACACCTTCCTTTTGAGATTGTTTGCCTCCACATTTCTCTGCTTCTATACTTCTCCTTGAGAGCCAGTTTGGTGTAATGGTGAAGGCAACAGGCTAGCAACCAGGAAGAGTTCCAGTCCTCCTTAGGTACAAAGCCACCTGGGTGACCTTGGGCCAGTCGCTCTCTCTCAGCCCTGGGAAGGCGGCTACGGCAAACCACTTCCAAAATCTTGCCAAGAAAACTGCAGGGACCAATCCAGGCAGTCGCCAGGAGTCAACACTGACTCAAAGGCACGTGTGTGTGTGTGCGTGTGTGCGCACGTGCACGCACACACATACACACACAAACAATACTTTTCCTTATTCTGATTACTAATGTGGGGCAGACAAACATAATCTTACTCAAGATGGCCACCTGACCTTAAGAATGATGTCATACGTATGTTGCTTTCTTCCTCCCCTCCAAAAAACTAATGCTCCTTTGTTCTTTAGGAGGGGAGTCTATCCACATAAGGCAAGATTTTCAGTCTTATCTCCTAATTTCTTTCTCCTCAATAAGCCAGGCTGCCACTTCCTCTGAACTTCCTTGGGTATCTTATATTGAGACAGACCATCAAATCATCCGGCCTAGAACTGTTCACTCCAGTTTGTGCCATGTCTTTACACTTGAAACCGTATTACTGTGATGTCAGGGAGGAGTCAGATCTTTCTGCATCTGTGGCAGATACTGTAGCATGGAAAACATGCTTTGTAGCCCAAGTTACCTAGAGGATCTTGCTCATCACCCTAAAAAGGAAGGTTTCCCTTTGACTACTTGGAATATACAGTACTACCTGACTTTTTCTCCCGAGCTGTATCAAACAAAGGAGAAAATAATCATAAACCTGCTTTCTGATCCAGCCACTGCAGGAGTCTTTATCCAACAACACCCTGAGGGGGAACAAATGCTGCGATACATGCAAAGGTCAGTAACAAGTAGACGTCTTTGCAGTTTAATATGGCTACTGCTAGTTAGCTTGTGTTCCTGGCTGGAAGACAGATGGAACACTCTGTGCATAAAATAGAATTCATCACAGGAGTATAAATTCACTGCAGGGCAGTGGAATAGAATAGATCCATGCAATAGATTTAAAAGAGCATCACACCTCTGACCCTAGGATCAGGCTTTTTCATCCTCCTGAATGCCCGGCTGACTATTTCCACTGTTCTGCTTAGGATAAATTCCCAGATAGAATTCGACAGAGACTCGGTTCCTGCATTGTGCGATGTCATGGTTTGTTGAATGATGGTTTGTTGAATAGGCCACAATTGGTTGGGCTGATGTGTAACACTCAACCATAAAGCATGCTTTACAAACCACAGTGGCTACGTTATGAATGCATGATGTGATAAGTTTTGTTTTTCTGCCAGCTTGTCACAGACCCTGATGCTGGTTAGGACTGAGAGGGAGTGACTGGCATAAGGCCACCCAGTTGGTTGTTGCCTAAGGGGGAACTAGAACCTGGTATCCCCATTCCTGGTCCAGCACCTTAACCACTACTCTACACTGGCTTTTCTCCTTCTGTCACATTAAAATTTACATTTTGGTAACAGTTTGAAGGAAGGGGGTTCTAAAGGCGACACCCAAGGGTTTCTGGACTTGCCACTACCTGGGGTCTAGCATGTTTCACCTAATTGGTTATCATTCTCTCATATCACCCTGTAGGAATTTGCTTCAACTCAGTAACATTTGAGAGCTTTTAGCACGAACTGCTTGCACTTGCATGAAATGGACAATATTTCTGTGAGGGTTTGGGCCCAGACTTCCCTGGACATTCCAAAAAACTGAATTTGTTCTCCATCTTGTAGACTTGCTTGTATGTTTGCAATAATTGTCTTGCTGCATAACCCATTTGTGCTTCAGCTTCAGTTAATGAATAGATGGCCTGATATTCTCTGAGTAGCTAATACAAAATTTCTGATGCAAAATGTTTCTTTCAGTGTTAGCAAATCCAGATGCTGAGGGAGCAATGTATCTCCAATCAATGATACTACCAACTCCATGCTTGAGAGCTAGTGTGGGGTTCTTATTGTGGAAAGTTCTACTTTGAACTCATGTGTCCACAAAACATTTGTACAGTATCTGGAAGGTCATCCAGGTGATTTTTTTTTCAATCTTGCTACTCTTCCATGAATGCCATTTTTATCTGGGGTTTTTCTAATGGTAGAGTCATGAGCACTGATTTTAGCCAGGGCAAAAAAAGGCTTGCAGAAGCCTAGATGATGTGATTTCCTGGATAATTTTAGAGAATCTTAAAGGGTTGGTCTCTGGCCTGGAATTGGAGAGGCCTTCTCCATGATTGAGAAAGGGCTATCCACCTATACTTGAGGGAGCACAAAACAATGCTGGCAGAAAATGAGATGTGCCTATTGCCAATCCTTGCCTGTTTCTACTGCATACGTTTTCAGTTATTGTCAGATGGTATAGTTTTGATTTGTGAGTGTGCCATAGTCATTATAGGCAAGACAATTGTCTTTGGCTTTGTCCTCTGTCAGCACATTAGTCTGGGGGACTATGCCATATGATTAAAAAAAAAGAGTTTGAGGGAAAATATCCACCAATCAGGACACTGCAATAGTACCAGGGATATTGGGGAATCTGGCTGGCTTTTCTAGACTGTTTTGCATCCCATTTCCTTCCCAAATGTAAGGCTTTGCATTGGGCCCTATTGAAATTCATCCTGCTGGTTTCTGCCCCTTGTTCAAGCTTGTCAGGTTCTTCCTGAATCTTAATACTGTCCTTTTATCCTCCGTACCTTTATGTCATCTACCAATATAATCATATTTTCTTCATCATAGCAAAAGTTACTCCCCCTACATGTGAGTTCCATTCACTCCCAAACCTATGGGAGCTCCCCCATACCCCATGAACTCTCTAAAGTTCCCTTGTAAGAAAACATCTACAGCAAGCTGAATTGATCCTGAATGGCATCAGGGGAAGAATCAGTCAGGAACCAGTGGCCCAACAATCCACATCACTGTTTCTTCTGGGAGTTGAAGTCCAGACATCTTAAAGTCGCCAAGGTTGAGAAACACTGATCCACATTGTCTATATTCACTGACCTTTCTCAAAGATAGTCTATGTAGCATGCTGACCTAAGAAGAAGGGAGAGATAATGAGAAGGCCATCCAGATGGGTTTATCTGAAACGTTCCAAGTCGTGTTTTGGTTTACACCATGTCTGCCTTTTCCTTTGCCTTGTCCTTGTAATGTAGTAGGCCAAAGGTATGTAAGATGTGGTTCTGCCTTTGTTTAGGGCTGCTCAGCAAACTGCCAATGCTTTGCTGGGAGTTCAGTGTACACTGTAGCTGTTTGCATGCTTAATACATTTATGTTGCATCTTCAAAGTGATTTGCTTGTTTTAAGTGAGCCAGGTTTTAGCCACAACAATAAGTACTTACCAATACATGGAGGACCATAGGACCTAGAAAAACAGACAGCCCTTCACAATTCTATCTAGCTGGATATGCAGCTGTTGACATATATTTGTTGGGTACAGTTGTTGAATCAGCTCTGTATCCATCTATGGTAGCATAGGACAGCCAGATTCTGCCATTTTCTTCATTAAAAACTCATTGAAGACTTTGTCAAATGGTACACTATCTCCACTATATCCCTATGATATACTAGCATGGTCTCTGTATAAAAAAGGGAGATAAGGCTGGTTTGGCATGTCTTGTTCTTGATAAATCCACACTGGTTCCTGTATTCTTGTCTAAATGTTCGAACACTTATTCACAATAACCTGTTCCAGAATTTGTCTGGTATTGATGTCAAGCTAACTGGTTGTAGTTACATGGGTCCTCTTTCTCCCCCTATTGAAGGAAAGAACAATTGCCTTTCTCCAATCCTCTGGACCAACCCATCCTCCATGACTTCTTCAATATCATCAAAAGGGGCTCCAAGAAGACATTCACAAATTTCTTCAAGACACTTGGATGTTACTTATCCTGGAGACTTAGCCAGGCGCTTTCTATTCGTTTACTTAGCTTCCGTGACCACTCTCTCCATCTGTCAATTGTTCTGTTTAGCAAAATAGGAGTTGAAGAGTTCTGTTATCATCCCATTATTTGCTACTATCCTACCATCTTCTCCTAGCCAGCAGGTCCATCCCTTTCTCTTTTTCTTCCTTTTCCCACTTATACAGCCCCAAAGCCCTTTTTGATGCTTTTAGCTTTGCTTGCAAGCTTAAGTTCCTATTGCACTTCAGCCTAATTTTATTTCTGCTCTTGGGTGATTGACACCATCTTCCATTTCCTATATATGTCCCTTTTATTTTATAGTTCAGTCAAAAGTTCACTGTCTTTTAACAGGCTGTCTCATTTTGGGGCAGGAGATGAATTTAGGGCAGTATCAAGGGTTATAAGGGCATGACTGTGCCATGTTTAAATGCAAGTGGGGACAGGGGCTACTTCTCTGCTGCCTCTCTGGAAGAATGGGTTGGAAACCAGATAGTCATTAATAAAGAAGTGACCCGTTCCTTAGGGAATTTTCCTGGGAAGTGTTATTTCTGGAGATCCAAGTTGAGGTCTGTGGCAAAAAATGAACCTGGTGGCCTCTCTGTCATGTAAAACTTTGATCCATCTAACTCCTCCTTTTTTCTGCCAGAATTCTGGCTGCCGCACAATTCAGAATCATCCCACAACAATGGATTCTAGGTTGGGACCTGAATGTCTGTGAAAGTGATGCATGTTTGACACTGTTAGTTTGTTCAGATATTTCCAACATATTTCAAGTTACCTTGACTGATCAATTTGAGCAGAAAAGCAATAAATACATAAACAAAGATATAGGTCCATTGATCTTATGGTGTGTATTTTAGCTGTTTTTTCATCAGGCATAAATGATTGCAATGTATTATTTCCATACATCAGAGAATGGGATTTGAGATACATGGGTAGAATCTTAGGGGTATATCATTCTTTTTTTAGTTTGAAGCAGCTTGGAGGCAGAAACTATTTCAGACGATAGGGGTAATAATGAAGATAACTAGGTTGCTCATTGATTGCTCTTTTGGAGTACTGCAACTTTTTATGTTATATCTAGTATCACATATTTTGTTGCTATTCCATGATATTAGAATGTACACCATATTTGTTAGTCACTTTCTGAATGGCTTCTCAATAGAAGTAGGCTATAAAAGATTGCATAAATGCATAATTCCCTACTGCCCAGTATTTCCTCCACCGTGGAACTTAAAATAGCTTTTGCAAGGTTCTCTTGCAGGGTCTCCAACCAAACACGATACATACTCTCCTCTAACATCCTATCACTGCCACTGCCCAAGCCAGCAAGTGGAGTAAAGGAACAAGGAGAAGGCAGTTTATATCGTCTCCTTCTTGGCTTTTATTTTCTTAAGAATTGCATCCACCAATAATTCTGTCACTGGAAAGATAAAAATGGGCAGAGGGAATTGAGTAGAAAAGCAACCAGCCCCTGCCCCCACTTTTCATCAGACATACAACCTCAAGAGGTTACTTCTTGTTTTAAAAGAAAAGTAAAAACTCAGGAGAAGGATGCATGTAAGTGCATGGCATGTCTAGTTTAGACATGAGGAGGGGGAGAGGGAGAGAGTCAAAAAGTGTTAATCACATCTCTAAAGTTGCTAGGTAACCACATCCTCCCTGCAGGATGCCTGTCTGCAGAGCCAGTTTTGATATGATGTAATGCTTCTGCTTCAAATGATGTAATTATATTTTCCTCTGGCTGAATGCCTTATTCCTTAAAATTTGGAACTGGGAGAGAGGAGGGAAAAACAATCTTTATCAAACTATTGAAGCATACATTTGGGACTTGAATGACCAAGACTTCCAGGAATTAGACCTAAAAGAGAGGAATAAAGGAAATGCAGCTAATGATATGTTGAAGACCAAGTCTTCATCAGTGGTTGACCAGACACCACCACCAACTAAACATAATAGCTTTTTAAAAAAAAAAGTTCTTGATATAATTATTTCTTCACCCATCTGGCAAGATGACAAGTGAAAGGCCTAAAATATTATGATTTCTGAACAGTATTAAAGTGTTAGTACTATGTCTTTTAGAAATTAAGGATGCAGTTCTAAACTTATCAACCAAGGGATGTATTTAACAGGACTTTTTGTCCAAGTAAATATGCATATAATTGTGCTGTGAAATTAGTAAAATGTGCAAAGAAAAAAGTCTCTTTTGAGTTGAGCTTGTCTTCTGGGGATTTCGTGGACAAATCCATAGATATAGATATATAGATAAGGAAATGGCTTATTATTGTCTTTTTATGGGATGTGTGTCAGCTTCACAGTCCAGCCCACAGCTATGGAGTTTCTAGGTGATGTTTTCAAGTATTAACTAGATTTGATTCTCCTTAGCTTTTTGAGTTCCGCCCAGACTGACTACTTGCTGCCTTGTGACTAAATAGAAAAACATTCAGAAGCTTCTAAACAGGTATATAAAATCTAGGAATATTATCATTTCTCTTCTGGTAACCTGATTTGAATTAACCCTTCCTGAAAATCTGCTCTATTATGATAGTTCTGAGTTCTAGCCTGGACTATTTAAATATATACAGTACATTAAGCAGTAGCATTGCAAAATAAACTAAAAAGCTCCTTGGCAACAAATTCATCTCTAATTTTTAATAGAATGAGTTTTACTACAGGAGTGAGCAACAGGTTTTTCAGCAAAATGTATTAGAACGTTTGGATGGTACAGTACAGTACATACAGTCCTCACCAAGGACTCTGAGAGCTATAGAAGACCCAGCTGCACTCTGTATTGATCTCTGCTTTTCCTATATTGTATATTGCTTAATTTAAAAAAATTAGTTAAGCATAAAATGGCCTTGTAAAATAAGGGAATTAACAAACAAAACTAAAAAAATACAAAAAAAGACATCGGTAACTATCCATTCCTTTCTGGTTATGTGTGTGTATGCATGTGTGTGTTTGTGTGTATATACAGACATTTGTGAGACATTATCTTTTATCCTTTTATTTGAAAGGCCCTTCTTCCCATTGGCTAAATTACTGTGATATCACAGAATTTTCACAAACAACTCTATTGATTAAATGTCAAGAACTGTTGATAAAAAGTACATTTCTGTGAGAGAAAGGAAAGGTCAGTTTGGCAGAGAGAAATATTAGAGGTGAGGAGTAGGAGGCACACTATATTGCTGAGAATCTGTGGTCATAAGTATACCGAGAAGAACAGTTGATGCAAAGCTTACAGGATGTAGGGCCTAAAGACAGAAAGAGGTAAGCGTTACTCCTGTATTCTGGGGCAGAGGAGAAATGAATTACAATGTTGCTTCAGAACAGATAATCATGTTTTTGCTATTTCCTGTAAGGTAATATCTTTTCAGCGTTGCTTCTTCCTTGGTACTAGCCAAGCAATTAATTGTATGCCCATATTTATATCTCAACTGCAGAAGTATAAAAAGAAGTATTAAAAAATAATTCCGAGCATAACCAAAATATATACTAGGGCTTGTCTAAAGGTAAGATACCACTGGAGGAAAAGGAAACAAAGAAAGCCAATGACTTTTTCTCCATAATCTCATTAACTACTAGTAATCTAGTAATAAAGAATCTCAGTAACCTATTCCCTCAGTTTGGTGCACAAATTTTAAGATTTGTATTTCAAAAATTCTATTTGAATTAAGCATGAACTTGTTTACTTTATGTCACAGTTGTTGTTTGTTTGTTTCTTAACCATCAATAACCAGGTCAACTGAGACTCTATAGCCACAAAGCACTGGACATTTGGACAACTGATTGGGTTTTTGGATCTCCCCTCAATGGCTTGGGGGGGGGGCTTTTATTTTTAAAAAGGAAAGCTTACAGATAAAAAAAATGAATTGTAAATTATAAAATGCCTTTAACCAGTGCAGAAATGAATCTTAATAACAAAACTATTTTCTATTTTAACTACCTATTTCTATACGCTCTTTATCTATACCATGTTCTTTAAAGTCCAATTTCACTAAATTCTCATATCTTTCTATTCTATATCTCCAATATATTTGTTTACGGCTGACTTGTATGTTCCTGTTGCCTTAATCCCTGTATATCCCCACTGCCACTCTCTATAGAGCTATTCTCCTTTCTCTACACAGCTCGATCTGTCTTTTATCTTTTTCAGCGTCTGCGTTCTCTCTCTGCTCTGTCACAGCCCTTCCCGTGTTTCCTCGCCCTTCCCGCGAGGGTGTCCCTGGCTGGGCTTCTCGATCCTCCTGCTCCTCTTCCTCTCCCGAATCGTTTCTCCCTCCGAGGGAAACGGCTGGAAGAACTTCTCCCCCACGGGGCCAGCCGAAGGGAAGGAAAGCAACGCCTCTCTCTGCCCAGCTTCCTCAGCTGCTGCCTTTCTGGCGGCCGCTTTCTCGCCCGGGCTGCCTGTCTGTTAGTCTGCCCCTTTATCTGACTCCCGGCCGTCGGCTCGGCGCATTCAGCCCCTTCCTCACGAGGCCTGGGCTGCACGGCTCCCAGGCAGCCATCTTGGCTCCCCCCCCTTCCCGCCTTCTCAACGCTGCTGTCGGATTGGCCGCTGGGTCTTCTGGCGACGGGGGAGGGCCAAGGAAGGCGGAGCACAGGAGCTTATAATCTGCTCAGGCTGTCGGTCTTTCCGCACTCTAATATAGGGTAAGGTAAAGGTAAAGGTTTCCCTTGACAGTAAGTCCAGTCGTGTCCGACTCTAGGGGGCGGTGCTCATCTCCGTTTCAAAGCCGAAGAGCCAGCGTTTGTCCGTAGACGTTTCCGTGGTCATGTGGCCAGCATGACTAAACGGAACGCTGTTACCTGCCCGCCGAAGCGGTACCTATTAATCTACTCACATTGGCATGTTTTCGAACTGCTAGGTTGGCAGGAGAATATAGGGTAAGGCACCCCGTAATGGACAGAACATGGGGGTACAATTCACACCCCTGCCTCTTTGCCCATCTCTAGCTACCTCTCTAAGCAGGATTGGTATTTTACCCAAAGGCAGACAGAATGATGCTGGGTGGAAAACAAACAAACAGTATACAGTATTATTGTCTTTGGACCTGTTGGCTGTTTAAAGCAGTGTTTCTCAACCTTGGGAACTGTAAGATGTGTGGACTTCAACTCCCAGAATTCCCCAGCCAACCTTATGCTGCTGGCTGGGGAATTCTGGGAGTCCATGCATCTTACAGTTCCCAAGGTTGAGAAGCACTGCTTTAAAGGATCTCTGATCAAAAATGGAAAAGCAAATAGATTAAACCAGTGTTTCTAGCAGCATTATTGAAAAGTTATTTTGCATGTCATATACAGTAGATCTAATAAACCCTGCTGAAGCTGTGTGGGGTAAGGACTATAGGTTGTGCTTCTGGCAGGGGCTGGAAGGAGTCCTAAGAAGATGTATTTAGCTAAGCCCTAGCTAAGTAAAATAGCATTTGCAAAAATGAATAACTTGCCTAAAACACTCTGATCCCAGAACTTGTGGCTCTGCAGTTTGCAGCGGTTGAACATTTTAAAACTATTTTGTTGGGATTTCACAAGATGTGCCCTAATTAAAGCAGGAAATAAATATCTGTATTCCTTTTCAGTTATAGGTGATGAAGGGAGAGTTAGTTTTGAAAACAAAAGCTATTCTAACCATTTCTACAGAGCAGCATTCCAATCTTGACCCCCTTGGAAGTAGGATCTGAAAATTATAGTCCTACATGCAATTATCTGGAAATAATCCCACTAAATTCGGCATAGCATCAGGCTTTAGAAAAGACAAACCATCCATAAACGAACTAGAAACTGGAAATTCAACAAGTTCATAGGCCTACAGATATCCTGGTTGATTGTTCTTTGCTTTGTGGGGTTGTATTTAGTAGGACTACAGTAGAAATTCATGCTTGAAAGTTCAGATTGAATGCCAGAGGCCATGTGAATAGAAAATGTATGCAGATATGCATACCAAACTCCTAGGGAACAACCGCAAATTCTCCTTTGTAAAAGTTGGCATAGTCAACTCTTAAATGGCTGATTGATTGATTGATGGGATTTATCTCCTATCATTCATTCAAGAGCTCAAGACAGTGTACATTGTGTTGCCTCTTCTGTTTTTCCCCACACCAACAACCCTGTGAGGTAAGTTGGGGAGAGAGTGACTGGCCAGAGCCATTCAGTGTGCTTCCATAGCTGAGGATAGACTAGTTCCTCAGTCTCTCCACTCCTAGTCCAACACCTTAACCACTGCACCATACTTGCTCTCAGTAACAATGCCAGTGAGGCAATTCAGCAGACCATTCCCAGTTGCATTAGGCCATCATGTAGTTTATATGGTTTTAGTTTAGAACAATGTATGAAGCCAGCCACTGTAATCTATAAACTATAGTTTATGGTTTAGCTTATCATGTGAAGCTATTCTTGTGTGTCGTAGTGAAGAAACCATAGTTAAATAAACTAAGTGCTAGGTGTGCTGATTGGGAGTTCTGGCAGCTGATGTTCCCAACATGTATCTGAAGGGCACCAGGTTGGGGAATGTTGGACTGTATCCAATCCTGTTTATATGCATTTCCATGGCATTTTTAATCCAGCAGCTAATAAAATTATATAGTCCCACAGCAAGGAATACCTTTAAGTATGATAAATGAAAGGGTGAAAAGATTCCATGAGGATTTGAATAATGAGTACATTTTGCTTGGTTACTTAAGAATTCTTAGTATTCTTAACATTATAATTGAAAATCAAAGATTCATATGTCAGTTGTACAAAGTAGCTGTTTCCACCCTCCAATGTCTCAGCAGGTGTAGAAAGAGAAAGCAGGAGGCTCAGAAAGCAAACAGAAATCAAAATTCAACTCAAATGAATACCCCCAGATATAACGTTTGTATTGCATTGTTTTTAAATGTTGGTTGTTGTTAATCAGTTGGTGGATCACAGTGGTAGAATATGAAATAGATGAAAAGGATGTCCAAAGATAGATGACTTTATTTTAAGATACTGACCAGGACAAAAGCAGACTGTTCATTTGGCAATTTATTTTTTTGAGAGAAGCTTTAAAAATCTTGAGAATATATGTCAAGCAGACTTCTGTATTCTCAGCACTGAAAATACCCTAGTGGTATTTTGAAGGGCCTTAAAGGCCTGGCTCTTCGCCCAGGCCTTTGGGGAGGACAACGGACAGCTCTTTCTTCCATTCCTTGTTCCCCTCCGGGTTTGTTTTCTTCGCCATTGTTATTCTTTTGTCTTCCGCTGTTTTCCTGTTTGTGTATTGTTCTTTGTTTTTAAATGTTTTTAACATCTGTAAACTACCCAAGGTTGCTGGGAGTAGGGCGGCATATAAATTTCATAAATTATATTATGTTTGGTTGCACAGTCAGCCAGATGTTTAGACTAGATATGGCATTTTTGTCCACCTAGTCACTCCTTCCCAAGGACCTGGGATAGGCAGAAGTTGTTGTTTAATAACATTAAAGGTAGCATTGCAGGATGCAAGCTTTTCCAAGTAAAGCTGCCTTTTGCAATTGACTGGTGGTGATTTTGTCAATGCCGATGGTGTTCAAGTGGTGCTCCAGATGTTTTGGAATTGCACCCAAGGCGCCTGTTACTATTGGTACTATCTTTGTTTTCTTTTGCCACAGCCATTCTACTTCTATTTGTAGGTCTTTATATTTTGTGATTCTCTCCAATTCTTTCTCTTCTATTCTGCTGTCTCAGGTATTGCAATGTCCACTATCCAGACTTTTTTGTCTTGCTTATCAATAATTGATAAGTCTGGGATGTTGTGTGGCAGATGCTTATCAGTTTGAATTCTAAAGTTCCAGACAACTTAAGCTTCTTCATTTTCTATTACTTTGTGTACTTTGTGGTCCCACCAGTTCCTGCTTGCAGGCAAGTGGTGTTTCTTGCAGATATTCCAATGCACCGTTGTTGCTACTTTGTCATGCCGTTGTTTGTAGTCAGTCTGTGCAGTCTTCTTGCAGCAGCTAACTAGATGGTCCGCTGTTTCTTCAGCTTCTTTGCAGAGACAGCATCTGCTGTCTGTTGCTGTCTTCTCAATTCTAGCTTTGTATGCATTTGTTTGTAAGGCTTGGTCTTGTGCACCAGAATTAACCCCTGTCTCTTTCTTCAGCTTTCCTCCTCTTAGCCATTGCCAGGTCTTGTTGTTAACTGCTTGGCTTGCTAGTTTTTTTTATGTACTGGCCATGTAATACTTTGCCTTGCCATGTCTCTTTTCCATTCTTCATTGGTCTTTCTTATAGGCCAGTTTGGTCTCCTTGGTATTCAGTAAGCCTTCACGGTGTACTAGCTTCGGTGCATCTTCTTCACTGTCCTTCAGATATTCTTCCAGTGCCCTTTTTTCTTCTTCATCTGTCTGGCGTACTTGCAAGCTTCCACGCCTATCTATGCTCCTTGGTAAATAAAGTCTGTCAACATCGCTGCATGGATGAAGGGCATGATTCATTGTCATTATTTTTCTGGTCTTCCTATCCAGGGCTTTTAGTTCACCTTGAGTCCAGGCACTATTCCAGCTGTATATCTAATGACTGGAGTTGCCCAGGTGTTAATCGCCTTGATGGTATTTCCCCCACTGAGTTTGGACTTTAAGATCTTCTTCACTCTTCTGATGTACTCACTACTTCTTCTCGACTTCAGTGTGCTTGACATTGTCAGCCTGAAGGATGCCCAGGTATTTGTAGTGATCTTCTTCATCCAGACTCTTGATGTTATTTCTTACAGGGCATCTTGATTCCTTCTGTTTTCACTACTTTTTCCCTGTTGATGGTAAGTTTGGCACATTTGTCCAGTCCAAACTCCATTGTAATATCTGAGCTGTATATCTGGACAGTGTTGAGCATTATTATTATTATTATTATTATTTATGTTGGCTAGACTTTATGTTAACAAAAAATGAAGCAACAAATGTCTTTCCAATACAATAAACATTCTTGCAAACGCCTTCCCATTCAGTAGCTGTCTTGTTCATATGAAATATGAAATGATCAAATGATCTTTAAAATGACAGTTCCTTGTGTTGCAGAAGTCAGTAAAAGAGACAAATAGTTATTTACGGTATCTGAGCTTATTATGCTAATGATTCTTCTGCCTCTTCCTTTATCTACTTATTCTGCATTCTACTTCCAGTTACTACAAGTTTGAGGTTGAGGAAAAATACACAGAAGAGATGTCAGATTCTAATATCGCCCCAGCATGAATAAGAAAAGTAATTTAGCTTTGAGAAGATGGTGACATCTAATTTTAAAGTCAATCTCTCCATGGCATTTCTGAAATCGGCATCTTTGTGTGGCATTTTTAGGATGACAAATCCTTTCTTCAAAAAGGAAGGTGACATGTCTGCCCTCTCAGGAACTGTTCCATGGACCTTAGGTTAAAAAGAAAAAAGAAAAAGAAAGGTTTTGTAATGTATAACTAGATTAATGATAGGAGTGATTACCATAAAATAGAAGTGTCCGTGTCATACCATCTGCTGCTTTATGAAGGGAAAAGGCAAATCTCTGCATCATGCATCTGACTTGTGATTGATGGTTGTCAAGAAGCCAGGATGGACTTGCATCTGAGACTCATACAACAACAGCAGCAGCAGCAGCAGCAGCAGCAACAAATTATGCTAAGTCTCTAATAAATTTCTGGAAAAAAACCTGTGCTGGCAGTATGGTCAGTTAGAATCCTACAAGGCTAGTCCACAATACTGCTGTTTTGGTCAAGAGACTGATGTTTGTGCAGAGAGTGAAAGCAGAAAGCCAAGACTCAGGCATTATCATACTGCACACTGGAGGTGCGGTGGGGAAAGAAGTAATAAAGAAGCATCTCCGAAGTTGCTTCATAACAGCTTTTGGGATTTGAATTCAGGTTTCCAAAGGGTAAGCCAAGACTTAATGCAAAAGCTCTTTGACAAGTTATCAGATTTATATCAACACCTTTTGTAGTGGTTTTACAGCATCTGCTGAAACCACAATTTCATAACATCAAAGTTATAACTGATCCTTGATCGAATGTAGCCCTTCCACTGACATTTTAAAAAAGCTATAGATTGATATACTTTATGCCAAATACAAGCCACTGATCATAACAAAATTTGAAATCTAGATTGAAGTAATTTTAGGGTACCTGGTTCAGAGTATTTCTGACCCTTAGTACTGTTTATGTTGTTCTTCAGCATCCAGGAAAAACACGGGCACAGCAGTTTAATTATAAAATTCTGTATATACTTATTTAGGCCTAGGCTCCACTGAATGAAAGTATATAGGATCACACTGCATGTCAGTCATCATTTGAACTAAGTTATTTTTGTTTTGTCTTTAATAAATTTGTAAAAGAAAACTAAGTTCTTGTTTAATACATTTGAATGCTAAAAGGCAATGTGATCATAATTAACAGAACAAAAATGACAAAGTATCTAGTATATTGGTATAAAATGAAAATGAAAAAAAACACACACACAAATAGAAAGTTATTCCTTAGTTTAACAGACCTTTGTTTAGCAGACCAGATAAAACAGACAAAGTATTTTTTGGAACTACCCTGTTTAACATTAATCTGAAAGCCTGTCCATTAAGTAGAGATTTTACTGCAATTGATGCTCTTCACATCAGTTACATAATTACACAAATGATGTAAATTGAAGCAACTGATGTAAATTTTTGATTTAACAAGCACCCCCAAATGGTCCATAAAAACAATGTTTTATTGTATACACATGTACACAGAACTTGAATAAATTAAACCAGTTTTGTTTTTCTTTCCTTCTCTGTCAAAGAGTCATTGCAAATGCTGACAAGACAGCATCCATCCAGCAGCATCCATAACAAGCCACACTGATGTCAATATGATGTTTATCAGGACATCATTGTTAAATTGGTACAGTAAAATCATGTCATAACATCAGACATAAATCATACCATTTGGGTAATGACATAACTCCTATGTCATCATTTCCCACCTTTGCCTCTCCTCTCCTATGGAAGCCTATGCACAGATGTCAGTGAACCTTTCTAGAAATCAAGACTGGATTTTCCCTTCCAGTTGTGAGATCCCTTTTATTTCAGACTTCCTTATTTGGCCCATAGGGCTGGAAGAAATATCCTGTTGCATCTCCAAATTGAGTCATTCTATGTGCTCCAAATGCCACAATGGCTCCACCTTGGAGCCTGAAGCTCCGTGGAATGGTCATTTCCTGGAAGGAAAGGGAAACATTCAGTAGAGGCAGGTCATTCAAGAGCCACCACTTCAAAGCACTCTAATCAATTACAGTTTATCAAATAGAAATCTAGACAGGCACCTTTGCCAAAGGGACATATTCAATAGTTCACAAATTCATTTGAAGAAAGGGGGACGGGAGGAATTAATTAGACCAAATCTGATTTGAGTCACCAGTTTGGTTTGAATTTACAATCCAGTTTGATTCAGAATTCTGATTTGTTTAAGAAAATCAGTTCAGTTTGGATTCACAAACTGAAAATTAATTACGTTATGAAAATGTAGCTGTAACGAAAGATCTTTATAACATAAGAGGGGAATGCAATGCTTGCTAAGTTAATAAGTATTTAATTCGTTGCCCATATAATGCAGGTTTAACTCTTTGTTGTTTCTTTTCATATGAAGCTTATGCTAAAGTATGATCTTGAACACATACTTTAGCAGCATCTGAAACTAAAGGCAGATATGTGAGGCCCTATTAAAGTAAAAAAAAAAGAACACCCTTTGATCTCCAATTTCACTTGCCCAGAATTATTGGTAATCATTTATTTATTTATTTAACTTTCATCTTGCTTGTATTATTTTTTTTTTATAAATAAGGTAGGGAACATACCCAATACTCCTTCCTCCTCCTATTTTCCTCACAACAACCCTGTGAGATGAGTTGGGCTGAGAGAGAGTGACTGGCCCAAGGTCACCCAGCTGGCTTTCATTCCGCAGGACTAGAACTCACAGACTCCTGGTTTCTAGCCCAGCACCTTAACCGCTAGACCAAACAAAAGAAAAAGTCAAGGACCATTCAAAAAAAAAATATGAATAATTTTCCATATGGTTGAGGTTTTACTGGGGCATGAACTTTAGATACTAAAGAATGAGATATCAAAAATTATTTGAATGAAAACAAGTCCATAAAATATCAGAAATGATCTGAATGAAAGTAAGTTCTATGTACTGAAATAGGAAAGACATAGTGATGGATGAAGATGATGCTGTCTATTAGTCTATTAGTCTGATACATTTATTACAATTATTTCTATACCACACATTCTAGAATGAATCCTAGCAGTTAAAATTACAATAAAGCATAAACACAATAATTCAGACACAGCTAAAAATATATTAACAGCAACACCCCTTCACTCCAATGGCCATTTTAATGGCAACCATTATGACCCACACACTCTCTCACAGCAACATTTTCCTGACTTTCTTAAACAAGAGAGTAGAGACAGATTGGAAGCTATACAATATTGTTGGATCCAGGGAAGGTTTCTTCAGGAGGGGGTACATCACCAACACCTTCAGATCTGTTGGTAGCACTCCTTATCCTAAAGAAGCATTGACAGCCTTCACATCCAGTCATGCATGCACTTAACCACACCTAGCTGGCCAAAGGAGCCCAGAGTGGCATGGATCCAGCTCATAAATTGTGGAGCTCATGTGGTGGAATATCCTATCCATTCCTCAAACTCCACAAGTGGAAATGAATTCCTGATAATAAGGACTACAAGGCTTTTGCCCCAGTCACCTTGTTAGATCCTGCCCATTTGGAGTTTAGGATAGAGTGAATATGAGCAATTTTGTCATCAAAGTGTTGCTCAAAGCACTTACAGAAGCCTGAAGATAGATCATCATGATCATGATTCTCCAATAGGGAGCACCACTGAATGACATCCTGACAGTACAATAAGGGCAAATAAATGCGGATGCTTCCCTGCCCTTATTGCCACTGTGCAGAGTCAAACATAAACTCTTACCAGTTCAATTATATTCTCTACCAGTCTTCTCCAGATGTAATTTCTGTTGCCTCATCTCCTGGAGTTCCTGTGTAACCAAGGCACTCTTTGGGATCAGTGACAGAGGCCACTAGGTGCAATCACATTGAAAGCTCTGGCCACCTCTGTGAAAGCTGGTTCTCATACTGATAAGTCTAATAGCCCTTTCTGAAACAATCCACAGGTGCAGATTGCCCTACCTTCACAAAAGACACAAACCTCCTCTCCTTTACTTCGAAAAAGCATGAGACAAAGAACCAGACTCTTTCAACCTTAATTTGTATACATAGAGATTTTTTGTTTGAAAACAGAATACTCACTAGAATTCTTCCTTTAACCAGCATTTGACCAGAATTCTGTTCCTTTAACTGCCTTCATAATAAATCTTAGTTAGCAGAGCTCTGAGGGACTTGTTCTTTGGGATTACCCATTTCCAGTTCAAGTTGCTATAAGAAAACTCTGACATTAGCTTTGGCAAGCCATTATTCCTCTATTAGGGAAGCAAATATGCTTTATGTTAGGAGACCTAGATGGCAACTAATCCTCTTATTACTGACTACTGAACAGTTCTCCAAAACCTTGCTTCAGTATAAATCATGTGGATCTGCACCAGAACCAGGTAGATGCCGAGATTAACTAACTGATTCAAGAAATCAGCTATGTTACACAGTAGATGGTACAGATTCACCACTTGCTGCACTTAGTTGCACAAGCTGCTTAGTTCCACAACTTCCTATGACTATGCTACTTCAATCTCCAGGTTCCTTGCCTGATAAACATCACTTAATGTGATATACAGTGTGTGTGTATCCCTTTGTCTTCCTCAACCTCAGATCCTCTACCAGAGGCCTGGGAGTTTGAGGGTTCTGCGCAATATCTTAGCTGTTCCTAGCACTGTACTCTTCTGAACAGAGAGCTCTGATGTTGCTCCTGGGATCTGCTGGAGCCACTTTCCCAGCTTAGGAGTCACAGCCCCGAGTGCTCCTACCATCACTGGGACCACTTTGGCTTTTACTTTCCACATCCTCTCTAGTTCCTCCTTCAGGGCCTGGTACTTCTCCAACTTCTCATACTCCTTCTTCCTGATGTTGCTGTCACTTGGCACTGCTACATCTATCACCACCGCTGTCTTCTGGTCCTCGTCTACTATCACAATGTCTGGTTGATTGGCCAGTACCTGCCTGTCCATCTCTCTCTCTCTCCCTCCCTCCTTGAGACTCACTTAGTTTCTCATGGATCATTCGTGGATGGATTTATACTTGGACTTGACAAACTGAGCTGCCAAGAGGGCTATTCCAAGCATAGATAATTATGACTCTGTCCTGGAAAAATTATGCTAATTTTATGCTTAAACTGAGATTTGCCTTTGCTTGCCAGAAGAACAACAACTAACTCTGAAATTCACAGATTACACTGAAATAAACACAAATTCAGGGTGTATGTAGCTGAGTTCCAACTTTACCCTAGAGATGTGAGCTGAAATTAATTGGTTTAGCTGACCAATTTAAAGATAGCCTATCTAATGAACAGTGGAGTATGTTAGTTCAACAGGGCATTTCAGCTCTCTAAGAAGTTAATCCAATGCTGCACAGCCAAAGACAGAAGAGTAGAAGAACTGAGACAGGTGAGGGATCGGAAAGAGAGGAAATATAACCCCTTTTCTATGCATTCTCTTTTCCTCTGCCTGTGGACCTATGCAATTGGTCGCAAGTAGAGACCCATTCTCAGCTACAGAAAAGTGGCACAGATGCATACCTAGTCTCTGTTTGTATTGTGGATTTTCTGACATTTTGCATTTGCCTGTCCTGCCAAACTTTCCTGCCCTAGATCCTTTGTGAAATGTCATTCTTGTGGAACAAGAAACCATTTTGTAAGTAAGCATTCTTATTGTTTCAAACTGGCTTTTCCAGAAAACACATCAGGCTTCCCTTTCAAGAACTGAGAAAGAGGGCCATCTGACAATTAAGGAGAGCTCAGACTTACAATTCAAAGCAACAGCATTTTGTCCTGCCTGTTATTCTTTGCTCTCTCAAACAGGTCAAACATGCATCTTTCTGCCCCACTGGATTCTTCATCAATATAAATTGGATGCTAAACTAGGGAAGTAGATCATTGATTTTCCTGTATTGGATTATTTGAGCTACTGCATCTCTTCTGACAGCATCCAGATAAAGCCTGTTAAAGTGGATTTTATTATGTCTTGGCACCTCCCGAGGAATCTGTATAACGACCAAGCAGCAACAGTAAGAACAGACCACAGAACTGGTTTAAGATTGGGAAAGGAGTACGGCAGGGCTGTATACTCTCACCCTACCTATTCAACTTGTACGCAGAACACATCATGCGACATGCTGGGCTTGAGGAATCCAAGGCTGGAGTTAAAATCACTGGAAGAAACATTAACAATCTCAGATATGCAGATGATACCACTTTGATGGCTGAAAGCGAAGAGGAACTGAGGAGCCTTATGATGAAGGTGAAGGAAGAAAGTGCAAAAGCTGGGTTGCAGTTAAACCTGAAAAAAACCAAGATTATGGCAACCAGCTTGATTGATAATTGGCAAATAGAGGGAGAAAGCGTAGAGGCAGTGAAAGACTTTGTATTTCTAGGTGCAAAGATTACTGCAGATGCTGACTGCAGTCAGGAAATCAGAAGACGCTTAATCCTTGGGAGAAGAGCAATGACCAATCTTGATAAAATAGTTAAGAGCAGAGACATCACACTGACAACAAAGGTCCGCATAGTTAAAGCAATGGTGTTCCCCGTAGTAACATATGGCTGTGAGAGCTGGACCATAAGGAAGTCTGAGCGAAGGAAGATCGATGCTTTTGAACTGCGGTGTTGGAGGAAAATCCTGAGAGTGCCTTGGACTGCAAGAAGATCAAACCAGTCCATCCTCCAGGAAATAAAGCCAGACTGCTCACTTGAGGGAATGGTATTAAAGGCAAAACTGAAATACTTTGGCCACATAATGAGAAGACAGGACACCCTGGAGAAGATGCTGATGCTAGGGAGAGTGGAGGGCAAAAGGAAGAGGGGCCGACCAAGGGCAAGGTGGATGGATGATATTCTAGAGGTGACGGACTCGTCCCTGGGGGAGCTGGGGGTGTTGACGACCGACAGGAAGCTCTGGTGTGGGCTGATCCATGAAGTCACGAAGAGTCGGAAGCGACTGAACAAATAAACAACAACAAAACCTCCCAAGAAATGTCAAAAAAGTCCACTCTCTACAGGCACACCTTGGACATGAAGATTCTGTTTGGAGTAAGCTGTCTTGCAGATCACTAAGTGCCAAGCCATATAAGAATGTAAAGTTTATAACCAGCACCTTCAATTTCACCTGATTAAACCAGCAACTGATGCACTTCCTATAGTATTGGTGTAACATGACAGTACTGGGTTGTCCCACTAACATGAGGGCTACTACATTTTGTACCAGTTGCAGTTTCTGGATGGTTTTTTCAGGCAGTCCTCTGTAGAGCAAGTTAGTTTAATCTACTTTGGGGTGAATGGTTACAACTGGTATACCAGTCAAGTAGGGCAAATGCTCTCTGACCACAGATCCCATCCCCACCACCCAGGTATCAGTGATGCACACTAGATCTATTTTCACATTCTTAAACAAGTTGTGGGTGATACTGATCTTATTACAGACTGACCTGCCATTTCATAGCATCAGCCTGAGACACAGGACTCCAGCAATCCAGTTACTTGGCTCCTGAGCTAAGATCAGAAAGCTGGAAGAGGGAATTGGCTTCGTTCTCAATACTCCTGCCTTATCCTGCTATAGCTGGCCCTTTCTCCTGTAATACTTCCCTCTGGCCAACACTTTCACCTTCTATATCTTCATATTTCCCCCACTCTTGGCTACTTTGCGGACTGCCTGCCAGCATCAAGGTCTTCTCCTAAAATCTCCAGTTCTTCTCATTCCACCATTCCCCATCCTCTCACACTCTTTCAACCTCTTCCCGCTTGCCCCATGGTCAGCCTGTATACTCCCTTCAGGATGACAAACTCTCAGTCCTCATATGTCCCTTTTGTTACTCTACCATCCTCCCATTCCAATACTTCTCCACTTGCCCCACTGTTACCCAGGCAAATGATTGAATGGCTGCTTTTACTTACTACCACCCCATACTCTCACCTCTGGGAGAACCTTGTCCTACTTCAGTTTGCCATTCAGTGGGCCAAATTCTCAAAGGGAAAAAAAATCTCCATACGTTTAGGCATCTCCTGATAATATCTGAGATTTCTAGATGGAAGTCATGAATAGGCAATTGCTATAGAATCACTGTTAATTCTTCAAATGAGGTGAATCTCTGTCAGAGTGAATCACATTGAAACTCGTAAAATGTTTAGATATTGCCTGAGGTATGTAATCTGGTTAAGTATCAGAGCCTTAAGTTCAAACTGGAACTTAATTGTGCCTTGGATTGCTTTGTTGTATGGCAGGAGATCACCCAGACTGAAATCTTTGCATGGTAACTCTGATGATCTAAGACAGGGGTAGATAGGACTACCATATCTGGGCTGCAAAAATCTGAGCAACCATTTTGATAGCAGCAAATAGATACAGAAAACTCTCTTCCTTGACAGATTTGCACTGACCAGATACAGTAGCCATAGGTAGCACAAGCCCAAGGCTATTCCCAAATCCCTTTTTTGCAGCTCATAACTGTCAAAAACTGCCAGGTTTCCTGTCATTTAAAGGTGAGAAACACATGAAAATGGAATCCCCAATCCCTCTGGCCCATCCACACATGTACTGTGGCTTTATCCATTTTATGATTCTGAGTCCCCCTCCCTGCCCCAACGTTCACTGACCATCAAAAGGTTGTCCACTTTCTGTTCCTATGGTATTACCAGTAAATAAATAAATAAGTACCAGTAAAGGCTGGTATTTATTGAACTGGTATTTATTGAATAACGTTAGTTGGATTACTTGACACGGCTGAGTTTAGACCTAATGCACATTGATTTATGGCCTAATGTTATGTGTGAATCTAGGCATTTGTGCAGCATGTTAATTCTGTACCTTCTCCCAAAAATCTAGCCAATGCCCTTCCTTCCTTCCTTCCTTCCTTCCTTCCTTCCTTCCTTCCTTCCTTCCTTCCTTCCTTCCTTCCTTGTTGTTCTGAAATTATATTTTGGATTTCAGCTAGCCATCTAAAATGGCCTCTCTGCAGAATAATAATATTAGATTCATCTTCATAACAGATATAAACTAACAGAGATCTTTTTAGATCTGGCTGTCTATGAATACTTCTCTCCAAACTCTAATTGCCCAGACCTTCTCTCTCAAACATGCATATATATACCCGCTCATTAAGTTCCCTTTGGTTTCTTTCTGTTGGTGTTTAATCACCATAAATTCTCATTCCTTCCTCCTGTGTCAGCTTTGTTTTCAAGGGTTAGAGCTGACCAGCACCTGTAGCTGTTTTCTCTTTTCATAAGGTTAGTGACTGAGTGTATTCCATATGATGTTAGAGAAAAGGATCCTGCTTTTGTGATGATTTCAGATCAGAAAGGCAGGGGGGAGTGGGTTAGGCCAGATTCGTTGCTTAGTAAAAAAATTAGCATCTTTGTCTGGTATTTTTAGAATGACAAATCCTTTCTTCAAAGAAGAGGGTGACATGTCTGCCCTCTCAGGAACCGTTCCATGGACTTTAGGTTTAAAAAAAGAAGAAAAGATTTGGTAATGTGTAACTAGATTAATGATAGGAGTGATTTCCATAAAATAGAAGTGTCCACGTCATTCTCCCATCTGCTGCTTTAGCAAAAGAAAAGATAAATGTCCATATCCTACATCTCACTTTTGAACGATAGGTGTCAAGAGACTGAAGTGGACTTGCATTTGAGACATATTCTATAATGAGAAAATTGTAAGAAGCTTCTGAAAAAAAAACCCTGTAAAAATAAGGCTGTGGTTGCAGTATGGCCATTTAAATGCATATGCATTGAGCCTGGTTCATTATTTTAATCAAGGGACTGATATTTGTATGGAAAGTAAGAGCGGAAGTTCACTCATGATCAATGGCACACAGGTGTAAAAATTGTGGAGGAACATCCACCAAGTTGATGCTTAAGAGAGTTTGAGAATTTGAATTCAGAAGCACATTGGCTAATCTTGAAAAGTTAAGCAGGGTCAATCCTGATTAGTATCATCAGGAAATTTCAGAGTTATAAACTTTTTTTTAAAAAAAGTCCCAGATAAAGGCATTGGAAAACGTTTGTTATCAAGAAAACTACATGGATATATCCATGAATTCACCAGGAGTTGAACTCAATTCATTTTAATAAAGGTCTTGGCCAGTTGTAGATTTTGGGTTTTTTTCACTCATGAACCAACACATTGTTGTTTTTCAGAATAGCTTCTTTACAAAGGACTCTGCTCACAATTCTCCCTGTAAGCGTTGTGTCCACAAAATAGAAGGGAGCAAAAGGAAGCAGATAAAGCTTATGTTCATAAGCAGCAAAGTCTGACCTCAAGGAAGTATTTTTCCAGATTTTTTAAAAGTCTTATGTAGTATCTTCCTGATTGCTGAAGCTTAGAGCTACCCCAAATATTTTTTATTTTTAATATTCACTGTGAGAAAAAAAAGTCAAAATTCTCAGTTCACCAAGTGTGTGCATTGTTTTTAACTATTTTGGCACTTTCTTCAATCCTCTGGCTGCTGATTCTCAGCAACATTTTCATTGCCCCTTTGATGTCCTCAGCTTCATGCTCTGTAATGCAGTTTGCTGTGGCTATCTACATGGTACTGTTTGTGAGCAATCATGGGGTTGTTGCATCAGGCATAACACTGTGATATCATCAGCAAAAAACCCTCAACATTGTTCTTCAAAGCCAGCTGGATGAAATAAGACTGAGGGCAAATGAGCATGAGGCAAAGATGATAATGAGAAAAAAATTGCATCAAAGTAACATGAATATATTACCAATGATGGTTGAAAATTGCTCAAAATTGGAAGATGCCTTTTGACATGAAGCCAAGCAGGTAATTTCATCTAACCTTTACATAACTCTTGAAAGATTACCAGACTGTTGTTTGTTTCCTGTTCCTGCAAGTGAACTATCTGATTGTGTTTTTTGTAAAACCTCCCAGCCAAGCATTAGAAAGTGGCTAGTTTGCACATTTTAATAAGTAATGACTCATTCATTTAGGAGTTATTGAATAAATCTCAGTTGGCTGGATGTATAATAGGTTAAGCCATAAACCATGGTTTATAAACTATAATGGCTGGATTGACATAGCACACTAAAACAAAACCAAGCAAATCACATTATATCTTAGTGTGGAGTGGGAAATCAGCTAATGTAACTTGTAGTCCCAGAGTTATTGGATCATTTAATATAGAAGGGAGGGAGGAGAGTTATGGATTGGGCTAAATGATATAATAAAGGAATGAAAAAAGAGTATATTTGAAATTTTATTAGAAGCCAGTTTGGTGTAGTGGTTAAGTTGTTGGACTAGGACTGGGGAGACCCAGGTTCAAGTCCATCATCAGTCTCAGAAGCTCACTGGGGGACTTTGGACCAATCACTCTCTATCAGGTCAACCTATCTCACAGGGCTATTCTTGCAAAGATAAAACCAAAGAAGATCCCCAGGAAAGCCACAATTAGTTCTTGAACTGATGGTCTTAACTTCAGATCCAGTTGTTTGTACAGATGGTCTTGACCTTGGACTCAATCCCCAGAAGGACCAGATCCCAAAAATCATGGACTGAGATACTTGCAGGAAGTCTGCTACAACAATTTTGGGGCCTTTAGCTTAACTCTTCTTAAAAAGGGTCAAAACCAAGGTGATATCCCACCCTCTTTGACCAGCCAGTCAATATAATGAGGAGGCAGGGTGAGGCAAAGTGACTTCCTCAGAATTTTGCTTTGAATCACTGAATGTTACCTGTTGTTCCTTGGTACTTAACTGGGTGGAAGATCTCTTCTAATCTCCCAATATGCCAGGGAAGGCCTTCTGAGTTCCCTAAATTCATCAATTCTGATATAAGAAGGATAGCTTAGCATAGCTAGCAGGCAGTTAAGGAACATGGAAAACCTTATAATTCAAATCCCAAGATTGATGGGCAGTTTTTGTTCAAGTAAATTGTATAGGTATAATCTGTATCCTTTAGATTTTCAGATTAGATCTTGCTGGTGAAATTGGTTGAGTAATTTGGAATCTTTAAATAAAACAGCCACTGACTGCAGAGAAACATTTCCTGTATATTTTTGTGACTGCTGATATTATGCACTTAAATTAACACTGAATAACCTAGCATTTCTTTCAATGAGCATGATAGTCTTCAAATTAATAATATACAATTCTTTTTCTGTTATCTAAAAATAATAGTAATCTAAAGATCTGCAGTCCTGAATACATTATGCAGCAGCCCTTAAGTTCCTTCTTCTGAATGATTCTGCTCCAGAAATAAAGGCCAACATCTTACATGATGGTTCTTCAAGGCAGCCTTAGCAAACTGGCTGTCTGAGTAGAAGAAGGCCAGGTTTTCTTTCTAGCCAATTCTCAAGTTAAATTGCCTCCTGAAAACATTTTTTGTTCATAGGAGGCATTTAAAGATATGATCACAGGTGTCTGGTAAAAGCCACAATGATGATACAATGTGCTATAATGTCATTGCATAAATGACATAAATTATATAATTTGTGCCATTTGCATCCTAGTGTCATTTGCATCATTTTAAGTGATGACAACCTGACATATGTAATTTCACCTGCTTCCTTTACCCACCTCCTTCTCCCTCCCCCCATGGACATGGTGTACCTTTTTGGTTTTTTGTTAGCAAATGTACAGTAATGGAGGAAGGTAACACAGAATTCCATGTCTCTCGATGAACTAGAATTACACTATTAAATTGACATTTTTAGCATTACAGTGCTATGATGCTTTATTTAAAAGATTCTACAAAGATTTAGGGAAATGGCAACACCCCTTTTTCTGTTGTGATAAATTCACACGTCCTGAGCCATGGTTAGTTTAATTATAGTTCGTTAAATAAGCCATAATTGAATGGCTTAACACATCATGCTAAGCCTTAGACCAAGGAATGCAAATCACAGTAGTTGAACCTGCCATGCCATATTTGAATTCTGTTTAAGTTTCTTGTCTGTATAACCAGATCACCAGATCTTTATTCCTTTGTGCTACAGTCATGTGACTGTTCATCACACTAAAGGTTCTTCCTGATCAACAGTTCCTAGCACTTAGCTATTGTTCAGTTATTCAGTCTTTGGAAAACTCAGAAGAGTTACAGGTGGAAAACATCACCATCGGGACTCTTCATGAGATGTTGTGAGTAAAGAGCCCCCACAGACACAGTTCATGGAGGTGCTCTCATCGGTGGATCTGTGTTACAATATTCTTTCTCCCACGTTGTCCATCCTGGCTCAGCCAGAACTGTGATGTCCTGACTTTCCAAAATCAGTATCAGCTTTATGTGCATTAGTCAGAAACTGTAGATGCATTATCTCCTTACATCATAATTGTACAGTATTAACAACATAGGGCAACTAGCTTAAGAGGAGCTTAAAGGTGCTTTCCATATTCTGTACATAAGCACATTCAGACTGCTAATTTAAAGTGCTTGCTCTCATTAGCAATAATCAACGAAGTGTTGCCTTATACTGTAGAAAAATCCAAGAAAATGCATTGCCCTAATTCCTGCACTATTTTTTAAAGGCAAGATTTCAGTCTCTCCTCTCAGTCCCAGGTTAATTCTGACCAAAAAAAAAAGCATAGCTTCTTCTGCAAGGAATTGGGAAGTGGGGAGAGGAAGAGAAGAATTTGCACTGATTCTTGGATACTTTCAGTTAATGTCATTCAACAGGCATTCCCTGGGGTGGAAAAACAATATTACATACTTCTGTTTTTAATTCATGTGCAGATATCATCCTGAATAATCTCCACCCCCACCCCCCCTCAAAAAACCTCTTATTGCTGTTCTTTTATTTATATGCGGGATCTTAGTCTCTCCTTCCCCCCACCATCCCTTAGCTGCCTCCCTAGAGCTTTTCCTGTCTTCTCAACATAGTGTGCCTAAAGGTAGAGTTAAATGTGCATTTTGAATTGTTATCACTAAGAAAGCTTACCTTTACCGTGGACATAATGATTTTCCATGCTTTAAATGCCACCATGTACCTTCCAGCTAGTGTTGGAAAATAATATCTTACTTGTCTCCCCAAAATGTTGGTCTGTACTGCCAAGTGGGTACTTTTGGGTGGGATCCAATAATGTGGAGCATGTCATCCTGCACATCAGGTCATGTCCTGCCTGCATCACGCAGCAGTCCCCTTTGAGCCTTGACACGTTTACACGGAGGTGCCCTGTCCATGTTTTTCTTCTTAATTCCCATAGTCTTTTAAACAGTGTTATTTAAAATGCTTGGGAATTAGGAAAATAAGCTAGTAGCAAAGTTTAGAAGCAAAGATAAGCATAGGAACAATTGAATCGGCTTTTAGCTAACTGCATAAGATGTCTTACATGTGGAAGCAAGGGAAAACTAGCATCACAAATGCAAAGGAATGTCCTGTGCTGACTTTTACTTTGCTAAACCTTGAATTCTTCTCCCTAGTTTCTGTTATCTTCCGTTAGAGCTTTGCAACGCCTATTAAAACAGGATGCAAAAATCCAAGCTGATGGTTTAAAGGAAAGGAGAGGACAAATTTTAACTGCCAGACTTAAATGTTAGCCACTGGAACAGAAATCTGAATAAACAAAAAGGATGCCAGCTAATGATAACCAAAGAGACACTTTCACATGGAGCAGGGAGATTAAAATATCAAACACAAAAAAACCCTTTCTGAGCGCTTCCAAAGGATGGAAGAAACAGCTAAAACTGTGCATCAGGATACCAACGTATACAAAAGTTGACTGGTGACTGCACCTCCTTGTAGAGCCATCTGTTGCTTTTAAAACCTGGTAAGATGTGTTTCAAATGGCGTAACTGCCTTCCATATATGAATACCAAGAATGAGGGAGTTTTAAGTCGCCCGCATAAAATCTGATCGTAGAGGGCAGCGAAAAGCTGTTAGTGTGCATTGGAGCAATTCCTTCCCTCCTAACGCTTCATGCAACAGTAAAATAAGAGGTGAGGAAAAAGAATGGAGGGAGGGAGAGAATTCGCACCGCCAGCTACTAGTGGCCATCCTGGAAGATGATCCTCAGTTTTCTGCTTCTGCCTGTTTGCTCATATGGACGTTCATTTCTTCTCTGAGGCAGGTGGATCCTGTCTGCATATATGCACAGACGTGTGTATGTCCCACAAGTTATTAATTCCAGCCTTCTGTTTCTCCCCCAGTGAGACTGACAGCATTCGCTGAGTAGTCAGGTGTGGTTAAGCAAATGATTTCTAATTTTTAGATTTACATGGATGTTTAAAAATAAGGAGTTTAATCTGGGTTGTCTCCTAGGCAAAGCTGCCTGCCTGCCTGCCAATGGAACTGTGTTTATTTCTTCCCAGTGAATGCTATTCATTTTTGCTCAGAAGTTTTACCATTTTTTTTTCATGTCAAAGGAAACTATTATGTGTGTCTGGGTGAGATATATACACACATGCATACATAATGCACACAAACAATCCTTGAGCTAGATATTTTTAGTACCTTCTATAAAACAATTCATGACTTAACAAACATAAGGAGTAAGTTTATTTATTTATTTATTTAATTTTTCATCCGGCCTTTATTATTTTTATAAATAACTCAAGGTGGGGAACATACCTAATACTCCTTCCTCCTCCTATTTTCCCCACCACAACAATCCTGTGAGGTGAGCTGGGCTGAGAGGGAGTAACTGGCCCCAGGTCACCCAGCAGGCTTTGATGCCTGCGGCAGGACTAGAACTCTCCTACCACGCCTGATTGGCTCTTGGGCTGAGAGAGAGGGACTGGCCCAAAGTCACCCAGCCGGCTTTCATGCCTGAGGCGGGACTAGAACTCTCCTACCACGCCTGATTGGCTCTTGGGCTGAGAGAGGGACTGGCCCAAAGTCACCCAGCCAGCTTTCATGCCTAAAGTGAGACTAGAACTCACAGCCTCCTGGTTTCTAGCCCAGCACCTTAACCACTAGACTATACTGGCTCTATCATAAAGTTAATATCATATAGTACATATCTTTATGGACTAGAGGTATTACTAAATATATAGTTAAGGTGGAACTGCATATTGGCAGTGAGCATTGCATCATCTCTGTGTCTGAGGACATTTCCTCATTTGCACCTTCCCATGCACAAACACACTCCAGCCATTTGTTGTTTATTCATTCAGTTGCTATCGACTCTTCGTGACTTCACGGACCAGCCCACACCAGTCACGGACCAGCCCACGCCAGAGCTTCCTGTTGGTCATGGTCACCCCCAGCTCCCCCAAGGATGAGTCCGTCACCTCTAGAATATCATCCATCCATCTTGTCCTTGGTCGGCCCCTCTTCCTTTTGCCTTCCACTCTCCCTAGCATCAGCATCTTCTCCAGGGTGTCCTGTCTTCTCATTATGTGGCCAAAGTATTTCAGTTTTGCCTTTAATATCCTTCCCTCAAGTGAGCAGTCTGGCTTTATTTCCTGGAGGATGGACTGGTTTGATCTTCTTGCAGTCCAAGGCACTCCCAGGATTTTCCTCCAACACCACAGTTCCAAAGCATCTATCTTCCTTCTCTCAGCCTTCCTTATGGTCCAGCTCTCGCAGCCATATGTTACTACGGGGAACACCATTGCTTTAACAATGCGGACCTTTGTTGTCAGTGTGATGTCTCTGCTCTTAACTATTTTATCGAGATTTGTCATTGCTCTTCTCCCAAGGATTAAGCGTCTTCTGATTTCCTGACTGCAGTCAGCATCTGCAGTAATCTTTGCACCTAGAAATACAAAGTCTTTCACTGCCTCTACGCTTTCTCCCTCTATTTGCCAGTTATCAATCAAGCTGGTTGCCATAATCTTGGTTTTTTGAGGTTTAGCTGCAAGCCAGCTTTTGCACTTTCTTCCTTCACCTTCATCATAAGGCTCCTGAGTTCCTCTTCGCTTTCAGCCATCGAAGTGGTATCATCTGCATATCTGAGATTGTTAATGTTTCTTCCAGTGATTTTAACCCCAGCCTTGGATTCTTCAAGCCCAGCACATTGCATGATGTGTTCTGCATACAAGTTGAATAGGTAGGGTGAGAGTATACAACCCTGCCATACTTCTTTCCCAGTCTTAAACTGGTGTGTTGTTCCATGGTCTGTTCTTACCGTTGCTACTTGGTTGTTATACAGATTCCTCAGGAGGCAGACAAGATGACTTGGTATCCCCATACCACTAAGAACTTGGCACAATTTGTTATGGTCCACACAGTCAAAGGCTTTAGAATAGTCAATAAAACAGAAATAGATGTTTTTCTGAAACTCCCTGGCTTTTTCCATTATCCAGTGGATATTGGCAATTTGGGCCCTAGTTCCTCTGCCTTTGCAGCCATACTGTTTATGATAAGGCACATGAGTGAAATAGGCTTAAGTCATCCTTCACTATACTGAGGTTAAAAGTAGGGTTTCCCCTCTTATTCCATCATCCAAGGACAGCCACAAAGTGCATGAAATCTGCTAGTCACCATTGTTTTGGAGAGAAGCCTGGGGCTGGTAGTAACTGGGATTAGAGCTGCAGCAATGCTGCCTAGATTCATTTAGCTTGGTTGTCCCGGGTAATATTCGTATCAGATGTATGTTTGTGGGTGTGAATGTTTGGGTGAATACATACACACATACTCATGCGTACATCATTCACGGTGAAAGGTGAAAGGTCCTCTGTGCAAGCACCGAATCACATCTGACCCTTTGGGGGGAACGCCGTTTTCGCAACATTTTCTTGGCAGACTATAGTGGGATGGTTCGCCATTGCCTTCCCCAGTCGTCATCTTCCCCAGCAAGCTGGGTACTCAGTTTACTGGCCTTAGAAGGATGGAAGGCTGAGTCGACCTGAGCCAGTTACCCAAGAATCCAGCTTCCGCTGGGATCGAACTTGGGTCGTGGGGAGAGTTTCTGTTGCAATGTTGCCACCTACCACTCTGTGCCACACAAGGCTATACATCACATACATCATTCATACCCACATATAATTATATGAAATTGCTTAATGATGGTTAGTTACTCATGTGGTAGGACCATTACTTAATGAGTGGGATTTACATTCACGGATAGTGATATTACCAATATCAAATGGTAATATCTCATTTTAGATTCATCTTTGTGCATAAACAGTGATTTGGAGGCAAAAATGGAAGATAGTGGTAATAGTTGCAGTTCTGAGATAATTGATCCAGGATTTAAGCACAGATCATTAAATTTGTCCATTTTTTTTTAAATGGAAGAAATATAAAAGCAAATCTTGGAAATACATTTCCTGCTGTTCTTACAGGTAGAAGGCCAAGCAAGCTTTCTCATTGGACCATTGAGCTCTTTATAGCAGCTATACAGAGTCTGAATAGAGTTTTCCACCCAGCCCTACATGTTGGTATCAAAGGTTAAAGTCTTTGGCATACAGAGTCTGTGCTCTGGCTCTCTGTAGGCTGAGTAACAATTACTATTTTGGAATGTCCAGTGGAACATTAGGAACAGTAGCGTCTTGGAGAATGTAGATTTGGCTTAGCAGAAATAATACATCAGTTTAGCTACATCACTTTTGTAGCTCACAAAAGCTTAAGCCTTTTAATAAAATGTGATAGTTGGAAAAAATGCTACCTGGATCCTCTGATTTTTGGCTACCACAGACTAATACCACTTTCCCCCTACCATGGCTTAGCACAATGTATGAACCCACTCTCTCAGTGATGGAGGCCAATAACCGTGTCACATCTCCAGTTGCTCATCTATAAGATTGGACTTGTGCCTTCTACAGTCATGACCCAGAAGCTAAAGCATAAAAACCTAGTTTTATAGCAATAACTATGGGGTGAATTTGATAAGATTGGCACACACCCTCTTTGTTCCCCTGCCAATCATCCTTCCTCATAATTGGTTACAGAGGCCGAGCCATGCGGGGGAGAGATTAGAGGATGCTAGAGTCTAATTCCCATTGGGGAGGGCAGAGACAATTCAACAGGCAGCTTCAATAAAGGGTGAGGCAGAGTCATTGCGAGGAGGTATGGCAGCTAGCTAAAAAAGCAGCTGGGGGCCTGAAAAAGGAGAGGAAAGGGCTTGTTAGGGAAAAGCTTACTTTGCTGTGCTTGAGTCTGCCATCTCCAGCTGTCGTAGCAAAGGGGGGAAACAATAGCGGGGGAGGCGGGAGGGGAATGTGGTGGCTTGAAGAGTGCCAGAGACTAAAGAGCCCTCCATAAGACTTGTCATCTGCATCTGACAAGAGCGCCTTCTCCCCCCCCCACCCCCCATTCATTTCTTTTCTTCCTTTCTTCTCCTGTTTGCTGCAGCTGTGGGATTTTCAAAGGCACTGTGCAAACAGATGTTTGGCTTAACCTGCAGATCTGTCCCTTCTCTCCTTTGCTCCTGCACTGGCGGGTTTAGAAATGTTACACTTGAGGAAGGACGGGCACCTAAATGTCACTTGAGTGGCTGGACTTTGTCCGAGAAAATCAACAGTGGCTGAATACCATCTCAACATTTTAACACAAATTAAATGTTAGCCAGCCATTTCATGTCCATAGGAAATGGAGTTCTTCAGAAATCTGATATCCGATGGTGGGGCAATGTATACTCTGTTGAAATGAAAAAGGATAAATAACACATCTCTAGTGGCATAGATAACTAGTGTTTGCAAGAACTGAGGTTTGAAGATGTGAGATTTTATGTAATAATACTTTACAATCTTTATATTATTGTCTTTCTGTTTGACAAAACTCATATCCTTCTAAACCAGAGCAGACACTCTTTAAATGGAGAGAGACACAGAACACTTTGAAAGGAAAAGCACAATGAGGGACATCAAACTTTTCACCGTTTTGCAGAACATTCTGTTATGTTATGGAGAGATGGGGTCTTCTGGGGGTCCAGTTTTAAGAAGTGGAAAGGGAAGAGCAGCTGAGCAAAGCTCCCTGCATTGTTAGATTGGCGAGCATTACAAAGCTCTGCAGGAGGCATTAGACACAGTTACAAGGCAATTCAGAAGGACAGGGACTCTTGGTGAGAATATTCAAGAGCAGTGTGGGATAGGTTTAAAAAATAGGTTCAGACTGGGGCCACAACCAGAGATGTTTGAGAGAGATGTGAAGCCTGGATAAGATTGAGAACGATCCCAGTAGTATCCTTTTAGTGAAGACAGGCTAAATAACTTGCTCAAGGTCACACATCACACTGAAGTTCTGACTTCACTTCAATTAGCCTCTAGGAAGCTAAATAATATTTGCTGGATTTTACTATCTGGTAAACAAGGAGTAATCAATTTTGTAGTTTGGGAGAGAGATTAATTGACAGCAGAATTAAAATTGTGTCGCACACTCAACCTCAGCCCATATCAAGTATATCACTCGAGACAGAAACAGGGAGTCTGTGGTCCTCCAGATGTGGCTGTACAACAACACCCAGTGTCTCCAGTCCACATAGCCAAAGGTCAGGGAGGCTGCAGTTGTAGCTTGGCCACATCTGGAAAGCTGCAGTTTTCCCTGATTTAGGTACAAGTGGCCACACAGAACAAATACTGATAAAAGGGGATGCATAAGGGAATTTGAAGGTGAGAGTGACAAAGGTGCTTGTTCATTAGAGATATTAAATCCATCCTTAGATTCTTTCCCAGAGTGGTCAAATCATAGCATGCACACATAAGTCAGAGCTTTCTTACTCTCTTGTTGGAGAGTTATCCTTGTCAGGTAACTATAAATATTTTCTCCCCATGTTCCTGGTATTCAGAAGGTTACCAGTTCAAGCCTTGCAACTCTAGCTTCCAAAATCTGCTTGCAGGACAGTTGCTGAACCCTTGGAAATCTGCTTCTTAGCAGAATAGACCAGTCTTTTCCAACCTCGTGCCCTCCAGATGTGTTGGACCTCACTTCCCGTAGTCCCTTCTTCCAGGTGTGGAAAGTTGGACTATGTAATAGCGAGTCAGAGGGGACCAACGGTTTGATTCAGCAAGAAGCAGCATTATTTGTTTGACATGATTTATAGCTGAGATCCACTGCAAGATGGAATATGACTCTTAGCTTAGAAACTTTGCCACATCAATTATATAGTAGTATTAACTGGTTATTTAATTGCTCTCCAAACACTAATGAAATTAGTCTCGCGCTTTACAATCACTTAACATTTCCCAAGACGCTAATAAAATTAGGTGAAGTTTGCCCCTCACCAATAGCACAGTTCTGCAAATACACAGCCTGACAGACAAGCGCGGACATTTTATTATAGTAGCACCGATCCTATTTCTGGCAAGTCTTAAGCTGCATTTTAAAATGTTACCGCCGCTGCTGTTAAAATAAGAACACGTTAGTGGCATGACGTGAAGAGTTGGCCTGAATTTCTCACCCCCCACCCCCCTTGAGGAAAAGATCCCCGCCTGGAAAACCTTAGGACGCGGACGTTCCCCGCTCCCCAGATTTCCATGCAAATTGTGTGTGTGGTGCATGATTAAAGGTTGTCATTTATATTTTGAGCCTGGAGAGAGGGAGGAACGAGGCTCCCCTCATTGTTCTCCCTTCAGCTTCTATTTGGCGAGGGTGGACACCACGCACAAACACGCACACACACAGACGCCCAACACCAAAACGGTGCCCGGGTGTGTGCGGGCGCCCAGATGCGTGCGTGGAGGAAGCGCGAGAAAAGCCACCTCCAGCCGCTTTTACAAATGAGTGACAAAGGCGGCATCCATTCAGCGCCTCGCGCACCGGCGAGGGCGTTTGGAGGAGCCCCGGGCCGCGTCAGCCAATGGCTGTCAGCAACCTGTGGCGAGGAGGCATCGCTTAGCAACCAGTTGGACGGGCCATGTGCTCCGCCGCCGACAGCAGGGGTTGCGCGCGGGCGAATATAAAGGCGGGGCAGAGCGTAGCGCAGGCGTTTGGGACGGGTGGGCGTTTGTTGTCGTCGTCCCCCCTCCCCGTTTCCGCGCGCGCGCGCGGGCGTTCTCGCCTCGCGATGATGGACAGCTGCTCCGCTAAGGCGGCCGCCTGGGGCTCCCCGAGACGGGAAAGGCGGCTGCCGCCCCCGCCCCGGAGGACCCGCCTGGGGCTGGGAGAGCCTGTCAGCGCCGCCTCCCGCCTTTGTGTGGCCTGGCGGCGTCGAAAGGCGAAGCGCTTGAGGGGAACGGGGGCTCAGCGTGGCGGAGGAGGTGGACGACGACGACTTCTGGAGCGGCCGCCTCTGGGGACGGGGAGCCCCTCGGAGAGGCGAGACATGGCGGCAGGTAAGGGACCGCCTCCGCGGGCGCCCCTCTCCAGGCTCCGGCAGCCCTACCCTCCCGGCAAGCGCCCTGGAGGAAAGTCTCCTGCACATGCTCAGAGGTCTGGTCACGCCAGCCAATTGGGACCCGGGCTGGGGAGGAAGCGGCGCGGCGGGGCTAGGTTCGGCCTGCCGCTGACAGTTTGCCGCTTTCCTCCTCCTCGCCGGCTTGGCGAGCGCTGATGGGTCCTCTGGCCACCGGCAACATGCACCCTCTTCGGCCACCATCGCCTCATCTCCACCGGCCGTGGGTGCCCAGGCGCCCCTGACCCCTCAGAGCCAGGCGGGACCCCCCAGATCTCCGTTTGAGTTTCCCCCCTTTCTTGGAGGGTGGGATGGGGGGCGGGTGATTGGGGAAGAGAGATTTTCCTTGGGGAAAATAATCCCCCAGGATCGTAGGCAGCTGGAGGTGGGGGGGTTCATCTTTGAGAAATTGACGGTTCTCTCCCCTTCACCCATGGCTGTGCTTGGCATCCCCAGGTGGCCCTTCTCCAAAGGTTACTGAAAGAAACCCTTGCTGGGTTCTGTACCCTTTTACAAATCTGTCACGATTTCCAGATCTCTTCTACCCTTGAGTGCATTGCCCCAGCACCAGCTTTCTGCTTGTCTTGCTCAGAATCACTCCACTGGTTCTAGAAACGGCAGTTTTTCATAAGGCATACTGCACTTTGGTTGTGATCCTTGCATAGCAACGCATAGAAATTTGAGAAGGAGATGTAATTCAGCGTGGTTTCCTCCAATCATTATTGAGCTTGCCTTGGAAATGCACTTGCAAGGTAGAAAGCAAAGTTTGGCATAGTCGTTTTCCTTGCACAGTCCTCCCAAAGGTTCTTATCTGCTGATGAACAAGTGCATTGTTCTAGTTTGTGTGTATGATTCCGTATCAATAGTCACCAACTCACAATCTGTACCCCTGATTTTCATATATGATGTTCTGGTTATAGGGGGAGCGTGTTCAGGATTTCTTTCATCTTTATCTCATATGAACTACATATAATGCAAAATAAGTATATATGTTTATTTTTATGGGATTTTGTTAATAGACATTGTGTGTGTGCAGTAGGTATTGGTTAGCGATCAGGATATTGAAAAGATGATAGGAAACAATGAAAATAGTCCAGTAATCAGTTCTGTATGAATGTGTAGTATCTGTAAAGTAAAAGTAAATGGTGTATATATTAACACACATAAATTAAAACATACGAAATCTATCCACAGAAAAATGTGCTTATTTAAACAATAAGTAGTTGCATACACTGAAATATATGTGGGCAGATTAAACAAGAGGAAAATGCTAGTACTTCAACAGATCTGATCCTGTTGAAATCTGTTACATGTCAAATGAAATTCAAATCTTTAAAAAAAAATTGTTAGCTTTACACATATCAATAATTTCTTCCTTTTTCTTTTCTTTTCCTTCTTCTGCTTGGTGTAGGAGATGCCTAGAAAAAATGTAAGAGCTCTGAATTTTACACATAAACATACATCCTGCCCCAAATTTCCTGTAACCTTTTGGATGCTATTAACATTTTAGCATGTCCTAATGTAACAAAATGCAGTACCCTGAAAAATGGGGTAATAAAGAATTGTAGCTGCATTCTATCTTACTTTGCTTTCTCTTGTTAATGAGAAAACAACACATTGTTTATCTTTTTTTAAAAAGATGCCATGATGGCATCTTTGAAAATTTGCTGTATCTAATAGGTTCCCTCTTTGTTGATGGATATTAATCCTTCTTAAATGTATAGAGTACCCCCCTCCCCAGTTCTTTGTGGGGTTGAAGGTTGAGGAAGGATCATTGTGCCCCTTCAGATGAATAGATCTGTGGTTCATGCCATGACCTTTCTCAGTGATTTGAATAAGCTGGAGTTCCCAGAAATCCATCTGCTTTTTGTATATGTCAATTTTGTCTAATCTTTCCAACCTCTTGATAGAGTCTCAAAGAAGGAGGAAAAGTACCTTCTTCTTTGACTGCAGCTGTCTCCATCTTCCGTCTTCATGAAAGCATTCATTTGACCCTGTTTCAGATGATGAACTGACATCTGCTAAAAATAATTTTGAAGCAACATCCAAAGCATTGTTGGAGGACAGAGAACTATGAGGATGTTCTTTCCCTCCTTGGATCCAAACCTCTTCCTATTTTGAAGAATCTCATGTGAGACTGAAACACTAAGGAGAAAGATCTTATTCTGTGGTAGGAATCTGGTAGTCAGTAAAAAAGAACATTGTTGTGTCTAAATCCAGTTTGTTACCATCAGGCCTTGTTCCTATGTTCAGTTAAATTGCATCCTACATTCACTAGATATCAATTCAGTTTATCGATGAGAGCCTTGACAAACTTTTTGGGATTTGTTCTTCAGAGATGTTACTATGTTACTTTAATTCCATAAAAAGTTATTAAGCACTGAAATGCTAATGAATGTCATTGTAAAGAATAAGGTCCAAAGCAATAAAAATCCCAATTTAGTGTAAGCAAGACTTTAGTGTATACCCTTCCTGATGAGCTTTTCAAAAACTAAAGAGAGAGAGTTAATTTGCACTTTTTTTTTATTCCAAGGATAAATTTTTGTCTTCTATATTCTACTTAAATGTCATTGTTAATTTAAACTTCAGGTATTTATTTTTATTTAGTTCAATCAAGAATGTGCTCCCAATAAGTGAATTACCTAAAAACAGTGTCTATTGATTTCAGTGGAATAGTCCCAAAAAATGTAGCTACTATTGCACTTTTCAGGGTAGTATTATAGATAATTTCTCTTGGACTTAAATGTCAGTTTGTAATATGTTGGAAAGAAAAGCCTGAGGCTAAATGTATATTAATTCAAGTTTATAGTTAGAAATAATTATTTTATCGTCACTCTTTTTCTTCTGCTTTGGACTCCCCCCTCCACTCCTTTTTTGGCCTCTTTGAATGGCAGATTTGCAAGTACAATTTCATCAGTACAGAAGGAACAATGGCTTTCAGTTGCACAAAGGATTTCTCCCACCCTGAATCTCAACCACAATGCCTCTTGCTCTGATAATAGCTTCTGAAAAGATTTTGTAATGTAGAGAATTAATACATGATTATTTCTGCCTGACTTCTCCCATTTATTAGGTTCTGGAGTGTATTCTCAATTAAAAATAGTATTAAGTTTGTATGATTTTTAAATTCACCATATTTTAAGATAAATCGTATTCTAAAATTTTATACCTCTTTATACTAAGATGTCAGGTTCATGTTGTTTGTGTTTAAATCTGTTGTAATATATGATCAGTGAAGAATTTTTTAAATATGAAAAAAAAGCTTCAGTATAGTATATACAACTAAATATTACCGCAAACTTGTTTTTGAAAAGAAAAAAGCAGTAATGTATTTTTCTTTTCAAATGTAAAAGCTGCCTGTAATAACTGCCAGCCAAGTGTGTCCTTAGCTCAGTCAGCAATAGCGTTTGAAGTTTGAAGGCTTATAGTTTCTCCTCCTTGGCTGAATAGCATTTCCATTAATAAAGTTTGTTTGCAAAATGGCCAACCTATTTATAAGGAGAAAAGGGGGAATCACTGTTTAAGATTATCATGAGCAAGTGAAAATTGACAACATAAGATAGTATTGATATTATACAGTACTATTTTCCTAGGATAGTATCTATATCAATTAATCCAGAGTTTTAATCACAGAGGCTCCAACTTTTCCACATGGGAGTGTGTGTGCAGTGTTTGCAAATAAGGAATGATTTGGAATGTGGATTGGATTACAGTCACCCATGTAGTCCTTTCCAAAGAAAATTCCCCTTAGATGCTTAGTTTTGAGGACATGTGTGAAGAAGGGATCTTTGAAGAAGAGAAGGCAACTGTATACTACTATATCGTGTTGGGCCATATTGGCTTGTAATGTTTTGATTTCTGACTTGCTTTGTGGAACTCAGCCTTGCAGGGATGGGTGGTGAAGGGGCTGCATTCAGATGTTGTCTGGTATTGCAAAATTGCTTTCTAATGCAATGTGAAATAATTTTCTGATTAACAAGGCAGTGACTTTGGGTGTCAGATTTTGTGGTTATGTTGAATAGCAGTCAGGTATTTATACTATAGTTGCTTTTCAGTGGCATGTTAGGGCTCTTAAATCAGCATTTGCTAGAGATTCCCACTACTGCATCTGTGGCTTCAGGTTTTGCAAACTTATGTCTTGATAAATGTCTATAAGGAGTCTTAAGACACATGGTTTCCTGAAACAGGGCACTATCACGGTCCCTCTGAATTGTACAGTGAAGGAAAATATTTGAGAATATGCAATAGATATGCTAATATAGAACCTGTACATTCCCTATTTTAAAAGTAAAAGTTTCAGACATGGATGCTTGATAGGTCTTAAACTTCAAGATTAAATGTAGAGTCAGTGGGATGTTGTTGCACTGTTGTGGAAAGTATGATTTTTTGTTGGGTTTTGTGGGATTCTTGCTTTATGAATGTTGCTGTGAGCTGTTTAGGATTATCATGTATGAAGTAGGCAGCCATATAAGTTTTCTAAATAAATAAATAAATAGATCATTTGTCCCCTTGCTATACAACTGTTGTTGAGTCCCTGCTCCCCTACTCTTCTTATCCTGGCCTCCAATCCTACATTTTAAATGATAGTCATCTGTACATGTCATACAAGTTTCAAAATGTGTAACACCTCTTCTCCTTCTTCCAATTTCAAATGAGACTGGCAGGACACCTCTGATTAATCCTGGATTCAGTTCTGGGCCAAACCTGATGGATGGATCCAAGACAGAGGGGAGACGCTGCTGAATATTACTAGCAGTGCCTGGGTTTTAAAAGGATGCTCTCTATATGCACATCTTCTCCTGTGTTAGGACAGGAGGCTTTGAAGTAGATGCTGGTCTGGGCATGGAGACCAGGCTTCCAGAAAACCAGCTTTTCTCTCTCTCCTTTTTCTTGCCTTTAAAAGCACAGATAGCAAAGGGACTCACAATGGCGTCTCTTACAAGCATTTTTCCCAGGAATGGGGTGAGGGAACAAAAGGTTATATTCTGTGTTGTGTCATCTAGAGAGGATCATTGCTAGAAGAGTTATTTCCTCCAGATAAATGTCACCAAAATGCACCTAGTTTGCTTTTGGATTTTCTTGGGTTACTCATCCCAAGAGAAGGTCTGCTTCAAACCTCTTTGTCCATCACCATTGATTTCCATTTGCAGCTTTCTGGGATCTGTTTACACCTAGATCTGATCCTGTGAGGGTAAAGAATGTTACAGAGTTAGTTTGTTCAAATTCAAATCCAGCCCATGTTTGGGTAACCCCCACCCCTTTATTGCAAACTTACTAGCTTTTGCACCACTCATAGAAACAGATATTCATCCTTACCCAGTCCTTTATGAGTATTGCCATGAACCTAACTTTACTGAAATGATTGTGTGATACGTTGTCTAATCCATATTGCATAGTTTTGAGAATGGTTCTTGAAGTATCAGTGCTCTGCAATCCTTCACACATCAGGCTAAGACAATATAGTTTGCTTGGCTTTAGCTTGTGTGAATCCAGTCATTGTGGCTTATGATTTGTGGTTTGTCATTTGCCGCAATAGGCTTATTGAACAAACTGTGGCTTAGCCACTGAGTGAAGGACTTTGATACTGGTTCAGAAACTGCGTTAAGGTTGACAGTGATCTCTCAGCCTAGTCTGACAATTCCTCAATACTCTCTGAGGCGTGTCTCAGTGCCTTTCAAAGTGTTGACAGGATTTTGCGGAAGTTTTAAAGATGCTTCAGTAAAAGTCCTTCAGTAACTGAACCTCTCGTTAGCCGGAGAGAGGGTGAGCTGTATAAATGTTCCAGGATTGACATTCTGGGATTGTCCCAATTCAGCTCAAGGGGTTTACGGGCTGAGAGGGTCACAGGTGATCTACTTTTCCTAGAATACATTCCACCCTACTTTTCAGAGAAGGATTCTCCTACATTAGTCAGGCAGAACTTATTCAGCCGATAGAATGGAAAGAACTTCAAGATTAAGTAGTCTGAGAGATATTTCGTTTCCAATCTGCAGTAGGATGAAGACAGATTCTGTAGAAATCAAAAGTTTGCCTGTGTAACCACAGAACCATCTTATCCTTTGACAAGACACCACTATGCTTGCATTATGCTCGTTGAAGTCAAAACTAGTGCCACCCACAATGGTAAACCTGGATTTTAATCCACACAGAGCTAAACAGAAGCAGCTGAACAGAATAGTTTAGAGTCATTCACCCAAGCGCTATTAGTTTGCGGGGGTGGGGGGAGGAGAAAGCAGCGACTCCCAGAGAGCAAGTCCTCATCAAGGACCAATGTGGATGCCACGAGTTGCCTGCCAAGGCTACAGTGAAGCTTGCTTGGTTTTGATGCTTGGGAAGGACACATCGGTTTAGCAAATACTTAGGAGCTTTTTGTGAGCTCCCCTTTTGTTAATTTTTTGTTAAGGTTGGGGTAGTAATGTGGGGGGGAGGTTAAGGTGGAGCCTGAACATTGTTTAAGCTTTTTAAATAGAGACTATATATTACATACAGTTCTGTATAACTGCTGACTTTAGTTTCTGACAGACTATAAAACTAACATGTGCCCATGTTAGGTTAATTTGTAAATAATCCTGCGCCTACATGCAGGGACAGAATAGAGATAGCAGAGGCCATGAGACCCTGATCATATTGTTGTGTATTTATTTCATTTATAGTTTACCTTTCTATCATTTCAGAATGATCAGAGCACTAAAAACAAAAATACACAAGAGAAACAAAACAAGTAGGTGGTATTACAATAGAAAACACTTTGTATGTGCGCACTGCACATGTATTCCGCCCTTTAAAGTGTGGTGGCCCTTCTGGTAAAGATGGGTATTTGATCTGCATCCAAACCTCAATCCTGTGCAGATTTCCTACCAGCATCTTCGAATAGCCCCAGGTGGTATTTCCTCATGCCTAGCAGAAAAATAGGGTTGTTTCCTTTCTTTCCATATATGTAACTGAAGTAGTTGTCCCCAGCCCAATCACTCCAGTTGCTGATGCTGCTCTGAAGGGCTGATTAACTTGAAGGAAAACAATGCTTTTATTTGGAAGGCAAAACTGAGGCAGGGTGCTTCCAACTTGAACAACTCTCTTTCCTAAGTGTGTTTACAGGGTTTGGCATGGGGAAATGAGCTTGATGCTCAGGGCCTCCTAAAATGGCACCCAGTATCTTCATTTTCAACAATGAAGAACCAATTCGTAAAGCAATTTGAAACCCCATTCAGATCCACAGTCCGGTTTGGAGAGGGGGACTTCCTTATGCAAATAACAAAACAAACTTAAATCCATAACAAACCTGAAAATATGTCTGTGCGTGTGTATTTTAAACAGTGCTAAAGATGAAGAAATATGTTCTTCACATTACCTGCTTAATAACTTACTGTCAGAATGAAGGTATTCTTAATTAGAATCTCTAAGCCTAAAGCTTTTCTCATAGAGGTGATGTTATTCTCCAAGCCAAAATGCATCCCGCTTACTTTTATACAGGTGAACTCAGATCCGGTCCAGCTTGGAAAGAACAGTTGTAAATTTAAGGATACATACCATTTCCTTATATGTTGGTGTACAGGTGTGGAGAATCTGCATTCCCACCTGCCATATCTTGTGAAATACAGCTGTTGGTCCCATTTTATAGATGGGAAATTGAAGCTGGAAGAGAGACCATTATGGGGTGAAATTTAAAACTGTAGATCAGTTTTTCTTTCTGAGGCTACGGTATTTATTTGAATATCTGCACTGATGACATAGTACTTCAAGTGAACCTTTCTATCTACATGCACATATACATACATACCAAGAGAGATCCCTACTAAACACTTTACTTATTACCTGTGACGTAGGCTAGCCTCTTCTGAGTGTATCAATCACCAGTCCAACTCTAAGCGTATTTAGCCACAATCCTAAATACACATGACTGGGAGTAGAAAAACAATTTCCTGGGATTTCTTTTTCTTTTTGCTTCTGTGTAAACATGGGTAGGGCCTTTTATCCGACTCTGTGCAACCATGCTTACTCCTGAGTAATACCGCTTAGGTACTGACTGTTCGACTTGCAGGCGCAGCCTATCTTATCCATAGCTACAAAGGCTTGAGGCACTCGGTGGGCTTCCCTTAACTGTTGTGTGCTCGGGATTGAAATCTTAAAAGGTCAGTAGCAAGGAAAACTAATTACAGGGTAATCTTACACCCCGCTGCTGAGGAGCCTGTCTCAGAGCCAGCGGACTATGCATCGGTCTTCCCTACCATGTGCGGCCTTAGGATTCGAGTCTTAGAGACCCTCACCGGAGGATCAGATGCAAACGTAAAGCTTCCCTTAGCAACCGCCATTGGTGTGTTCGCGCGCGCAGAGAAAAAGAAAGGGTAGTCTTGAGACAAAATAGGAGGGGCGCGTGTAGGTCCTCCCCACCTAAGATATCAACTGTTGAGCAGCACTCAAGGGGGGCGGGCTCGGTAGAGCAACAGAGATGGCTTCTCTCCATAGCTGGGATTTACTTATCGAATTGCGCTGCGAACGGTGCTGATGTGGGGTAAATCCCCCGTGCTCAGTAAATATAGCGTAGACCCGGGCCGTGCATCGATTTCTGGAGAAGGGTTGGGAGTCTTCCCCTCCGCTTTGCTGAAGATGCAGCTGCTGAGGAAGCGCTGGGATGCTTTCGAAGCAGCTGGTCCAGCCGCTCCGGAAAGTGAAGGACCCTTTGCCCCGCGTGGCCCAGCCTGAGGGGTGGGGGGAGTGAATCTGGCCAAGTTTTGGACGCTCCTATTTAGATGCAAATGGCGACCTCTTCCGCTCTAGGAGGCTGGAGACCATTCATCGAAATGCTAACGCTAAAGCCAAGGCCAGGTCTTGAGCCCCGGGGGGCTTGCTTCTCTCCAGAGAGCAAACGCTGCAGAGGAAGGAAACCGGCCTGCGGTAGCAGACCCTGCTTTCCAAGGAAAGCAAGCGCCGGGCGAGCAGGAGGGCTTTGAGAAGTTGAAGAAAAGGCCCTTTCCCGCGACGGACATCAGGTGGCCCCTGGAAGCGGGCAGCCAGAGCGAAGGGGGAAAGAGCGCACCTTTCTCGGATGCCCGCCCCGGCCGAGGAGTGCGGCCTCGGAAGCCTCCTTGGCTTCAGCTGGGTGAGAAGAGTTGTCCGCGCCCCGTAGCGGGATGGCAGCTCCGCGCGGGCGGCGAGTGGCCCGTTCAAGTAGCGTCCGCTCGGCCCAAGCTGGGCGCTTCTAGGACCGTGACTGCCCCTCGACTGCTGGGCTGCGCTGCGCTACTTCCTTGCTGCTCAAGGGAAAGGAAGCCAGCCGTACACCTGGAACCGGCTGTAGAGCCGGCCGGTGTTTCGTCGGCTGTTCGGAGAACGCGATTCAGTGGTTGTAATACGCACTTCTCTGCACACAAGGCGGCTGTTTAGGCCCTACTTTCGGCTCTGCAGCGCTTGTCTGCGACTAGGTCGCTTTGGGGATTGGGGCAACGAGCACGGAACTCGACGGCCTGAGCCAAGGAGCTCCATGGGATCTTGAGACAGATCGTTTTCTGCCTTCATCGGAAACAGAGCCCGTCTCGGCCGAGAGGGACGTTTCCTAATTAAGTTGCGTCCAGGCTGCGCGTTCGAAGTAAGCCTGCCTCAGACGCGTAGTCCCTGGAAGTGGCCGATGGAACTTAACTTCTTCCCCTGCCTAACGGAGCGGAGCTATCCACACCCCCGCCGCCCCCCAGCACACGCGCAGTGAAGACGCTTCCCTTGAGCCGCTCCCTTCACGGAAATCACCAGCGACAGGGAGTTCGGCGTCGGGACGTAAGCGGGCGCAAAGCCTTCGCGCCTGTTCTCAGGAGGCGCCTCCGCTCTTGCGGTCCTGAGGTCTCTCTCCCCCTCCGCGTCCGCGCCGGGTGAAGGGGACGAGGCAGGTGGAGATTTGGAAAGAGACTCCTCCCGCTGGCGGGGGGGCGGCGGAGGAGGAGGGAGCGCACGGACGTCCTCCCCGGGTCCCCCAGCGCTGTGGAGCGGCGGCAGGAGCTGCGTTAGCTTCAGCTTCAGCCTGACAGCGAAAGTGGTGCGAGCAGCTGGCCCCGTCCAGTGCCTCTTCCTAGCCGGCGAACGAGGCGGCGGAAGAGTCTGTCGGACCTGCCGTTCCCTTCCTTTGCTTTCAGCCGGGGTCACGCGCGAGGCCGGAGAGCTACTGCTACGCAAGAAGGCTAATTAATGGCAAGCCAGCTCAGGCGCGGCGCTAATTGCTTCGGTGCCTTCCCTAAGATAGAGGCAGGAGAAAAAAGAAGGAAATAAAAGGGAGAAAGAGAAAGCAAGCAAGGAAAAAAAACCCGCGCGGGGCTTAACACAAGTGCCGCTTGTGGACGTGGCTCTCCGGGAGGAAATTAAACGGAGTCTCACTGAATGCAGAGCAGAAAATTACTGAAGATAGGCGTGATAATGAATAGGCCGGGCCTGGCGTGAGGGGGGAAAGATCCGTGTGGTTACTCCAGAAATGAGGCGGTGAAGAGGACTTGGCTAATTGTTCGCATCTTGTAGCGGCCGGAGCTGAGGCAGGGGCGGGCTTTTCCATTCATTTCTCTGGTAATTGTGAAGCGCTAGCCAAATGAGCGCGCCTGCAATCTTGCGTGTCTGGCTTTTCATAGCCAGGTTGCGATTTTAATTGTTGCTAATATAGCTTATAATGAAGCTAATGAGGGGAAATTATTGGACAACTTTTGTGCGAGTGGAGACGAAATGCATCGCCAGGATTTCTTTCTTCTCTTCTTCGTTTTTGGGTTGCTACCCTCGCGCATACACACACATCGCTCGTGCTTTAAAATGCAACGCTGAAGAAGTTTGGAAATGTTTCCATTTCCCTCTCCTCCTTTTCCTTAGAAAAGACAAAGACTAAACTTACATTTGTTTCTGTGGCCAATAAGGAGGAAAAGAAAGAGATGGAGTTTGCCTTTCCCACGTGAAAAATCTCCTCCATAAGTAAAATTAACAAAACAGTAATTTTTGGGAAACCAGTTGAACAGATACTTCGGATGATGTGTCAAACGGAAGAAATCCACTTCCCACCTGTATAAAAAGTGTCATGAGGAAAGCTGACTACAGAATACATTAAACTTGCTGGAATATTTCCTTCCTATAACCAAATCTATACAATCCAACATACAGTTGAATTAATTTTTTAAAATGTCATGAACTATGTGGTGAGGTATGTGTTGCTGTTATCTTTTTAACTTAAAAGCCAGAAGAGGTTATGCTTTTTGGCAGTTGATTTGACTTTATGTTTACATTCCTTTTAGTTCATTTTATTTTGCTTTTGTATTGTTTAAGGCTACAGACATCTAGAATTTAGTCTCACTGAACTTCATGATTCTTAAGTTAGAGTGCCTCCATTTAGTCTGTGTTTCAAAAAATATAAGTAGAAAACAAATCTTATTCATTAGAATATCTATTTTAGTAAATATGTGTGGAAATGCATGGAAGAATCTTATAAAAATCAATTTCAAAGAATTGGGATCAGTGTCAACAGAAGCAGTTGTAAACATTGCAATTTTATCTGTTTAATAAAAAAAATAGCTATATTCAATTAGGCATTGTCTCCCCATTAGGTTTTGAAAAACGGTGTGTGTGTGTGTGATTGAAATTTGAGGATGTGGTGTTCTGTTATTACTGAAAATTTTCAAGTGGTCAATGAGTAAATAAACTCTAAAGCATTTCACTCCCCCCCCCTTTTTTTTTTTTATAGAAAAACAAACTGGAATTTTTGTCCCGCCATGCTCAGGAAGAGGAAGACACCACCAAATTTATTATACTGACACTCCTCTCCGTTGCTTGCATTTTGGGGGTCCTTATGACTTCTGGAGCCATCTACTGCCTCCGCCATGGCTCTCATCACAAACTAAAGGAGAAGTTGACAAGCCTAGGCTCTGATACCAGCTCTGATGCTACTGCCACTTATCAGGTAAAAATGACTTTCTCCACTCCATCAGTTCTTTATTTTTGTTGGATACTTAAATCGTTATTTATTATCCCCCACTCAAGGGAGTGCTGCTTTTATTTATTTATAGCTGAGGTAGAATTTTTTCTTTAAACAATACCTTATTTGGAGTCCTTCCATTAATATCCCCCGATAGACTGTAACAGCTTTTTATTGCTGGTTATTAATCTTGGCTATTTTTGTAGCTTGTTGTAAATGTGCCTTTAATTAGAAACATTAAAAGACGTAGTTGCCAATTGCAATGCCTCTGAAAAAAATAAGATTAATATCTAGAATTTGTCATTGCATAGTAGATATTAAAAACAATATTTACAATTTATGAGGCATGGATCATGCAATTATTTGAAGGTATCTCTCTCTCTCTCTCTCTCCTTTGTTTGAATCATTGAATTCTTGGAGGTCTGATATGAAAATAACCTTTGACCTGCACAGTTGTCACTTTCTCCATGATTCAGATAAATTGGAATATAATGTTGATACATTTGTAGAAGCTAGAAAAGTTTTAAAAAGGCCTGTTTTATTCTGGGAACAGTGGCACTTAATAGGTTGCAAGCATGAAAATAGATGAATCTTCTGCAGTAAATTATAAACAAATTAGGATAAAACTTGGATGTTTCAGAAACATCGATAAAGGCCTGGCAACCTATTTCTGGTAGACAGTCCATATCTTTCATTGTCTCTACAGTATAGAACTTATATATTATTTACCTATTATAATTGAACAAATCGTACAATTACTCAGTTATGGCTATGAAACTTCTCTGATGTATAAATGGTAGAGCACATCCTTAAACAGGGAATTGTATATTTAGATAATAAAATATTTTTAAAAACTGTGTTATACTTCCATTATATTTATTTATTTTTTACGTTGTGTCATCTGAAAATGTACATGCTTTCATATCCTAGTATATAGAAGCATAAATTTAGAAAATCTTTAAATATCTCCTTTTCTCCCTCTAATTTCTCTTTCTCTCCTCAGTTCATCCTTTACACTTGTACTATGTTTTCCTTTTTGGGTGAGGGAAACATTGCTTAGTTATCCAATGACATTGTCAGTAATAGTAATCCATTCGAATAGGTGCCAATTATTACTGTTTCAGAGGAAAAGCCCTTAACATTAACTCTAAGTATAAGGAGAAAATTTTAAATAAAGTGGTAATGTTTAGAGAAAACCTTATCAAGGGGAGAAGAGAAGGCGAGGGAGAGAATTTCTGGTGAAATGCAGCTATATTCACCAGAGAATTTCTGGTGAAACTATATATAATGAACAATTAAAATAGTTCAATTTTTTTGGTTAAAACTCTTAAACTGTTTTTAAGTAATGTATTTAAATCAATATCAGATTTCTTTGTTTTCTAGTAATGCTGATAAAATTAATAATTTGAAAGTAATTATACTTATTTGTGATAAACAACAGAATAAATAACAGAATAACCTCCCAGTGACAGTTCTGATTAATAATATCTGTAATTAAAATCTTTCTCTTCCAGCAGGAAAATTGTTTGAGTTTCTGGGAATGACCTTTTTGCTATTTCTCTTGGGCACACTGGTTAAGTTGATATTGATTTTATAATGAGGTTTGGATTGTTAATAGGAGTCTGTACTCCAGATGCTAAATGAAATTTAAGCTTTGATTCTGGTATTTTCATTTACTATCTTTTTTAAATTACTAAATCAAGATACAATTCCGTATACTTTCATTTTTTAAAAAATAGCATTTTAACACTGTTGTACTAATTGTGTCAACTCAAAGGTAAGTCCCATTAGATTCAACAGGGTTTAATTAGAGATAAATGAGTATAGAAGTGCAGCCTAGATCTAATAAATGTTAATTATGATCTGGAGTTTTCCCCAATATCACCAAAGTGGTCCCGTACCCATTAATTGTTAGAACCATTGTGATAAGGGAATTGGTTGACAGTTGGAATTTAAAAATATATTTGGTAGAGGGCTTGATTCTCTTCTTTGTGAAATCAACCTAGCACCTGTCTTTAAATTCAGTTGCAACCAAACCATATATAAGGTTATAACCAAACAGTGTTACAAAAATTTAATGTCTATTTTGTCTTCACCACATGGTAAATTAATAACTGCTCTGTTCTTTTGCTCCCAGGTATAGTAAGTGCCAAAGTTCCATATTGTGGATTCTAGTGAACAATAATACATTCTTATACATTAATGTGATTGTTTTGCTCACTTTCACAAAGAATCTTTGAAAATATTGAGAGAATAGAAATCTCCCCTTCCCTCACCTCATCAAAACAAGTACAGAACAACTTCATGTGTTCAAATAGCCACAGGGAGATCATTCAAAAGATTTTCATAATTGGAAGTTTGGATTAATGGGTGTGCTGTTTAGTGTGGCAGAGTTGACCTGGGGCTACAAGAGTGACTTAACAGTGTTACAAAGAACATAGGAAAGCTGGGGCTTGCATAATGGGGTTTCTATCATATAAAGAAAGTACTGGCATGGGTACTCATTTTCTAATTTTGCCTGGGGGTATTGAAGAGAGAAAAGCTTGTTAGCCTTGGAATAGCAGGAAAATGCCATAGAAGCAACCCTTTAAAAAAAAAAACCTCAATTTTTTTACTAGCCAATTTTTACTGGCTGATCCTAACTTTATCAAGAATAAGCTCTATTGAACTAGTAGGCATTTACCTCTGAAAAATGATGCTTAGGACTGTTCTGCATACAATATTTAAGACACTTTCTTTTTTGATCTCTCCCAGTAATTTACTGATTTAACTGCAGTTCAACTAAATATTTAATACATTTTTTTTCCATATGATGAGAATCAAGTAGAAAATAAGCTGGATGTGTTTAACTGGCAAGAATAGTTGTAGTGATTCTCATTCAGATGCCTTTCCAAATACTACGCTGTTCAATTAAAGAAACCAGAGCTTATTTTCATTTTTTAAAATAGAGTCTTCACTAACTATCTTTGGTGTTTATAATCCAACCATGGGACTTTAGTTAGAGATGATCCCTTGGCGGCAATAGTTGGAAGATACAATCCTGCTTGAATTATTGTACTACCTGCAAGAGGAAAGAGAGGATGAACTACCGCAAAGCATTTTACCAGTATGAGAATATTTGCATGACACCTTATCCAAGTTTTTATTTTAGGGTGAAACCCCAGTCCTGTTGAAAACAGTGGTGAAACATCAGCTGACTTTAATGTGTATATTAGCTCATGAAAACTCTTTGTAATAACCATGCAGCTCCCATTGACCATAGTTGTGTTGAAACATAAGTCTGTGTTGCACCACTCAGTAGCTATTTTCTTTCCAGCAGAAATATTTATACGTGTATGCTATGCTTTGGCAACAGGATCCAAAGCATTTAGGATGTTGTTAATAAACTAAACCAAATCTCTCAGCCGTGGAAGAACTTTTCAGCTTTACACACATTAACAAATGAAGTAGCAGAATGACCCAATCCTTTTGAACATTTGCGATTGTATTTAGGGAATGAAGGGTTGACAGATACAGTCAGTTTATGAATTTTGTTTGTCTTGCTTGTTTTTATTTCTGAACAGTGCTCATAATGGATGCATCTTAGTTCTTTTAGAAAAGATAAAATACACAACTTGATTTCTCAAGTATTCCTTTCTATAATCCATATGAAATACAATGGTGTGTTAATTACCATATGTGCAGTTTATGTGTGGATAAACTGCATCTACTTTTGCGTCCATTTAATACATTCGTATACTTGCTTAGCTGCAAAAATAGCTATAGATTTAAACCAGCATCAGAATCATGGCATTCAAAGAGATTCTTACTGCTTCCTCTGTTTTGCTTTGTTTGTTTGTTTCTTTACTGTGATTGTTGCTGCTGCTGTTGCGGCTTCCTTTCAGCTGCTATAAATAGACCCAGTCTAATATCCTGTGAACTCTATTTTCCTCTTTGGTTTTTTTGGGGGGAGGTGATGAAACCACTAAAGTGTCTTTGGGGATACTTGATATTTTACAGAATTTAACCTCCATAACATAACATGTGATGTGTGCCACTGTGGGGGTAAAGCATCCAAGCATGGAGTGCAAGGGTAGCAATGTGTAAACATTACCAATAAGTGCATATTTTCATTGTCACTGGTGCCATTAGTGAGCAATTTATTAATGGAATTGTGCATTGATGACTGCTGCTCTTTAGGGGTGCTCTACTGTTCCAAGAGGTGTTTATATGATTCTAACTGCACTATTTCTTTTTGACTTCTGCCTGGCAGAATGCTATGTTGGGCAAGATGATGGCAAATTGATTTATTTCCATTATACTTATAAATTAGAAACATTCATTAGTGAACACAATCTCTTTGGCATTAGAAATTATCACTAAAATATTGGTCCACTGAGGAATTAATCTTTTTACTAAATAACATTATGGTGAACTCACACAATATTCTCCTTGTTATCTTTATGCTGATACACAGTAGTTACTTTAGGACTTACCTTTACCCATTTGAACTTAGCAAAGAGCAAGAGGACTTGACTCAAATGAGTCTTTGCTTATTTAACAAAATCATAAGACTTCCCTGATAAAAAAATAACTTGTCCAAAAATAACTTTTAAGTACTTTGGATTGTTTTCAGTCAAAATCAAAATGCTGATAATTTTAATAGCCAGTCCCTGTTTCAGTGTATTAATCTGTCCTGATAGTTGTCATATTGTTTATGAAAATAATATTCAGGATGATTCAACCAAGAAAAATGTAGGTCCCAAGGTTTGTGTTTGTTCTTTTGTTCAGTCTTGTATGATCAACTTTATGTATCATAATTCTTATGTTAAATAATTCCATATTCTTGCAGGCACCTTATAGATATATTTTAAAAGAGTAAAGTTTGTGTGTATTTTTTAATATATACTTTATATATTACACACACACATTGGCTTGCTCTAAAATAGAACAGAAACTTCATGGACAAGTGGAATCTAATAAGCTGTGTAAATTTAGGAAGAAAATAGAATCATTTTGCAATTGCATCAAATCACCAGACAAGTTCAAATAGCATCTGACAAGCTGGTATATTCAAAATGCTTTACACTTTAACGTATCACTTGGACAATTGCTCTGTCTTGAGAGACCAGTCGAATACTTCACCATTATGAATGCCCTTGCAGATCTGTGGAGATACATTGAGTGGAAGAAGAGGAGGAAAGCTGAGCATTGACAGAAGGTGGTGGGATTAGGGGGATTGCCCCTTGGTTTTTTTATTACTGAAGTGGTGCATTGAATTAATTTTATTCTGTCATTAAAATGAAAATATCTCTCCTGCCATTCCAAATGGCAGAATGGAACTAGTCAGCTTATTATATTTATTTTGAAATCCTACTGGGTTAAGAACAACAACTTTGTATCTTAACCCCCCCCCCCCTGTAAATCTGGGGTTTCCATAAATGCATGAGTGTATGATTAATGTGCTATTATAGGTTATAGTCACTAGATCTTGTGATATAGATATAAATGATGAATTATTAAGTGTGGAGTTTTAACTAGATAAAAATTAAAGTAATTGCTTGAATCAAAAAGAAGCATTTATATTAGATGGTTGGGCATACTTATTTTTTTAAGTCAATTAAACAGTGAGTGCCTGAACTAGATGTTTAACTCAAATCTGGTGGTGTGAACATGTGAAGTGGATCAGACCAAAGTAGCTAAAATACTAAAATTAATGTAACACAGTGGATTGTATTCTGTTCATTTGTACTGTATTGAAAAATGTCATATTCTTGATGCAGAAAAATGTTTTAATTCTTTGTGCTTCCTTTTTCATGATATTTATCAAAAGCTTCTGCCATGGTGAGTCACATCTCATCATTTGAGATTTGAAATTCTAACATGTAAGACAAGCAGGGAAAGTTCTATCCGTAATAGAATTTTTTTGTCATTCTCATGAAATTCATTTTTCCAAAGCATTTATAGTATTAAATACTCCTAATTTAAAATATTAGTAACAGAAAGAGAAGTGCAATTATGTCTTCACTGGTTCCCGTGTCAGGGATTTCTTCATGCAGTTCCAACTAACAAATCTGTGCTCACAAAGAAGTGTAAACGGGTAGGTTGGAAAATGACGGAAAACTGAAATCTACAAATAGAAAATGAGAAAGAAGCAGCAAAGTAGATTGAGTCAGATATCTGGGAGGCTTTCTTTTTATAGTAATTAACCTCAAACCATCCATCTTGCTTGCTTTATATATTTATTTATTAAATCAGTGAACATTTGACATGTCTATTGAGTACCATACTGTTTTACGGTGCTAATAAATATGTTGTGAAAGCATATCAGTGTCATAAGGAAAATGAACAGGAGTAGAAACTGAAAGAAAGACTGTTAAATTATTCATGGCTTTCCAAGATTTTGCTCTTAAAAACACCCCTGGACTTTGTCAGAATGTTTATATTCATGAAATAAACTTTTCTTACTTAGAAATTTGTATTTGGCCTACTTTTTGATGACAGGAGGGGAAAGCAGCTGGTGCTAGACATTTTGGCACTCTTCTTTTTCATTCCTCCAGGCAAGCCAGAGTAGCCAATGTAGTCCTGGTTCTAAATTATTTTGCCAGAACCACTGGGATTTTGTTCTGCAATAGCTGTTAGTCTGATTCTATCCTTGACATTATGTTTGCATTTTAGATGACATATCTGGGCTTGAGTTCATTTCACCAGAGATTCCTGTAAGTTTCTAGCCCAGTCTTTCTGATACAAACGGCCAATTGCCTAGCTAACTGCACGAATGTTTCAGGATCTGTATTACCAAATGATGGGAATTTTGCACAGACCAAAACAGTTGGGTCTGTATGTACTGTATGTAACACCTATTGCAAGTGACTCAAAGATTTGGATCACTGCTCTGTAGTCTGAACTTGGATATTGCTGCAGTGAATACATCAGACATGTATACCGAATGCTGTATATTCTCACCTTCCCAAAAGTTTTCTTTCTCTGGCACCCCGTGCCTTTTGCTTCTCTTCTCATTTGCCAGTACATCCATCCTACATAACATGAGAAACTTGAATTGCATGTCTCCATGGCAAAATAAATAAATAAATCTTGCTTTCACAAGATTCTATGGAAAGTGAAGGTTTGAAGCTGTATGAAGTGTAGGCTCCTTTACTTATTAATTACATAGCAATAATAGTTTACCTTATGGTTTTTTTCAAGTATGTTACAAAATGTGATGGTGTTAAACCCTTTATTTCCCCTCACCAATTGCTTGTGGGTCCCATCGCTAAGATATACACTGACCCATCACGCAGGAATGATCATCTGGGCTTTCTACATTTAGCAGCCTGAGCTCTTAAGTAGCTCTACCTTCTGGACACACATCTATCAGTAAGGGCTTGAAGCCTAAGAATATTTCTTCCAGATTTTGGTCCTGAAACACCATAGGAATTCCTTCAGGAAAAGTAAACACCCTCTATTTGTTTGGATATCTTTACCAAATCTAGCTCAAGGATATTCATAACAATATCCCTTGTTTGATCACATGATCCAGTCATCCATTCCCCTGCCTCTCAGAATGGTCATGCCACAACATTCAAGGCACATCCTTTTATGTTTTTAAGTAAGCTGCATGCATGAGATTTAATAAATAGACTAGGTTTAGCTTTTTAGTGTTTTTTACCTAAGGCTTAATAAATGGTTATAAAATTGAGCATCTAAAGCAGGGGTCCTCAAACTCTTCAGGTCATTGACCCCTTCATGAAGTTTAAATTGTTTGTCAACCCCCAAACATTTATTATATGAAAATAATAAATACTTCTTTAATAGTACTGCAAATAATAACATAATGGATAGTTCCATCGACCCTTGGGGGTTGATATTGACCACTTTGGGGAACCCTGATCTAATGCAAACTTGTCCTAATCTTAAGAGAACGTGTCCTGATCTAAGGGAAGAAAAAGGAAAATGGAGAGTGGAAGTAGAGCATTATCTTTAAAGATATTTCTAAGGTGGAACATCTTCCTTTCTGCATGCTGATGCTCTCATCATTTGTTGGACTTTATCAATCTCTCAGATGAAGGGTAAGATGGAGGAGGGGTGCTGAGGAAAGCAGGAACTGAGGCCAGATGTTGTCTGCATCTTTCCCATTTCAGGAGTCTGCCCCTTTGTAATTTAGGGGTCCAGTTTTTCATTTCAAATTAATTCCTTTCATTGGTTCTCTATCCCTATTCGCCATATTTGAAGTGATATTTTATATTACTCCTTCAAAGCTCTATCCTGTCTGTGCAAGTCATCTTTTTCTATCAGGTCAGGCATATGTCTGCTTGTATCTGCTTGTGGTTAGATACCTATTTTAGTGTTTTTTGCTTCTTTTGACAACTCAGTGTCTAAAATCAGCTTTCTCTGTAAAATCTAAAAAAGGCGGGAAGAAAGGTAAGTAAAGTAGATGAGGGACCTGAGGCATTACTGCAAATCTTTATCAAAGCAAAGCAAAGATCAGTATTTCTAATGTGTCTTCTTTCATTGTGTGTGTGTGTGTGTGTGTGTGTATCTAAGTGGGTCATGCAACAAGTGTACAGGGAGGCATTGCCTTTACATATTTCTTCATTTGAAGAAAACTCAACCAAAGTCTGTGTGTTGTGCGTGTGTGTATACACACACTATATTAGAATTGAGGTATCTGCCATTTCCCTGAAATTTGAATAAATGCTTCTTCGTTGCTTCTACAATACATAGAAAAGGTTAAGCGACTCTCCAGTTTGCTATATTTCTAGTGGCTGCACTTCTGCATTCTGACTAGATCATAGACAGGAAAGTGAACTGGAAAGAACATAGAGTACTTGGGTATCTTGGCTCAAGTGGTCGAAACAAGTTTCTACTAAATATGGTTATAGCTCTGTGACGCAGGACTGCGTGATGTGTCTGACATAGTTGATGGAGGAAAGGTGTGAAAGAAAGCTTTCGTATCTAGCTTTTAAAATTCTAGAGAAAATCATAAATCCTGCCTGTGTGTGAAATGTTTTAATTGGAGCTCAGTTCATTATATCGAGAATATTAAGAGAGGGGGTGAACATGGTGAATAACACAGAATGTTGGCACCTGTTATTTCTTGCTTATTGTACCATAAAAGTTACCATTTAAAAAAAAAAATCTGATGTTCCTCATTATAGGAAAAATCCCTTTTGAAGCTGACTCCTCTGATTACTTCAGCACCAGTTTTACTCTGAAACATGTATTTTTCTTTTGCTTTTTTATTAATCTCAGCTTCAATAGAACTTCAGTGAAACTTTGCTCCCAGGCTAAACTTTAAAAAAGTATGTATTTTTTCTATATCTTTCAAGAAATGGGGAAAATTAAATTGAAATAACATATTGAGACATGTAACAGGATGTAGGAACTCATAATCTGCCACCAGTTGTTAAAATGGCTGTTGTTTTTTTAATTCCCATTATAACCCAATACTGACTTGTTTGCATTCTGAACCCAGTATGGACTTGACCCTGAAAGAGAAATGCACATATGTGCATGTTGGTACTCAGCAACTTGGCCTTTTCCTTCTATACCCTAACAGCTGATTGGTTGAAGGGAGGAAATTGCCACTCAGCTTCTTTTCCCACTCCCCACCTGGGCTGTATGAAAATGGTGTTTGCTGATTTGTCTGTGTGTGTGTGTTTTTTTTTCTTCTTAAGATCCAGGACTCTGTGCAAAGATGAGTCCTCTTCCTTCCTTAAACAGGTTATTCTTTAGAATGCTTGCAGAGAAACTTGTGCATAGATATTTCTGCTGTGATTTTGCAAGAATCTGAAAATTAAAATCAAGATTCTTTTACCTTATCTGACATCCTTCACAGAAGTGGTTGGACATTTTTTGTACTCTCTTTTAATACTAGAAATTAGAATGACCTTCTGAAATTAATTGGCTATAATTCTAAATAATCATGGAAACTGCTGTTTCACCCACTGAATTATGGAATTCATTGGCTCAAATAGTACTGTTGGTGTGGAGTCCTTGGTGCTCTCTGAGCCTTGTTTTCTTGCAGACGTTTCATTGCCAGACTGGGCAACATCTTCAGTGCGAAAAAGTTTTTCGCTCCACAGTTCAACCCTGAGCTACAAATATTCCCTTTGATTAGCACTGTTGGTTTTTACTGGAGATGTATTTTTATAATAATTATTAGATGACTTCAGTGGTTATGGATATAATCATCTGGGGAGGCAGGGGAAAATCATAGAGCTGTGGAGTTGGAAGGGACCACAAGGAACATCTAGTCCAGCCCTCTGCAGTTTGCAGGAAAACCATGTTTGAGAATGGCTGTCCAGCCTCTTCTAAAAGATCTCTAGAGATGGAGAACACACAACCTTCGTAGGTAGACTGTTTTACTGTTGTACAAATCATATAATCAGGACAAAATCTGTTTAGCTGCAACTTATATCCATTATTTATAATCTTAGTTTTTGTGTCAGTGGAAAATAATTCCTGACCATCTGTCAGGATGGTCTCATGTTCAATTTGTTGTCAGTGACCACTCCTAGGTCTTCCAAATCATGAATCCTCATCTTGTATGTGTGCCCTATATTTTTCCTCCATATGTGTACTACCTTATATTTCCCCCTGCCGAAGAACATCTTGTTCCTCTCAGTCCAGTTTTCCAACCTGTACCCAGATTAGATTTCAGTTTTGTTTGTCATCCTGGGTGTTCTTTAGAACTCCCATTTTGTGACATCTGCAAATTTGATAATAGCCCATCAATCCCATTGCCCAGGTCATTAATAAATACAGTGAATAATACTGGGCCTGAAAAATCCCTGTGAGACTCCACTGGTCACTTCTTGTTGCAGACCCACCATACTGTTGTTTATTTGTTTAGTCGCTTCTGACTCTTCGTGACTTCATGGACCAGCCCACGCCAGAGTTTCCTTTCAGTCGTCAACACCCCCAGCTCCCCCAGGGGCGAGTCCGTCACCTCTAGAATATCATCCATCCACCTTGCCCTTAGTTGGCCCCTCTGCCTTTTGCCCTCCACTCTCCCTAGCATCAGCATCTTCTCCAGGGTGTCCTGTCTTCTCATTATGTGGCCAAAGTATTTCAGTTTTGCCTTTAATATTCCCTCAAGGGAGCAGTCTGGCTTTATTTCCTGGAGGATGGACTGGTTGGATCTTCTTGCAGTCCAAGGCACTCTCAGAATTTTCCTCCAACACCACAGTTCCAAAGCATCTATCTTCCTTCTCTCAGCCTTCCTTATGGTCCAGCTCTCGCAGCCATATGTTACTACGGGGAACACTATTGCTTTAACTATGCGGACCTTTGTTGTCAGTGTGATATCTCTGCTCTTAACTATGTTATCGAGATCTGTCATTGCTCTTCTTCCAAGGATTAAGCGTCTTCTGATTTCCTGACTGTAGTCAGCATCTGCAGTAATCTTTGCACCTAGAAATACAAAGTCTTTCACTGCCTCTACATTTTCTCCCTCTATTTGCCAGTTATCAATCAAGCTGGTTGCCATAATCTTGGTTTTTTTGAGGTTTAGCTGCAAGCCAGCTTTTGCACTTTCTTCTTTCACCTTCATCATAAGGCTCCTGAGTTCCTCTTCGCTTTCAGCCATCAAAGTGGTATCATCTGCATATCTGAGATGGTTAATGTTTCTTCCAGTGATTTTAACTCCAGCCTTGGATTCCTCAAGCCCAGCATGTCGCATGATGTGTTCTGCGTACAAGTTGAATAGGTAGGGTGAGAGTATACAGCCCTGCCGTACTCCTTTCCCAATCTTAAACCAGTCCGTTCCGTGGTCTGTTCTTGCTGTTGCTACTTGGTCGTTATACAGATTCTTCAGGAGGCAGACAAGATGACTTGGTATCCCCATACCACTAAGAACTTGCCACAATTTGTTATGGTCCACACAGTCAAAGGCTTTAGAATAGTAAATAAAACAGAAATAGATGTTTTTCTGAAACTCCCTGGCTTTTTCCATGATCCAGCGGATATTGGCAATTTGGTCCCTAGTTCCTCTGCCTTTTCTAAATCCAGCTTGTACATCTGGCAATTCTCGCTCCATGAATTGCTGAAGTCTACCTTGCAGGATCTTGAGCATTACCTTACTGGCATGTGAAATGAGTGCCACTGTTCGATCGTTTGAACATTCTTTAGTGTTCCCCTTTTTTGGTATGGGGATATAAGTTGATTTTTTCCAATCTGATGACCATTCTTGTGTTTTCCAAATTTGCTGGCATATAGCATGCATTACCCTGACAGCATCATCTTGCAAGATTTTGAACAGTTCAGCTGGGATGCCATTGTCTCCTGCTGCCTTGTTATTAGCAATGCTTCTTAAGGCCCACTCAACCTCACTCTTCAGGATGTCTGGCTCTAGCTCCCTGACCACACCGTCAAAGCTCTCCCCGATATTGTTATCCTTCCTATACAGGTCTTCTGTATATTCTTGCCACCTTTTCTTGATCTCTTCTTCGTCTGTTAGGTCCTTGCCATCTTTGTTTTTGATCATACCCATTTTTGCCTGGAATTTACCTCCGATGTTGCTAATTTTCTGGAAGAGGTCTCTTGTCCTTCCTATTCTATTGTCTTCTTCCACTTCCACGCATTGCTTGTTTAAAAATAATTCCTTACCTCTTCTGGCTAACCTCTGGAATTTTGCATTTAATTGGGCATATCTCCCCCTATCACTGTTGCCTTTTGCTTTCCTTCTTTCTTGGGCTAGTTCTAGTGCCTTCTTGGTTTTCTCTTTCTTTGGGATGTATTTTGTTGCCGCCTCCTGACAATGTTGCGAACTTCTGTCCAGAGTTCTTCCAGGACCCTATCTACTAAGTCCAGTCCCTTAAATCTATTCTTCACCTCCACTGCATATTCCTTAGGAATATTAGTGAGCTCATATCTAGCTGATCTGTGGGTCTTCCCTAATCTCTTGAGTCTGATCCTAAATTGTGCAAGAAGAAGTTTGTGATCTGAACTACAGTCAGCTCCAGGTCTTGTTTTTACCGACTGTATAGATGTCTGCCACCTTTGGCTGCAAAGGATGTAGTCAATCTGATTTCGGTGTTGGTGAAGTCCATGTATAAAGCCATCTCTTAGGTCGTTGGAAGAGAGTGTTTGTTATGCAGAGTGAGTTGTCTTGGCAAAATTCTATCAGCCTATGTCCTGCTTCATTTTGTTCTCCCAGGCCATGCTTACCTGTAATTCCAGGTGTCATTTGACTGCCCACCTTAGCATTCCAGTCTCCTGTGATGAAAATAACATCTCTTTTAGGCGTGTTGTCCAGTAGGTGCTGCAGATCCTCATAGAACTGCTCCACTTCAGCTTCTTCAGCATCTGTGGTTGGGGCGTATCTTTGGATCACTGTGATGTTAGATGGCTTGCCCTGAATTTGAATTGAGATCATTCTGTCGTTTTTTGGATTGAATCCAAGCACTGCTTTAGCCACTTTACTATTAATTATGAAGGCTACTCCATTTCTTCTGTGGTCCTTTTGTCCACAGTAGTAGATCTGGTGGTCATTTGATGTGAAGTGGCCCATTCCAGTCCATTTCAGTTCACTGACGCCCAAAATGTCTTATCTTGAATCTTGACATCTCACCAATAACCACATCCAATTTGCCCTGGCTCATAGATCTTACATTCCAGGTTCCAATGGTGTGTTGATCCTTAGAACATCGGATTCGCCGTTCACCACCAGCACCGTCGGCCGCTAGCCGTCCTTTCGGCTTTGAGCTAGCTGCGTCATCACGTCTGGGGCTAGTTGAACTCATCCTCTGTTCCTCCCCAGTAGCATTTTGACCATCTTCCGACCTGGGGGTCTCATCGTCCAATGGTATACTGACATATCTCTGGTTGTACTGATCCATTTAGTTTTCACGGCAAGAATACTGAGGTGGGTTGCCATTACCTTGCCCAGGGATCGCATTTAGTCTGACCTCTCTGTCATGACCTTCCCATCTTGGGTGGCCCTTCACGGTTTAGCTCATGGCATCATTGAGGTGCTCAAGCTCCAGCACCACGACAAGGTAACAATCCGTTGCTGAATTACACCATACTGTAATGTCATCTAAACAATATTTCTAACAGCTTGTCAGTAAGAGTGCCATGTGGAATCTTCTCAAAAGCTTCGTTGAAATCAAGGTTGATCATAGCTATGACGTTCCCCTTGTCCACCAAAGTAGATGGAAGGAGACATGATTTGTCTGACAAGACCTATTTTTGACCAAGCCATACAGACTTAGTAATCACAAGATTGTCCTCAAGAAGTTTACAAATAGACTCTTTGTCATCCATCTATTCATGTTAGGCTCACTGGTAGGTAAGTATGGGATTCTCTTTTTTATTTCTTGAAGGCAGGGGTAGGGGGTGTCATATTGTTCTCTGATTCTCTGACATCTCCCCAGTTCTCCAGAATTCCTCAGAGATAACTGACAGTGGCCGCAACAACTTTTTAACAAGTTCTTTCAGTATTCTAAGGTATTTGAAGGCATTCAAATCAGCTAGATCTTTTACCATATCCTTACTGACCTGCACCATCCCCTATTATGTTTGTTCCCAGTCTTTGCTACTAAAATCACAATTCCTTTTGGATGTAAAGACAGAGGTAAAATAGGAGTTAGATTCTCCTGTTTGCTTTTGGTTCTATAAAGATTTCTGTATTTGGAGAGTAAGCAGGACATCCACCACCTCCTTTGTCTTCCTCCTGCTGTTGACATATTCGAATAAACTTTTGTTGCTGGATTTTGCCTCTTTCTAGCCTTAGCTCATTTCCCACCTTTGCCTTGTCCTCTTGACCTCATTCCAACACTTCTGATCTGAAGCTTTGTAGACTTCCTTAGTTGCTAGCTCCTTCTTCCATTTCCATTAAGCATCCTTCTTCAGTTTCATTTCCTTTGCAAGCTGCCTATTTGACACATGGGCTCCCTTATATATTTCCTAATGGCTATGACAACTTCGTCTTTAAAGTTTTATTTCCATTGTACCTTCCATTTTGCAGTTTATTAAAATTGGCCTTTCTGAAATCCATGCGTTATGTTGGACTATTTTTTTTTCAAAGCTTTTTGTTAAAACTGGGAACTCTTAACAGTGCATGATCACTTGCATCCAGAGTTCCCACCACTTTACTATTTTTAATTAACTCCTTCCTGTTAGTAAGGGTGAAATCCAAGGGAGTAGATCCCAGAGTGCCAATCTAAATCTGTAGTTTCTGGGTGTTCTTCAAGGGCAGCCCATATAGAGCGCATTTCACTAATCCACTAGGGGGTGACCAAGGCATGAATGACCATGAGCAGTGATCCTGTTACGCCAGTGTTTCACTAGATGTACTGGATCCATACCCACTTCGGTATCTTAGTTTATCATTAAAGCCAACTAGACAACCCCATGACCTGTTGGGTCATTGTTTCAAAGTTATTTCCTTACCAGATTCTTCAATGCCTTCAACAATGGCAGAGCTTCTAATGTACTGCCTTCACTGGAAAAGTTCTTAAAAATTCAGGAAGATTTTCAGAGATATATCTGCCTTGAGAGTAGCCAATGTTGAACTTTATAGCCCAGTCAAACATCAGGAGTTGACCACGGGAAATGTTTTATGATATTTTGTATTACATTATAAAATGTTTTATAATTTTTATGTCATAAAGTGTTTTATGAAATTTGCCAAATTTCACTTCCATGGGAATTATGGGTCCCATATTTTGGACGCATTCTGTAAATTAGCCCATTTGAGGTATTTGGTTTGAAATTTGTTGCCCTGCAATGCACCGTTTCACTCAGTTAAAGGTTACAAAGTATCAAACAGACAGAGTTTTAGCAATATATAGATCTGTAAGGACTGCTTGTCTTTATTATGTGATTTTATGTTCTTTTGGAGGTTATTGTTGGAGCTGTTCTTCACATTCCCTGACCATATGAGGTGTTTTGATGCATTCCAGGAAAGAGTCCTTTCAATGGTGATGCCTACCTCTGGAATACCCTTACCATAATAGCTCATATGGCACTTCCTTTGTTTTCCTGGCCATCCCTTTTATCTTTCTAGGCTTTTCACTTGCACCGATACGTTTATTGCCTAGCTAGGGGATGGCATGTTACTGATCATGACTGATATAAAAAAGCAGTGTTGGAACTCCTGGGATGGAAGACCACCAGGAAATTCCAGTGATGTAGGCCAGACTAGTAGGAAAAAAACCCCAGGGGAATAGAATGCCAATCTATTTCTATGTTGTTGCCAAAAAATGACCTGGATGAGTCCATGAAGTCACAGGAATTGAGCTCAGCATGAAGGAAAAATTACTTTCAATTGGTGCTTATATAGATTTCCTTTTATTGAAAAAAATGTTGATGGAAAATGAAGATATTAAACAATTATTTTTAATAACTGTTTAACCTTTGCTCTTTGATCAACATATGTGTTAGGTTTACTGGAGGTTCCATCCTTAGAAGCAACATGTCTTTGAACATCAAATGCTTGGGACAAAGCATTTGAGAAAGAATGTTGTCTTAAAGCCCTGCTTACAAGCTTTTTAAAGTACTGCCTGGCTAGTACTGGGAAGGGAATGCTTGACTAGACGCTACCCTTCTGTCCTGAGGCTGAAGTGGCTACATAGATCCTGGGAGGAACGAGCTGCAGTCATCTAACTAAATACAGTATCGCTGACTGTAAGTGTTTCAGAGATAGAACAAACTAAGGAAGAAGACCTCCAGTTCTAGCTATTTTCTTTCTCTGGAATAAAATGTTTTGAAGCAGCCAAGATAATGCGAATGTTCATTGCAAACATTTTTAGCCCTGCAAATACATATTTGATTTTACATCTTGTATTGTGCTAAAGTTTCCCAGACATGTGCCAATATAATATAGTCTCCAGTGGCCAAGAAACCTTTATTTTTGCATTTATATTCACAGGTTGAATATTCTTGTGCTTTCAGAGATCGTTATTTAGACACAAGTATAATGTCTTCAGTAAGGTTGCAGAACAGTAACTAAGAAAAGGAGTGAATATTTTTAGAATTGAGTTCTTTAAAAACATACTACTGTAAAGAGCACTATGCAGAAGAAATTTTATTTGGTTATAAATTAAAGCACCAAGCTAGTAAAACAATTGGATTTTCAGCTTATACTATTTCTTGCTAGCCTTTCCAATTCATACTAGAGAAAAATGAAGATACCTCTGGATGTAATGGACTATGGGGATGCCTTAAAAAAAAGTATTCAATAACCATCAGCTGAGTACCAGCTTAATCCTAAAAAAGAGGAAGGAATGAGGGAAAAACTCAAGATTGCACCGTCCTGTTTAGCTTTTTTTATAAGAGGGTGCGGAGAGAGAATATCTGTCAGGCTTTCAAGATTGTGTTGTTATACCTTCAACAATAAAACAAAGTCATTGTGGTATTGTAGTTTCTTGACCCAGGCTTCCTCAAAGGGCTGATAATGGTATATATTCAGGGCTTGATATGCAAGGGTTGTATTATGGACCAAGGGGTGTGCCAGATGGAGTGCATATTTAATGTATATTCTTTAGAAATATATAAATTCAACATTTATCAAATGACAAAGACTGAAGGTAAGCATTATAATTTGCTACTTAGAGAAAAATGCCTCTAATCAAATGAAATTCCATCTTTGTCCTATGAAAACATTTTCAGTCTTTTTTTCTTAAGGTCATCCTTCCCTAATTTGGTGCCCTTCATGTCTACTATGAACCAAGTTTATTACTAAATGCATGTGAAATGTACTACAAGCACAACTTCGTTGACTGGGAGTTCTGGTAGTTGTAATCCCAGCATATCTAGCCACTGTGGTACAGTGGTTAGACTAAGTATGGGGAGACCCAGGTTGTGGTCCACAGTCGGGCATGGAAGCTCACTGGGTAACTCAGAGCCACTCACATTCTCTCAGCCCAACTTATTTCATAGGGTTGTTGGTGGCCCCTTGAGCTCCTGAATGAAAAGCAGACAAAAGTCTAATCAGGCAGATGCTAAGTTGGGAAAGTGTGCTAAGCTAAGATTACTATCTCATTCTCAAGTGACATGGCTACTTTTTTTGTTACTCATACAGTATTACTTTTGTCATTTTGTTCAATATCTAGTCTGAGGTTATTTTTTTTCCCCTCTGTACCACATGTGGCTAGTATTACTATGAGTTTAAGTTGAGGCTTAAATTTCTACCAAGTTTCAGTGCTGCTGTAAAGACTCATAATAGGTTTAATACTTGCCCTACAATTGCTCTACTGAACAAGTTGTTCTCTATAATTTTTTGTTACTTGGCATCTCTCTCCAGTTTGGCAAAGAAATCTTCCTCTCTCAAATCCTAGGAACCTTTACCCATTCTGCATGTGTGAATCAAGTGGAAGGAATGACTACAACACTTTCTGGCATTGATTGTTTATTGGCTCTGAAGTACAGGTTCCCAAATAGTTAGGTTTCTAAAATGATATCCCAATTACTAGAGGTGAGCCCTTCAAGGTAGATCAGACTAAGAAATCTAATGTCATGTTACTATAAAGCTACAGTAACAGAACCTTGCAAGTCTGAATGTGCTTCCCCCTCCCTTTATCTTCTGGAGAACTAGGGGTGGGGCTTGTCTGAGACATTTACTCAGGTTCTCTTTTACCTGACCTGCCCTGGACTCAGTTCTCTTTTACCTGACCTTTGTCTTGGTAGCGGCCCTTCCTCTTGTCCCTCAAGGCCATTCCCTCTGCCCTCTACATCACAATACATAGGTTTACAGCCTATCTCCTGATGGGATTGGTCCTGAAACTGTTTATAAAAGAAAAACTCAGTCTGAGCTTGACACCTGGTGACTACATATCACTACACAGGGATGTAGTTTTCTTAACAGTAATACAGAAGTGGTTTGTCATTGCCCATTTCATTTCAGTCCAACCTATAGTTTCCTGGTGGTCACCAACAACACACAACCCTGCTGCTTACCTTTTCAGCATCAATAAAGGTAGGCTGGGTGCTAGCAGAAAAGTAGTATTTGTTTAATGATATATTGCTTATGTATTCAAACGAGTACCATCTCATTGATTTCAGTGGTAGGACATTATGTTTTTTTTAATCTCTCAACTCATTTGAAAATATTCTTATCAGACGAAGCTCGTTCTGTATTTAATGCTATAAAAACTGGGTATCATTTTCAGGCCCATATGAAAGGTGAGAGTGATTTCCAAAAAGCAGTATGTGTTGTAATAATTACATATTAGTTGTCTAACTGACTTTCTAAATTCATATAAATAATCAGACATAGGAAAAATGATGTAAATATGAAATAAAAAGGGGGGAAAGGGTAGATAGGAGGTCCTTATATGTTAACAATTAATTTTATAGATTGACAAGATAGAAAACATGTTCTGTGTAATTCTTGAAATGTCCATAGAGGAAAGGTAGCCTCAGTGCAGAGTTACAAAAGTGATTATTGGTTTAATTCAATTTCATGAAAAGTGGTCTGCTTCACTCCTGGGATATAATGTCTAGATGGTATGTTGTGAGGCTATGTTTTAGGGCAGGGTATTTTGTGAGATTTATTGCATTTTTTTTCATCATCAATGAGAGCCACAGTGGTGTAGTGGTGAAGGTATTGAACTAGAACAAATTAGGTCTTGTTAAGTCCATCCTTAGTCTTGGAATTCTGTGCTGAGTTTGGGCCAGTGTTTCTCTTAGGTCAGCCAACTTTAACCTACTTCATATAGTTGCTGGTATGGGGATAAAATGAAGGATGGTTCTCTTGGATGCCACATTGGAGGAAAGCTGGGATATAAATTCAACAAAATAAAATAAATACATTTTCAGATTGATTATTGGGGGAAAACATAATCTGATGCAAAGTCTCCTGAATATGAAATGAAATTAAAAGCAAAAGGTTATACAAAGAGGTATTTCTGAGCTTGAGTGACACCTTTGAGTAAAGATTATTTTATGGCTATTTCAAGCAATTTCTTAAGTTCCTAATTGCAGAGTGAACTGTTGCATTAAAGGAAGCTTTGCAATTTTAGTTACAATGTGGGAGGTTGCTTTTAAGCTTCTTTCTACTCCATTGGCTGTTACTACTTTATATACATCAGAGTGAGGAAAGCTATAGTTTAGAGCAGCAATCTTTTCATTTTATGATCAGAATTTTTTTTACCCAGTTCTTGTAAGATCAGTCTTACGTTTTTTGTTTATAATTACTTTTCACCCTGCCTATTCTGTATTTTGTAGATGGCATTGCTCAAATATAAATTTTCTGTAATACTATGCAATTGGCTCCATTTGTACATAACTGGGAAAGTGTTTTCCATTCAGTATCATTGCCAGTAAAATACTGAATGTTCTTGTTACAATTTCCAGTCCAGTCCAACATATACCACTGACTGCAAATTTCATGCTGAGACAACTTCAATATAGTGTTGCTTCTGTTTGTGGTCTATTGATTGGTTTTAGCTCTTGCCTAAAGAATGACAAAACCTTTATTTACTAAGCTCATGTTGTCATACTTGTAGTGCGCTGAAATATTTTTTAAAAGTTATTTTAGATAAGAGCATTGTTGTTTTTAGTTGCACATTAAATTATTGGAAGCATTATGAAAGCCTGCAAACCTGTTTGAGTAAAGACAGTAGGAAAACATTTTGTGTCTGTTTGACTGATAAACGGTACTGTGGTCAGTGTTCTGTCCATCCTGGAAAAAGAGGGTTCTGAAATTCAAGCAACATCTATTTAGGATATTCTAAACCTAACTACAGGTATAACAACAACAACCACAACAACAACAACAACAAAAATGCATGAAGAAATAAAGAGGTCAAAAAGAAAAAAGAACACATGAATTTATGCTTAGGTGTTATTCCACTATCTACAAAGTACTGTAATGATTGAAAGCCAGTACAGGAAGTTTTCATCAAGAAAGGTGCACTATCCAAGTGACCCATTTTTGGTACTCATTGCAATGTAACTTGAAAGAGGCTGTGTGTAGAGTGCTTCTACCTACTAATTCTGGAAATTGGGTGAACATAGAACATAGAATATGTGTAAGTTCTGGCACCACTAATTTTAGAAATTAAAAGTATTCCTTTGTATAAATATAATGAATTAATTCTGCATGTGGAGAATTTAGTATGTCACTTTTGGATAGAGTTGTTTATGTGAACTAACTGAAACCAAAAAGCCCTCTCTTTTCTTACCACATTTTAAAATGGCCTGGTTTAGATAACTTCTCCCAATCATCCTGTCTGCTCCATAAGATCAAACAGAACGGCTTTTTTCTGTATTTCCATCTAAGGTGAGGGCATAGTTGGTGGTGGTGGTAAGAAAAGGCCTTCTCAGTGACTCCTATACTGTTATGAAAAATTGTATTCTGTCTTTTTCTGTTTGTGAAAAGTATGCTTTTTCCTGATGTACAATACCTACTTTTTATGTAAAGGCATTCCTTTTATTGATGGTCTTTGCCTTTGTATACCTGATGTATTTTTTTTATTATTTTGAATATACATTTATTATATTCTATTACATTGGGACTATAAGTAGTTGTAACTTATACTGAATGGTGTGTAGGCACCTAGAGGTTAAAATGGAAATCTGCATATCAAACTAAGTATATTAACAAATGCCTACTTTGGTTTGAGGATCTGTTGAGAAGGATGAAAATAATGTGCGTTCTTGTGAAGCTTCTCAAGATCTTGAGTAGATATGCTATAGGATCAACTGAACCACTGTGGTTTGGAAGGAGGAGATAGGTTTGGATATTAAGTAAATATGTGTGGGTTTGTACCCACATACATACACACTTGTTGTTGTTGTTGTTATCCCAAATCAGTCCACTTCATTGAAGGTTATGGGCCATAATCTATCATGCTGGTCCAGTGCAGGTTGATAGATGTTTTTTTTATTTCCCGGTCTAGAGCTAAGAGAGAATAACTGGCCCAAAGCCACTCAGCCAGCTTTTTTGTCTAAGGAAGGACTAGAAGCTGCATCTCCCTGCTCTACACTACAGTTCTTGAGCATACCCTGCACTAGTTCTCATATATAGATATACATACATATAGCATACTTACTTCTCTGTCTTGTAACAATATAAAGAACTTCGAGTGAGATGGATAGCAAGCAAGGAATTGTAAATAATAGCTTGTAATATCCATCGCTCATTGTTTAGGCTTTATCTGCCACTTCCAGTATATTAAACACAGAGTGAGTAATATGGCATTTATCCAAATGGTGATGGGTAAATTATAAATAATAAATTTTTTATTTAATTTTTATATAAATTATAAACATGTCAATAAAAGGAATAATAGCAGCCTAGAACTTTACACTGAGGTGCAGCATAATAAAATTCTTTGTTCTTGCTGTTCTGGGAATCTATTTTTGGTTAATGATAAATTAAGGAAAGTGAGAAACTTAAAAATAGGTTTTCAAGGGTCCTTGCTGTCTTTCCCTTTTCTCCCCCAGGATTCTGTCTGCATACTTCCTCTTTATTTAGTTACTGGATTGATTGTAAGTGGCTGCTCATCAAAAGATTGATTGTAAGTAGCTGACATTTCACAAAATTATACACATAAAAACACCAAAGGAACAAAACATTTTGCTTTACTGTGTCAAGAAATCATATTACAATTAAGGCTGAATATTTTTCAATGATTTAGGAATATGTGAGATATGATAGGACTGGAACATAATTGCATCTACTAGGATAGTCAAACAAATAACATTACAAATCTTGAGAAATTCTGAATTAAATGCAGTGCTTGAATTTTTAGTCTTATATCAGGGAGGAAAATCACAGGCAAGGTGTTTGAAATGTTGTGATGCTGCCCCCTGCTGAAGATATTTAGCAAGCAAGTTCTTATCCTTCAGCTCATAGTGGTTGCGCTCTAATTGTACTGTAAATGAAAAAGTATTTTGTTGACAGAAAAAATACCTTTCTATATGGTTACATCGCTTGTATACCCTAAGGAAGTAAGTAATGTAAAGTGAAGTGAAGTGAACATATTCAGAAAGTAGAAAGGGAAGTAACTGGAATCAGAAATTCTGGAAAGGAGCTTTCTATCACTGAACCTTCCTAAAAACAGTGCGAACATAAGTTAGGATGGATCTCTTAGATACAAACCACTGCCTTCTGTATTGACTGTGGAGTTACATTAGTTTTATAGTTTGAAGGAATAATATAAAAGTAATAAAACTGTTTTTCTTCATATTATATCTCTTTTGTGTAAGGTTTCTGTGTGTATATATAATAGGGAATCCAGGATCTACTGATCCAAGAAATCTCATTCAGTATGACTTCTCAAAATGCTAGAGAGTTTACATTTCTCCCCCAACCCATATTTCAAGTTTCAGCTATAAAATAGAAGGAATTATGATATTCAGGTTTTTTTTTAACTGAAGAGTTAAAGTGTTCAAACAAGCTTATATATAGGTCTACTCTGCATCAAGAAGGCTATTGACAATAGGCTGAATCCGGATATATTACTTCTTAGGGTAGACCTTTGAAATCAGTAAAACTTTAGTTAATGAAAAGTTATTAACGGTCCCACTGATTTTAGCTGGTCTAATCAGTTTAGTTTCAGCCCACTGTGTTCAAGATTTCTCTTTTCAATTTGATGATTCTCTGAACTATAAAAATGTAGGAAATGGTACTTCTCAGGAAAATCTGTTATGTACATGCTCATTCATGTGAATGCATTATTTTTTCTCTAGTGTCCTATAAATCTATATAGTTCTTATTCTTTCCTTATTTGTGTGGATATATGCTCGGGATGCATATTGACCACCGATCAATTTTTTTATATGAATGTATGATATGATACAGGAATCATATGTTTAAAGTCCTATATTTGTTTCTTAACTTGTATTTCTTGCATAGCTTTTTTTTCTTTGATAGAGAACTTGATAGAATTTAATTTTTTTAAACGTCTTTGGCATTGTATGGGTCATATCAATCTATGTTTTATACCAGAGCTACAGTTGCTGGTGTGATATGAATGGGACAATTCTGATTAAAACCTTCACTTATTTATGAAACTCATTAATTACTTTGTAGTATCTTTATAAACCTAACCTACTTCCCAAGATGATGATGATATAAAAGCACTCTGTGATTGGAGAAAGGAGGGATGAAAAACCTATCAGTAGTAGGGTAGAAAGGTGGAATATTGGCATGATGGCCAGAAACTTGCCCTTTGCAGGCAGAGTTGAAAGAAATGGAATATGCCACAAATAGAGATGATATTAACTGAGAATCTTTTGAATAGGAGAAGCTTCAGGTAGATTGTCTCTTTCTTAAGCTTCAAGTAGATTTTCCCTTGCTTTGAAAAACAGCAGCATCTACAAAACAGAGTTCACCAGCTTGTCATAAACAAGAATTGTACATTGAATACCTTGTGATGCAATTACCATGAGATAATCACCCTAATCGAGTCTTGTTTTCTGCTATTTATGTCAAGGTGCTAATTATTTTAATACATGTATTGCTGACTCTGTCTTAGGAGCATATGGACCTGCTTTTCTTTTGTGTCACAGTTGCCCAAATATGAGCTGCTTTTTCAGGGTGGGATCTATGTGGACTTGCTGAGCAAAGGATATTACAAATCTGCACTTTTAGAAGCTATCTTATGCAAATGAAATCCGGGTCTTTGGATCAATACAGTATTACTAAAACCAATTGAAGCCCAGGCTTCCGGGTTAACCAGTATAGGAATTAGGCAGATGGGTTTCTGCAGTACTGAAGGTAGCTTTTGAATCTGTAAGAAAAACTTTATTACCTTTCTGAGGGGTTTGCATTTGTACACGCATGCTCGGTGACATAAGTCTTAAATGTAGAAGTCTTAAGTTGTGCATAAGAACAGAGATGTCCACAGGGAAAGAGTGATGAAGCAGTATTGCGACTCAGGCTTTAGCCCTATTGCACAAAAGCATTTTGATGAAAGCATGGGATCCTGTGGGTGCTTCTAGATAAGAATTGGTGAGTAGTATAGACAACACGTGTCTATTCCACGTTGACAATTCAAAAGTATTTGACTAACCAGTTTTCCTTCTTTGCAGCTTAAGGGAAACCAAAGCTCTGTTGTGTATAGAAAAGATTTTAGAAGGAGTGAATTACACTACTTTTGCCCAGTCCTATTCAGTCTTTTCTGGCACTGTATATTGCAAACAATGTTCTGATTACCTTTTTGATTATAATCTGAGAAGCAACAATTGCCAATAACTACACCTTTGCCTTGCTTAATTGTAGCTGCCAAAGACTGGAGACCTAGCTGGTTTTCATATTTAAACAGATTGGGATATTAATTTTCAAAAAACCTGGACTGCTTTTCACATTAGTGTTGCATGACAAATGCATAGAGTGACTCATTCTTCTTCAGAAATTCATTTCAGCACCCTGTCTGCTTACCAAGCCATTAGCTTGCTGAAAAATGGAAATACTTCAAAGCTGACTTAAAAAAAATAAAAACAGGCTTTTCTTAATTAGCTTTTTTTTTTCTTTTTAGGTTGGCTTCATTAAAAAATGCATTATGATATGCTCAGGATTATCACTTTTCCTTTTAGAAGTTATAGCCAAAAAACAAAGTACAGCATTAAATTCATTGCATTTGAAGCTGTTCTTGAATATTTATTTTGTTGCAGTGGTTTTGACACATACTAGTTTCCCTTGTGTGTGATGCATGACTTTATATATACTGAAGAATAAATATCAGGCCATGTAATAAAACAGAAGAAATGTATTTACTAAGAAGCAAATAATACCGACACCTTCAAATTATCTCAGAATTAAATATTTTCATCCAATCTTCCATTGGACGGTTGCTTTACCTATCAAAGAATTACTTTATTTACCATTAATTATAATGGGATTTGAAGTTTTCAGTCATGCTTATTTATGATGTATTACACACAAATTATATGAAGTGAATTCTATTCAGCATTGGTTACAGAGGATCTTATGCAAACTGATATTGAGCAAAACCACAGTACATCAGTCATGGAAATAAATGTCCTGTTATTTGTTATTAACTTTATAAGGAATGCTTTCTAAAAAGCAAGTGAAGACATACCTAGCAGTTTGCAACTTTAGGAAAGCCGTTGGAGGATTTGTTAAGAGTTGACAACTAATTCAAGGATTTGCACAGTAGATAGCATATATAGTAGGTATTTTGACTTTCTCAAACTGGAGCATGAAGGACTGCAATCCGAAATACAGTACAGAATTGCCTGATTGCCTCAGTTGTATTCAGAAAATAAGAAACAGCATTTGTTACAACGAAATGGTTGATATACTCTGTGTACTGTGCTGCAGTTCTGCCATGCTTTCCAAAAGCCTTAATCATCCTGCCATATGAACTTCAAGATCTGCTATAAACTGAGCATTAGTGGAGAGCAGGGAGAAACATGAATTTATCTTTCATCTTAGATACTGACATTCCTATGACCATTTTGTATTCTAGTCACTTCTCCAGGATTCTCAGTGACATTCCATATACAAAGAAGGGCTTCTATTCAGATTCAAGCAATTACTGTAAAAACATAGAGCTGGATCTATAGACAAATTGGTTCTACTTGGCAGCTCCAGCAAACTTTACAATGTAAATTAAACCAAAATGAAGAATGCTGGTTCTTGTGAACTTAAATTATCTATCTATCTATCTATCTATCTATCTATCTATCTATCTATCTATCTATCTATCTATCTATCTATGCCAGATCCCCAATTGGTGCCTCTATATGTATTGGATATGTATTGGAATACAAATCCTGGTACATGCTGGCTGAGGATTCTCAGAATTGTTTGAACACATCTGCAGGCAACAGGGTAGTAGGGCTATACTGAATTTTGGATCTTCAGTCTGCCCTTCCAGTCCCATTTCAGGCTGTTTGGGGAAGCCTATTTTCACCTTAGCATGTAAAGATTAAAACTGATGTAGAGTGAAATTGAGAGTGCCATTTCAGAATATTTAGAGTAGATTTACACTGAATCTATTTTAAGGGGCTAGAACAGCCTTTCTCAACCTTTTGACACAGGAGGAACCCTTGAAATAGTGTTCTTAAATTAAAAATAAAGAATGAAACTTACCTTTTTAATGTAAAGTTGCCCAAATTTGAAATAATTTTTTAAATAAATTGTGATCTCCCAGGGAACCTCTAGTGACGTCTTGCAGAACCCTAAGGTTCCACAGAACCCTGGTTAAGAAACCCTGGGGTAAAAACTAAACCAGGAAAGTAAGCACATGAAGAATTCATTAGAATTGTTCTGTCCCATTAAGCCTTCTTGAATGCCATTTGCTGATGGAAAGATGGAATGTAAATTAAAAATGTGACATAACAAAATCAGTAAATTTGAGGGACTACCTCTTCCCGATTATATCTGCTGTCCCATCAGATCTGGCAGAAGAGGTACGTTGCAGGTCCTGTCTGTGAAGGAGTTACATTTGACAGGACCCAGGAGATGAGCCTTTTCTGCCATGGCACCCGCCCTGTGGAACATCATCCCCTCTGAAGTAAGATTGGCCCCATCTCTTCCAACCTTCCAGAAATCCCTTAAAACGTGGTTGTGTTAACAGGCCTGGTGGTTGCAAAGGAATGATAATTTGATTGTTGTTGTTTATTCGTTTAGTCGCTTCCGACTCTTCGTGACTTCATGGACCAGCCCACGCCAGAGCTTCCTGTCGGTCGTCAACACCCCCAGCTCCCCCAGGGACGAGTCCGTCACCTCTAGAATATCATCCATCCATCTTGCCCTTGGTCGGCCCCTCTTCCTTTTGCCTTCCACTCTCCCTAGCATCAGCATCTTCTCCAGGGTGTCCTGTCTTCTCATTATGTGGCCAAAGTATTTCAGTTTTGCCTTTAATATCATTCCCTCAAGTGAGCAGTCTGGCTTTATTTCCTGGAGGATGGACTGGTTTGATCTTCTTGCAGTCCAAGGCACTCTCAGAATTTTCCTCCAACACCACAGTTCCAAAGCATCGATCTTCCTTCGCTCAGCCTTCCTTATGGTCCAGCTCTCGCAGCCATATGTTACTACAGGGAACACCATTGCTTTAACTATGCGGGCCTTTGTTGTCAGTGTGATGTCTCTGCTCTTAACTATTTTATCGAGATTTGTCATTGCTCTTCTCCCAAGGATTAAGCGTCTTCTGATTTCCTGACTGCAGTCAGCATCTGCAGTAATCTTTGCACCTAGGAATACAAAGTCTTTCACTGCTTCTACATTTTCTCCCTCTATTTGCCAGTTATCAATCAAGCTGGTTGCCATAATCTTGGTTTTTTTGAGGTTTAGCTGCAAACCAGCTTTTGCACTTTATTCTTTCACCTTCATCATAAGGCTCCTCAGTTATAGGCTCCCCAGAGTCACATTGCGTGAGATGGGCAGTAATATAAATATGATAAATAAATAAATAAATAAATATGACTTGATAGTTCTAGTTTTCAGTTTCCTCTAATGTTCAGGGTGTCAGTTCATTGTTGTGTGATACATGACTTTTATAATTACTTTGTAATAATCGTTGGCCAACAAGGTTGCCATCATCTAATTTTGGTTGAGTCAACCAACCATGAAGCCTGTACAGAATCTTAGTTTTCAGAAGTAAAGCCAGAATACATGTTTGAGTAGAATTTGCTGTTTTATATGTGAAAAGATATAATTTAAACAGATTCCTAAAATTTGGTTGGATGTTGACTTTAATGGGCAACATGGTATTTTGAGAAGGAAGACTTGTCCCTCATCTGAAAAAGTATTATTTTATGTTGCTTTTGACAATAGAAGAGAGAGAGAATATTTACACTGAGATAAGCATTGCTTAAGTGTATCTGTTTTGTGTACTCGAAATAGTATGTTTGGTTAGACATTCCATTCTGTACCTAGGTAAATAGTTGTGTTTTCCTGGGTATATGAAGCAATTATAGTTGATACAGCAGTTGTCGTTTTGGACTTGTTTCTGAACTGCTTGGTACAAAGTTTAATTTTCCCATTATACATTATGATTTATTATTTCATATCAGTTATAATTTCCTGTCTCTTTGAAGTTAAGCCTCCCCCTTCCTATTCGAAGTACTTTATATTTCTTCAGAAAAATACATTTATAGAAAAATTAATGCTATTCTATTTCTGCTGTTTTGCTTTGAATAAATAGCAACTCTTAATTTCTAAGACCTGGCTTGTTTCCATGCTTTAAAAAAAATGTCAATTTATGCTAGAAAATATATGTACAAACATATTATAATGAGTCCCCTTCTTGGGGAGATGGGTGATGATAGAAATTTGAAATAGACAGACAGACAGAAAAGTCAGAGGCTCACAGCAGTTATCGTTGCTGTTTGCAGTCAAAGTTGATCAGATTTCCTAAAGATGAACTCCAGTATTGGGACAGGTCACAGGATGGTAACCTTGACAGAAATCTGCCAGGTTCATTTGGATTCTTTTCAGTTTGTAGATCTCAAGGATGAGGATAAGGTGTGGCTTCACAGCTTCAAATGAATACATTTTCTGAGGCCATTTTAACTGGAGTTTCATCTGTGATATTGTACTGAGACAGCTTTGGTTGTCTTGGTAAAGGACCTATGTTAGAAAATAGAAATAGAAAATATGCCACCCTACTAGTTCTCTTGGACCTTTAAGCAGCTTTTAGTACCACTGATCATGTTATCTTTCTGGTCCACCTAGCAGGGTTGAACCTTAGGGCTCTGTTCTGTGGTGCTTCTGGTCCTGCTTATTGGGACAGACCCAATAGAATTTAATACTTTGGCTCTTAAGCTACAGAGTTCCACAGAGTTCTATTTTATATCCTATGGTACTTAATATCTGCATAAAAGTGCAGGAGGAGGTCATGTCAGCTGTGGAGTGGGATGCCATCAGTATATTGATTAAACCCAGCTCTGTCTTGAAACCCCTTGAGCATTGGCTAATCTTGATAATGGGCTGGATGAGGGAAAACAAGTTGAAATTAAATCCAGACAAGATGGAGGTGGTGTTGGTAAGGAAAAAGTCTGTAGGTAAGGACTGTAGGATGGAAGTGAAGTTTGTTCTGGATAGGGTCAGTTATCCAGAAAGAGTAGGTTAATTATAGGGACTGTTCCTTGATATCCAGCTGTCACTGGATTTGCAGTAGTGGCTCTGACAAGGAGACCATTTGCACAATTACGGCAAGCGCTTCAACTGCAACTCTTCCTAGGTTGGTCAGACTAAATGTCAGTTACCCACAGTTTGGTTACAACTTATTTTAACTTTTGCAATGTGCTTTTATATAGAGCTGCCTTTGAAAAGTATCTGGAAAATACAATTGGTGCAAAATGTGACAGCTAGGCTGTTTAGAACAAGATACATGGATCATACAGTGATGCCTGAAACATGTATCTGGTTACCAGTTGTCTACCTCTGGTAGGACCACCTCTCTGAGTATACAGAATTGGCCAAAAGTATTGGGCCAAAATTATTGGTACTCTTCCACTTTTTCCTAAAGAATCCCAGTTTGTCATGAAATGTAGAAACTGGTGCAAGTAAATGGCATCCACCATTCTTTATTCCATAGTTCATAGAGCAGCCACTTTGTTTTTGATGTATGACTTAACATATTCTTGTAAATAATAAAAGAAAATGGTATGGACATAACTATTGGTACCTCTAACCTAATATTTCATAGTGTGCACTTTTAAGGCAATAACTGCAATGAAGTGCTTTCTGTAGCTCTGAATAAGACTTCTACACTTCCCAACTGGCAATTTGTCCCACTCTTCTTGAGCAAACTGCTCCAGTTGTTTTAGGTTTGATGGGTTCCTTCTCTCAGCTGAGAGGTTTAGCTCTTTCCATAGATGTGCTATTGGATTCAGATCAGAACTCACAGCAGGCCAGAATAGCCCAATGTTTGCTTTTCAACCATTCCTTGGTTTTCTTAGATGTATGTTTTGGGTTATTATCCTGGTAGAGAACCTATGACCTGCAGCTGAGACAGAGCTTTCTAACATTGGGCATTACGTTTTGCTCCAGAATGCCTTGATAATCTTCTGATTTCATTGTGCCCTGCACAAATTTAATTTGTTTTATTATTTATAAGAATATGTTAAATCATACGTGGAAACCAAAGTGCCTGCTCTATGAACTATGGAATAAAGAATGGTGGGTTTCAACTTATTTCATGGTAAATTGGACTTCTTTGGGGAAAAGTAGAGGGGTACCAATGCTTTGGCCACATCTGTAAACTTGCCCAATTATGTAGGAGGGGCCTTTTGAAGAATGCCCTTACTGTCAGAAGTTCAGCTACTGGGTCCATGAGAAAGCACCTTCTCTTATTAGCTTCAGTGCTATGGAATAGGCTCCTGAAGGATGTATGCTTGGCTGCCACTCTCGCAGTATTTAGGAAGATGGCAAAAACACATTTCTTTCTCCAAGCTTTTTAATTTTAATTGATTACTGCAATTTTGTTTTTCATAGGATTTATTTTGTTTTCAATTATTTTTTATTGTTGTGAGCTGCTTTTGGTGTTTGGATAAACAGAAATGTAGGGTATAAATTCAATAATAAATAATAAAATAAAAATTATGGTTCTAGGCAGGCATGAGCTGTAGGTACAGGTATTTTGTGAATAAATACTTGCTAATCGAACAGTTGTGCACATCAATTTAGTTCTTGTTAAATTATAGTTCTATTCAATAAGAAAGCTATGTGAAAAATTCTCATTTGCAGTGTTGTATAAGAAGTTCTATCTCCGGTAAAAATCTATGTTATGCTTCAGTCTGTTCAATTGTTTGTATGTGCTTTTGTGATATGGACAGTTTTACCCATTTGTTTCATAATCAGGACCATAGGAAAATACTACACTGGTTGCTAGTACAGTAGTTAATACTGTCAAATCATATATTAATATCTACTTTGAATTGCCAGTTGAGAGCAGTCTCTGCCGTAGGTCTAGACACATATCAGTTTCAACACAATTTAGAACATGGGTGGATTAGTTAGAATCATTGCACTCTTTGGCAAATACATACACACCACAGTATAAACATTTATATGCTCTGGCTGAAACAAGTTGTGTTTAGATCACAAAGCAAGAGGCAGGTGTAGCTGGATTTATTCAGCCTGCTAGGCCTTAATATATTTTATTTGGTTTTAGCTTAGCAGGCAGCAGTGAGGGTGGACAACAGCATCTAAGTAACATGTATGACAACAATTGCCTCTTTTTATATGTATGTGATGCATGTGACACGTGTTAAAAGGGGGTAGGTTTAGATTGCTTGGTCACGCCTACCATCTGATGCTGTTGACCCTACTTGGCAGACATCCCTGTTTGTCTCTGGTGGTTTGTAACTTCTACAACTCAGCCAGTGCTTGATTATTCAACAAACCATTATTAAACAATGGCTCCATGTGAAGTGCAAACTACACCAATATTTTCTTACTCTAGCAGTTTATTTAGTGACAATGAAGATTTTAATGTTTTCACTGTTACAAAGCTATACATATGACCCACACAGTGGTTTTAGTGAACATCAACAGTGTTTTAAACATAATAATATATTTCAGAGGAAATAAATTATCTCTCAGTATAAGCCTATTCATGTTTTAAAATTTGTTCAGAAGGGTCTTCTCAAATTACTTGCTTCTCTGTTGTGACAGCTCAGTTATCCTTTTTTTACTGTTTCAGGTTTTTTCCCTAAATACATTTTGTACTCCTATAAAATATAAGATTCCCCCAAGATTTATTGATTGAACACAATTTGACTCCCAGTGACAATAAAATTTGCAAATAAAAACACAGAAAACAATAAAAATAATGCAATAGTAAATACAAGGAACAAAAGATGGCAAAAACTGGGCAAGACTAAGAAGCAAACCCACGCTATCCAGAAGGGGGCTGCAGTTACCCCTGTCAAAGGCCTGGGTGAAGAGCCTCCAAAATACCAGGAAGCTGGGGGCCACCTGGATCTCAGGGAGAACCTCATTCCAGAGCACAGGTGTTTGTTTGTAGATGATGCTCTTTGTGGTAGGCAGGCAGAGTTCTCTTTGTTATCAGTATTTACTACTTCTGCATTCTGTCTTTCACTTAAGGAATAGAAGGCGATGTATATGGGTACACTCCTCTCATGGGTACTGTACATTTCCTCATTTAATCCTCATAGAAACATCCCTCTGAGGTAGATTAGGGACAGGGAAGTGATTGGTGTGAAGTCACCCAGTGGGTTCCATGACTGAATGAAGACTTGAACTCACGGTCTGACACCCTAATAATTAAAAAACCAAGTACCAGAAAGTAAATTAGCACTAAGCTGTTTTTTGTGGAGCTAACACAACATTTTATGTACAAAAAATAGATTTGTTTATAATGGTTGGGATAGAAGATATGAGCTGATTAAGATAAGTGCTAATTAGAAATCTACCACTATAAATCATTTTTATAATAAAACATATGTATGTATTTGTGGGCATACATTACACACAGATACAATATATTTTATAGAAAGGGGAAGAGATAATGTTACTCCCCAAAGAACTGTATTTTTGCAGCCCAGATATCCCAGACAAAGCCATGTAAGTGTCAAAAGTCTCTCTAGTTTGTATTTTGATGTGAAATAGATGGGAAGGAAAATGAGAATGAAAGCTGTATAATAGACCATTGAAAGTTGTATTGGATTGTGGTGAGATATAAAATAAATGAATAAATGAATGCATAAAAATAAAATATTGATTCTAAATATTGTAAAATGCCCTTTCATGTCTCATTTATACTCATAAAAATCCAAGAAATTTAAATTTCATCACACTGTACATGCCATTTATGTAAACATATATTGAAACGTCAAAGTGGGGAAATTTAAAAAACAGACAATGATTTATTTTTCCATTTATTTATCTGTGTTTGGATAATTTAGCAGCTTTAAGGGTCATCCATTGAAACACTGATTAAATTCTTTCAAAGATTATTGACTTAGTAGAAACTTAGTTCTAGAAATGGTAAAGGTACTTTTTAAAAAATTTGTTCCTTGCCACTATTTTCTTGTGCTAGATATATCTGTTATTTATTCGTTCTAAGCACTACTTGTTCAGGTAAATATTGAAATGTAACATAATTGCTCTAATTATTTTTATAAATCAAAGGTAATCAGAATCTATATTTTAGAATCTATATAGATTCTGGCTAATTTTGACTTTATTAAATGCAGTGTGCCATTAGTGTAAGTTCTTGGTAAAATCACCTTTCCTAATTCTTGGTACCCACAAAATATGTGTAATATAATTATTATGATTCAGAGTAGCATTAAATAACTTACTTGAATTTTCCAACCCACAATGTGCACCATATTAAATTGAAATGGGCAGAAAATGTGTTAAATTTATTTTGATGAATACAATGGACACTCTTTCCATAACAATTTATCTCAGAGTTGCTCTGTTGAAATTAGTTTTGCAGTGGTCATATTTTAGCCTTTAATTTGTATATTTTTCAAATCTTATATTTTTAAAGAATTGACAAATATTAACTATGGAAATGTAGTTATAATACTGGCTGCAGTCCTGCTTACAGATACATGGAAATGTTCGTGTTTTTCTACAGTTTGGTACACAGTTGTACATTCCAACTTCAGAACAGAGTTCAGTCTGTATGTACTATAGAGTGAACATGTGTTCAATCTGTGTTTTCACAGATGATTCCTTCAATACTATATTTTAATCCTATGTTATTTTCTGTCTCCTAGGAACTATGCCGTCAGCGTATGGCAGTGAAAACATCAGATCGTTCAGAGCCTCTACAGGCTTCTCGTATTAATAGCATATCTTCACAGTGTAGTGATGGACCTATTCCAAGTCCTTCTACTCGAAGCAGCACTTCATCCTGGTGTGAAGAACCAGTCCAATCTAATATGGACATCTCCACTGGTCACATGATATTGGTAAGGCACTGAAGCAGCATTAAAGCTTCACCTTTTATTTGAATTTATTTGATCAATAGAGAGCACAGCAATACATAAAGTACAGCAAATCTAGATTTTTAAAGCAACAACAACAATATCCGCTTATTAAAAACACTTCTTTGGCATATTTATTCTGGCTTTGCTTCTTGTTGCTGTGTTGGTTTTTAAAGTAATATTAATTTAATTTCTATTGTGTCTGTTACGGGATCTATAAACTGTAATAAAATCTGGTTCTTATTGGAGTAAATAAAACTTGTTAAAGGAATTTGAACTTCAAGGTTTAAACTTATAAAAATGTTTTCTGTTATTGTCTCCATCATTTTAACTTTTACCTTTCTTTATTAGCAAATTTTTTTTTTCTTTTTTATTAAATCGGTTCATAAGCATGTATCCAGGCAGCTGCAGCCTGTGGCTTATCTTTGAACAGGGAACTGCCCTTTCTCATGGAACAATGGTGTCTAGTTCCAGTCATGGATATATGTAGGGATAACTTGCTAATACAAATTCTTTTGTACATGTTTTCAAGCAGAGCTGGAAAAAGAATTCATTTTTTAAAAATGTAAAATAAAGTATTGCAATGATTTTCAGTATAGTCCCTTAGAAATGTTAACATTCTTAGGGAACAGAATCAAATGGATGAAATATAATTTGTACACAGTCATATTTTGAAATATGAAAAGGTTCCAGGTTTAAGACAGATAGCCTAAACGTACCTATTTGTGTAGTTGAATGAATGCTAGAACCTATGAAATACTTTCAAATATTTTGTGCTATGAGAAAAAAAATGCTTTCCTCTAATCTGTTGTATATCTGTATAATACTTCAGATCCTGTTGCATTACAAGGAATTTGTTATCTCTTTTTCATAAGCAACTATTCTGTTAGTCCAAACCTGCTTTGGTCAATTTTTTAATTATAAATTTGATTTATAAGAAGCTTTTCTAGTTAAATAACTTTCACGGTTTTTGTTTAAGAAGTGTGCAGTATTCAGATTGAAGTAGGCAAGGATGCTTCGGATGTGGTGTGGACCCCTTTTTTGTATTTGTTGGCTGCTCCTTGAAGAAGCCATGCCTTTTCCAGGGCTGCTCAACCTGATTGTTGAGGTGGTAGTGAAGTTCCCTGAATTGATAGTGTTGGGGGATTTCAATTTACTTTCCCTCAGCAAGGGGTCTGGAACAGGCCGGGAATTTATGGCTGCCATGTCAGCCATGGACCTGATCCATCCTACTGAGTGCCTGACACATGGATGCTAGATTTGCCTTTTGTCTCAGGGCAGATGCAGCCGATTTGAAAATGGGAGGCATTGAACTTTGCCCCTTGCTATAGACAGATCACTCTCTGATTGCCATGAAGTTCTGCAGTTTGATTCCTCCTCTGCAGTAAGGAAAGGGCATATTGTATCAGTCCGTTCTAGGTGCCACATAGATCCTGTTGGTTTTCAGAGGTCTCTTGGGGAGTTTTCTGAGGATCTGGTGGACAGCTCGACTCAGACTTTGGTTGTTCGATGGAATAAAGTGCTGTCTGGGGCACTGGACTGGGTTGCTCTGGAGTGGCATCTCCCTGTTCATAGATCTACTGCATCTCTTTGGTTTACTGATGTGCTCAGGTAGATGAAGCAATAGGAGATATGCCTAGAGCACTGCTGTAGGAAGACATTTCTTGAGTCTGACTGGACTCTGTACAAGTTTAATCTTCACCCACAGTGGTGTTTTGAGTTGCAAAAAAGAAATATTTTGCTGCCATTATTGTGTCAGCTAAGTGCTACCCAGCAGCCCTTTTTAACGTGACTTGTTCACTTTTAGTGAAGGATATTTGCCAACGTCTGCAAGAAAGCTGTGAAGAATTTTCACAGCATTTGATAGAGAAAACTGCTCAAATCCAACATGAACTTTAGTCCACCTGGGCAGTGGAGATGGAGATGACTGGGGCTTTGTCCTGTAAAGTGATCTGGGATCATTTTAAGTCTGTGAATCCTGAGGAAGTGGATAGGGCCCTCTGCAGTGTTAGTTCCACCATTTCTCAATTGGATCCCTGCCTCTCATGATTGGTTAATGATGCAGGAGATTGGATCTGAGCAGTAATCAGTGCTTTTCTTTGAGTGAAAGGGTGTTTCTGTTACTTCTGAAGGAGACGATAGTGTCCTTTGCTCGACTGGCTTGTACAATTATAGACCTGTCCCCAACCTTCCTTTTCGTGGAAAGGTTGTGGAGAAAGTGGTGGACACACAGTTGCAAACGGTCTCAGAGAAAGTGAATTATCTGGACCTTTGTCAGTCAGAGTTCAGGCCAGGAAGCAGCATAGAGTCTCTGTTGGTCTCACTTGTAGATGACCTTCAAAGAGACCAGGCTCGGGAGTAACACCCCCCACTCCTCATTGATTCCATCATCCATGGCTTTTGATACCATCAACGATGGTATCATTCTGGACCGTCTCCAAAGGATTGAGGGGGGGAACTATTTTGCAGTGATTCTCCTCCTTCCTGGAAAGTCAGTTCCAGTTTGGGGGGTGTGTGTAGAGAGAAGAATTCTATCTGGATACCTCCGCTTTGTGGAGTGACTCGGGAATCTCTCTTCTCTCCGCTCCTACAGTTTTTAATGTCTATATGAAACCTCCAGGGGAGATCATCTACCCACACAGGATTTGGTATCATCAATATGCTGATGATACCCAGTTTTATATTTCTGTATCAAATAGGTAATGTTTTACAAGTGCTGACCCAGTGCTTGGAGGTTGTCAGGGTCTGGACAGGGAGGAACAGACTTCAGTTGAATCCCTCCCAGTTGAAGTAGGTCTGGGTTTCTGGCCCAGTGATTCCAGGGAAATTCCATCTTTGACCCTGAATTGGTCTGTACTCCTTGCTCAGAGGCAGTCTGCAATTTGGGAGTTCTCTTAGACTCAAAGCTCCTGCTTGAAGAGCAAGTGGTAGCTATGGCTAGGAGAGCTTTTGCACAGCTACATCTTGTTTATCAATTGAAATCTTTCCTGGATCGGGATGCTCTGCTCTCACTCATTTATGCCCTGGTGACCTCTGTGTGAACTGTTGTAGCACACTGTACATGGGATTGCCCTTGTAGAACATCAAAAGCTACAGCTGGTACAGAGTGCAGTGGCCTGGACAGTGATGGATATATCTCAATATACTCAGCTGGCCCCACTGCTTTTGGAGCTACACTGGTTACCATCAGCTTCTGCATGCAATTCAAGGTGTTGGTTGTCACCTTTAAGGCCCTATATGGCTCCAGACCAGATTATCTGAGAAACTACTTTCTCCTGTATTAATCTGCTTGTCTGATTAAAATGGGTCAATTCCCTCCTGGTACCTAAGGATAGTCTTTTGACAGTGCCTTGAAGGAGGGCATTCTTGATGGCTGCCCCCTCTCTTTGGAACTTACTCTCGGTGGGAATCTGATCAGCCTCATCTCTCCTAGGCTGCAGGAAAACTTTGAAAACAGCTGTTCCATCTTGCAAAGAAGGAGGGTGCTCTTTGATTGGAAGGAGGTGTTGCTGGCACATGGTATTTGTTTTTATATCTATTTGGGGTTTCCTGGGGTATTTTACATGTTTACATTGTTAGCTGCCTAAAGCCTGTGGGAATGGGCAGCATACAAGCAATATAAATAAATAAATAAATATACATGCACACAACAATTTAGCGTGTAGTTTTTAGTGTGCCGTAGTTCATAACTCTTTATACTCTCTTGAAGCCCAATCCCAACACATTATTTGTTCTCCTTGGCAAAATGGGAAAACAAGAATCTAGTATGCTGATACTTGGATCTGATTATGGTAAAAGTAGCTTAACAACTGAGTCTTGAAAAACATATTCTGGCACTATTCTGTCATTATGGTCATTATACTGGTTGCAACTTGTTTTCCAGACCCACTCAAAGTCCTAGTTACTACTTTTAAACTAGACAGTGTTTAGTGTGGCATTAGGTTACCTTAGGAACTACTTCATTGAAAAATATTCTGCCCATCTTTTCAGATTATTTTGAGAAGGCCTATTAGGGTCCCATCCCCATGTGAAATAATTGGGATATGGTCCAGAAGATAGGTCTTCTCTGTAGTGGCCCTGACACTGTATATGCTGCCCGTAGAAATACTTGGCCCATTTCTGGCTTTTAGGAAACTTTCCTTTTTAAATGGACTTTCTGGATTTTGATGCTAGTATGGAACCATCTTATCTTTGTTTTATTGTTTGCACGTGTATATTGGGTTGCTGTGTTTATGTTGAGGTTCTTCTTTATACCATTACTGAAGTCATTAGACAGGGGTGATACAGAAATTTTGTTAATAAATACATAAATAAAATATGCTTAAAAGTCATTATGATATTAATGTGCAATCAACATACAACTAATCTAAAATTGGAAACTTTACATATTCATACATTTTTTCTGATGAATTTAGCATTAAGATGGTATCAGTTCACTTGAGTGAACTGTGGTTTTTTTAGGTTATCAAACAACACATTAAGTTGTTAGGGTTCAGAAAAGGACTGCTGAAATGGTAATACATTTTGAGAATGCTACTGGAAGGATGTGTGGAGAGAGAGAGAGGGAAAATGTAACAAATAAGATCACTAAATTTAAAATAAATATTCAGGAAAAAATTGAAAGATGAAAGATGACGGTCAGACAAAATAACTTTTTATTAGAAGCAGTAATAGCAAAGTTTAAGGAGATTGTTTATTTTTCCGGAACACCAGAAAAATATGTGAAGAGGAAAGGTAAGAGGTAAGCAAGTAGTCCTGGAGTTGAATGAATGGTAGTTACAATCGGTCGTCAAAGTTACGGCTGTTGCAGTGCCCCCACAGTCACATGATCAAAATTCAGCAACCAGCCCGCATTTATAACTACAGCATGTGTTTCACCTCCCCCCACCTGCCTCTCTCTCCCCCATCTTTGCCCTTTTGGCCTCTGCACTCTGCTGCTCCCTACACCTGCCACCCCCCACTGCCCCAACTGTCCTTCGCCATTGTCTTCCTGCTGCTGGCCAGGGATCCAGGTGCTGGGCGAGGGCGCAAGCCCTTACTCAGTGCCGACAGCCACCACCTTCACCCAGGGAGCCTCCACCGGCTCCATTCCCCTGCCAGCTCCCTGGCTGGGCCCACCGAGCTCCCTTCAGCAGACAAGGCTCCACTGTCCTGCTGCACACATTGCAGGGCTGTGCCCTCACCCAGCACCTGGATTCTGGGCCAGCGGCAGGAGGAAGAAGATAGTGAAGGTCACTTGGGGATGGCGGGGACTGCAGTGGTAGGTGGCAGCGGAATGCAGAGCAGCCAAAAGGGCAGAGATGGAGCGGGAGATAGGCTAGTGGGAGCAGTTGAAGCACAGCCTCGTCTGCGAAAGGGAGCTCACTGGGCCCGGCTGGGGAGGATGCAGCAGGATGGAGCTGGCAGTTCAGGCAGGACAGAAGAAGCATGAGGTCCTTGCCTAACAAACGCAACCATGATAACCAGAATTGCCATTGCTAAGCGGCACGGTCACTTGATGTTTCGCCTAGCTACTGCTTTGCTTAGTGACAGAAATTCCAGTCCCAATTAGGGTCATAAGTGAGGACTTCCTGTATTTTATCCAGTAGTCATCTTCCAGCATTTAACTAAACATTTTCTCTCTTGGATTGCAGACAGCTAGATTGCCTGCAGTGTGTAATAGCCAGAGATTTTTCTCTGTTATGCACATTGGTGCATTTTAAATTTCTGGCACGTATGCACATTACCACCAACTTGATTCAGACATTAGTATTTTGCAATCCCATGTTTCCCTAGGTTTTGTATACCTGCATAGACTTCTTGCTTCCATTCCAGCAGACTGTGAGGTAGAGATAAAAGTCTTTGTTCCTTTCCTCAGACAAAGAAAAAACAGCATGGGGAAGCAAGGTGTTCCTGTTTTTTTGCAGCTCTTTGGTTTTCCTTCAGAACAATGGGGTTTGCCTATGTACTTCTTTAGGAAATGACCTGTTCATCATCTGATACTTTTATTAGTATCTTAATATTTTTTTCACAACATGGAGGTTATCTAATCAGAAATCCTAGATAAATCCAGTTGTAGGTTGACAGTGTAACATATGAAGGATAGGCAGATTTCTAAGGAATGGAGATTTCTGTATTGATGGACTCATTCTGTGATATCATAATTAATTTTAGAGAAGGGTTGGAATATTCAAAATTGAATGCACCAAGTCTTTCATATCACAGAGATGATAATGTGGAAGTGATTTTTTTGTTTCAGATACACAGTATAATTTTACATACACACACACACAATTTTTTTAAGCCCTGATAGTTGCAATAGAAACATGGTTTGGGCTATGCTTCTGTGTGCATTGAACTACACAAGTGCATATAATTCTGCTGAATCTAGAAGATTTTTACTTCTGTGAAGTCTTATGTAGCTCAGTGAAGAAGACCCAAAAGAAGAAAAAGTGCAAGATGTTTTGGGAAATTATCTAGCCTCGGTTTCCTTCAGCCCCTAATGTCATAGTCAGTCAGGGACAGACAATCAGAAAGATAAACAGGAAATAAATTATCATCTGTATTTATTTCCATGTCCAATATCATTCTTATATTTTGCAACTCAGTAAATCAAATTAATTGTTTTCTCTTTTCTATATTTATCAGATGAAGGCATACTGTGTTTTGTGCACGTTTTTTTTTACTACATTCAACAGTATATATTGATTTTTACTTTACCTATTAAACTACTTTCCATAGTGGCTTGGTTAAAAAGAAACATAGTAGTAATCATACAGGTGAAAATCCAGAATAAGTGTATTGTGCTATTAACTTATTTAGTTTTCATTCCTATTACAGGAATATCTATCTCATACCACTTTCTTCAGCAGTCAGGTACCGTTTAGTGCTTGCCTGGGCCATAGCCGGCTGTTTTGGTCCCTTACCCTTTACATTTTTGGACTGGAATGAATATATCTGGGTATATAATCTGGTGTGTTTTTCTTTCATTTCAGTAGGAGCTCCCATGCTGTCCCTGGAAATATAATATTAAAATAGCTTCTCAATGTGAACCTATCCAGTAATTTATCCATATATCATGTGTGTCTCCCTTCTTTATCTCTTTCCATTTACCTTCCCATCCTTTTGTCAGGATTTTTCCCCTTTTCAAAGTCAGCATTCTTTTCAGTCCTTATGGGCTGTTTTTATTTTTCCCAATTTCTTAGAGATTTATTTATGGTAAACTTGTTGGTTTTTTAATACCTATAAACTTCAAGTCTTAGTACCAAAAGTTTTGTGCTCCAGATTTATGACAGGAGAACCAATTTACCTGGTTGTCAGGAGACACAGTGCTTATTGTACTCCTTTTCTGGTGGACTAGGATACATATTTCATTGGATATTTCTGGGTGATTTAAAAAAATCAGCAGACCTTGTCAGTGGAGCCTGAAGGAACTCAAGAAATCTCCACTTTAGATGAGCTGGATTATTCTTTGACTCAGACTTTCTAGAACATTTTTCCCTGGTTTGTTTTATGAGACCAAGGTCTTTTCCTTCTTGGAGGAGACCTTCCATTACAGAGCACCTTCTTTGTATAACAGGCATTAGGGTTTGAGATTCTGCAATTTACACTTGCGGTGATCCATTATTTGAAGTGATCCATGCTGATACCGTTCTGCTGGTTGCTATTTTTGTTCTGCCACCTTCCATTAAGACTTCAAGGAGGCATGCAAACCCTATATTAAAAAGTTTAGAAAACACATTTATGTGAAGAATGGTTGTAATTTTTTGTTTCATCTCTTTTCTCAATTCATTAATTGTCAAAGTATTCTAATCCAAGTTGATAGGGGAGGATGGTTCATTCACATATAGAAATCTTCAACTTTGATGAGGAGTAACTTTTTGGTAAAAAGACCAATAACACTACAGATTACATACAAAAGATTCACAGTAGAGCAAACTACATGGTAATGATTCTGCTCTTTCAAATTCTTATCATAAGTATAAGCCATGTAATTGAGACTTCTTATATTCCCTTCTAGCCCGGCAAGACCCCTGCATATTTTTTCAAAATGCATGGTAGTGGTTATAGCATATCTTCAATTCTGTAAAATTCATATATTCCTGTGACTCTCACTCAGCAATTGCAGCAGAATATCCCAATCTTCCTTCATTTGGTGATGATTTGGGGTCCCTGAATTAACTTAAAACCTATTCTTCCTCCATGCAGCGTTAATGACCTCATTTGTACCTCATAATCAACCCTTTATCTATTCGTTTCACTTCTGTCTAACCTTTCCTCCAGGAGTGCAAGCCAGCATATACAGTATCCCTATGCTATTTTTTTCCATACAACTACCCTATGACATAGGTTGGGCAGAGAGGGAATGATCGTTCAGTCATTAATACACTTCATTTGAGACTTACTACACTATGTGCTTTCAGAATGTAGCAGCTGCTCTGCTTAATGTCTGCAGCTATAATGGTGGTTCAGTATACCGATCTAAAGATGTAACCACCTCAGCTTGGTGTGTGATTGCCTGTTCTGTCTGCTGTTTAATTACAACTGACACATCTTTTTTAGAATAGGGAAGGATAGTCTCCAAAGATTTTTCAATACAAGGCTGATTGAGTGCCACTAAGAAACACTTTGTATAAATACTTGCTTGCTCATGGCTATCTTCAAAGCCTATCTTGGGAACCAGATAGTCCAAGAGGCTACAAACATCACTGTATCATTTCATATATGAATAATCAAGGCTGTGTAAACTCTTCTACTTCTCTCAGTTGGATAATCAGCTCTAGAATTGAAATATAGCCTGTAGTGTGTTTTTCCTGGCATGCAAATAACACATATTTGTATGCACAGACACCAAAAAGAAAGATACATTAATAAGGTGTAACTATGGTTGTCAAGTGATATTCACACAACGTACCCATCTTTCTCCTCTAAAGGTGCTTATCCCACTGTGATGGTTATGAAAAATGGACTTAGGACCCATGGCCAAAGATACACTGTTGCGACTCCCCCATGGTCACATGATTAAAATTTGGGCGCTTGGCAGTCTGCCCTCACTTAGACTGGTTGCGACTCCCCCATGGTCACATGATTAAAATTTGGGCGCTTGGCAGTCTGCCCTCACTTAGACTGCAGGGTTACTGCAACTTCTCCCACCCACCTATCTCCCCCCGATCTATGCCCTTTTGACCACCCTGCACAGTGCCCCTGTGGTTGTAAGTGCAGGCAGGCTACCAAGTGCCCAAATTTTGATCACATGACTGCAGGAGTGTTGCAATGGCTGTAACTTCATGGCCCAATCATAAGTTCCTTTAGTCAGGGCCACCGTGACTTTGAACGGTTGCTGAACAAATGGTCATAAGTTGCGGTCCACCGATAAAGACAAGGAGTGTAATGATCAGTAACCAACATTAAAACTCCATTCCTCATTAGAGGGAGAAGTTATAATATGCCAGTCTCTAGTCCAACTAGCATTGATAGACCTATATAATTCCCCATGGAAGAAGCATTGTCTACTCCAAGTTGTAGCGGCTCTCCATAATTTACACAGAAGTGTCTACTGCTTTCAGTGTCCTGGCACTAATCTATGTCTTTCCCCTTTTAATTTAAATTACATTTAATAAAGTATATTTATATTTTCCATATTCCATTTATATTTTGTCTCTGATGTACTTATTGGCTGGATTAAACCATTACACTAAGCCATACTATCATTCTGATTTAACATGATGCATGATTAGGGCTTGCAGGTGTATCAACACAACCACTGTGGCTTATTTAACAAATCATGGTTTAATGTGATAGGTGAACCCAAGTATTGTGAACATGTATGTCTAAGAAGCCCCACTGGAGATGAGATCCTCCCAACTGTCCATATGTGTGAAATCCCAAATGCCTCCATGAGACACAGAAAGGAGGACTGGATAGATCATAAGGCCATCTTTGATCTTACATGGTTGGCATTTGCTACCATTTGAAATATGTTCAGTTTTGGCTGTGATTATTTTTTTTATAACTTATTCTTGTGCTGCATAATTGTTCTTTCAATTTTTTTAAAAAAATTTCAGCTTTCAGCCACTGGCAAGTGAATTTTTTTATTTTATTTTCCTTCAATATGTCTACGCTGAACATGAAAAGGTTTAGATTTCCAGATGTCAACTCTGCTTTCAGTTGCTTCCTTCAGTAATTTTTCTTTGCAAACTTCCATCAGCATGAGCTCTTTATGTGCCTGATACAGTCATTCAAGCTGTGTTCCACTGTTTGCTTTACCTGGAATAATCCCTTCCCACCTTTACTTCTGGCAAAGTAGGCAACATTGCTTCTTGGGGTAGAAAGCATGATTCATGGTCATTAATTTTTTGTTTTGCTTTGTTTTCTATCAAGAATGTCTAATTCAGCTTGTCTCCAATCAATTATGCTTGCAATAATTCAAATAACTGTTTGAAGGTGTTACTGTTTTAATTATGTTCTCTGCATTCAATTTGGTTTACAGTTTTTTTCAGATTCGTTTTATATAATTCGAGCTAGTATTCTTTTTAATTTGTTTGTGTAATAAGTCAGAAGTTTCCATTTTAAGTATTTGTGTTTTTCTTCTGGTACCAATAGTCTTATAGCATTGGTATTCAATTAGCTGTAATCCATCTCCTTCAACAGTTTTGCCTCCTTCAATCACCAACTTGCCCATTTGTGTAGATCAAATTGTATTCCTATATTCACACTGAATACTTGGATAGTATTCAGTAGAGATTCAAATTCTGCTTGAATAATTTTAAGTTATACCTGGGTTATTTTTGGACCCATCATCATCATCATCATCATCATCATCATCATTTAGGGTAAGTTGCTGGCAAGCACCAAAGAAGTTATCCATATTGCCTACCTTGGCCTCCACTTTATGGTCCCAAATCAACATCTTTATTACCCTTTTTTAGTCCTCAGATTCATCAACTGTATGCCAGTCCCAAGCCCGGATAAATGGGGAGGGGCGGGGAAAGCAATGGTGAACTACCCTGCAGCAAAATTTCACCAGAACACTTTATGGCAAGAGCATAACATGATGCAGATATGGATACCAACAGCGGACCCTCCAGGCTGGATGGTAGCCTGCAAGCCACTGGAGAAGAGCAAGGGCCAGCGCTTAGTAGTCAGGGTTTTGATGACATTGTTGCAGGAAAGCCTACAGGAAGCCCAACAACTGACAGTGCCCAGGATGAAAGGGGCAGCCTACGCTGTACATAGTCTTACCAAATTGGTACATGGAATGTCAGAGGCATGTCCCTTGGCAAATTGGAAATTGAACATAGATAACCTTAGTATTAGTGAGTTGCACTGGACAGGCAGTAGTCAGTTCAAATCAGATGAGTTCATGTTCTATTTTTCTGGAAGTGCCAACACCAGACGAAAGGGAGTTGCATTCATTGTAAGCAAACAAGTTGCTAAATGTATCAAGAATCACAAAGCACACAGTGATTGTATAATATCTATCCAAATCTGAGGCAAGCCACTCAACAGCACCATACTACAAGTCTGTGCACCAACTGCAGACTCAAGTGATGATGCAGTCAAACATTTTTACAGTGAGCTTCAAAGTGCTCTTATACAAGTACCTAAAAAGGACCTTTTGTATATTATGGGAGATTTCAATGCAAAGTAGGCAAAGGAGAAGATGCAAGAATAGTAGGCAAGTTCAGGTTAGGTGAAGGGAATGAAGCTGGTGACTGCCTAGTGCAATTCTGCCAGGAAAACCATTTCAGCATAATGAACATATGATTTATTCAACCTAAGCGGCATTTATACACATGGACAGCACCAAATGGACAACATTGAAATCAGATTGACTTCATTCTATGCCAACAGTGCTGGAAAAGCTCAGTCACATCTGTAAAGACACTTCTGAGTGCCGATTGCAGCACAGACCATCAGCTATTAGTGGCCAAAATGAAACTCAAATTGTGCAAAGTAAGGAAAGAAATTTTGTTTGTTGTAAACAAAATTTCACCAATGTATGGAACTTAAGAACAGGTTTGATCAACTGAATCTAGATGGAAAAGGTCCAGATGAACAATGGCGGGAGATCCAAGACAATATCATTGAAATTGCTGAAAAGCATGTGCCCTGCCAAAAACCAAAGAGAACAAACAAGTGGCTATCTGACAACTCCATCAAAATAGCTGATGAGTGAAGGGTGGCCAAAGCCAAAGGCAACAAGAATGAAGTCAAACAGCTGAATGCAGCTTTTCAGCATGAAGCTAGGTAAAGGTAAAGGTTTCCCTTGACATTAAGTCCAGTCGTGTCCAACTCTAGGGGGCGGTGCTCATCTCCGTTTCAAAGCCAAAGAGCCGGTGTTTGTCCGTAGACACGTCTGTGGTCATGTGGCCGGCATGACTACACGGAACGCCGTTACCTGCCCGCCGAAGCGGTATTTATTAATCTACTCACATTTGCATGTTTTCGAACTGCTAGGTTGGCAGAAGGACAAAAATAGGCAACTTGAGGAGCAGTGTCAACATCTAGAAGAAGCTAACATAAAGGGGTATACTAAAGCCATGTTTGCTGAAAATATTATATGATCCAGCTTCTCTGCATGAAAAGGAATAGTCAAGGACTGCAACAGATATGTACTAACTAACCAGCAGAAGACCAAGCACAGGTAGAAAGAATACCCAGAAGAGCTATATGCCAGCTCGACTTACCACCAAGACGATGATGATGATGGCCCAATGGATAAAGAACCAGACATTTTGGAAGAAGTAGAATGAGCCACAGCAAAATTGCCAAACAAAAAAGCCCCAGGAATTGCTAAGATACTGTACCTGCAGAACTACTAAGACTGGTGCCAGCCAACATCATCACTGCCTTGTGTCAAGAGACATGGTGTACTTGCAAATGGCCTTGGGGCTGGAAAAGATCAGTTTTTTATCCCATTAGCAAAGAAAGGCAATGCCAGAGATTACTCCAATTATCGCACAATTGAATTGGATTTCTCATACAAGCAAGATTCTACTAAAGATTATACAACAGCGGCTACAGAATGTCACCGATCAGGAGCTACCTAATGTTCAAGCTGGCTTTAGAAAGGGGCATGGCAGTCGAGATCACATTGCCAACATCAGATGCATTATGGAAAAGGCCCATGAATATCAAAAGGATCTATATATGTGTTTTATCGAATACAGCAAAGCTTTTGACTGTGTAGAAAACAATAAGCTATGGGCGGTTCTGCATGATCTTGGTGTCCCACCCCACCCGATCAGACTTGTTAGATCACTGTGCACTGACTGTACACTGTATAAGCAACAGTGAGAACACTCTATGGTGACACAGATTGGTTCAGGATCAGCAAGGGTGTTACGACAGGGATGTACTTTATCCCCACTCCTTTTCAACCTTTATGCTGAACGATCATGTGGAAATTAGAGTTGCTTGATATTGGAGTGAAGATTGGTGGAGGAACCATGAACAATTTGAGGTATGCAGATGACACAACATTACTGGCTGAAAATAAGGAAGACCTGGAAAAAATGATTCTGAAAATCAGTGAAGAAGATAAAAAAATGGGATTGAACCTCAACATCAGGAAAACAAAGATAATGACAGCAGCAGCAGATGGACAAGTGACGTTTAAAATTAATAATGAGGCAATTGAAACAGTCCAGGATTTCATCTTTCTTGGATCAAAAATTGTTCACGATGGCAAATCCACACCTGAAATCAAACGCAGGATAACTTTAGGCCGAATTGCAGTGGTCAGCATGAATAAGATTGGGAAGAGCAAAGACATCACCCTCAATACAAACGGCAGACTAGTCAGAGCAATAGTCTTTCCGATAATGATATTTGGGTGTGAGAGTTGGACAATAAGAATGGACGACCAAAGAAGAGTTGACGCATTTGAATTGTGGTGCTGGCGTAGATTGTTATGTTTATCATGGACAGCCAGAGTAACCAACAGAGAAGTGCTGGACCGTATAAAACCAGACACATCATTAGAAGCCAAGATGGTAAGACTACGGCTGACTTACTTTGGCCATGTCACACGTGCAAGCTCACTAGAGAAGTCAGTGATGATAGGAATTGTTAGTGGAACAAGAAGAAGGGGCAGGCCAAGAATACACTGGCTCGATACTGTCAAAACAGATACCAAGATGAACATCCAGCAATTAAAAGAAGCCATGCTTGATAGGGCTGCGTGGAGAGCTCTTGTCCATAAAGTCGCCAAGAGCCAAACAAGACTGAATGGTTAAAATGAACGAATGAGTCCTCAGGAGAGAGGAAAAGGTAGAAACCATATGGAGTTACTTTGTTTTTTTGTTTTTAAGTTATTTCTAGGAGATTAAAAGAATCCTAGCCTGATACCATCTGGTAAGCTTCTTGTGTGATTTGAACCTGGATTTCCTCACCCTTTCTTAATACTCAGTTCTCTTGCCACATATTTTTATGCTTGGTGCCACTTTTTTTGCTTTCCTGAGTGACACATGCTAATTTCAAAAAATCATAAAGTTGCATTGCTTGAGAAATGTAGATATGGCTTTCTTTTGAGAAGATCAGTATCTTTTTGGGGAAAAATACAGTATTTTATTCTCTAGTCTTATAATCCTTTGAACTCATAACAGATGGGGGTTGGTTTCTATCATCTAATGTATAATTTCAGTTCTGGCTATTAAAACAGTTAATGAATGCCAGATACTGATCCTCATATTGCTGGCACTCACAAGAAGAACCTGTTCATTCAGTGGAACTGGGGGAACAAATACTGTATATCTTAAGCAGGTGCTAGAAGCTTATACAATTCAGTACCATACTTAATCAAACAGAGAGAATTCCATAAATAGGTTATTTGAATCAAGAATATTCTATCTTTAGTTGACACATAGAAATTGATTGCATCTTTAAGTGGTGGTTGTTATATTTATAATATAATATTTATAAAATAATATATTCATATTATATTTTATATAATATAATAAGATACTTGTTGATGGGCAGATACATAATGTAGCTGATATTCTACCATATATCATTGTCCTTAGTAATGTAAACTTTGTATGACATAACAAAAACCCTAAATCTGGCTTGGGCCCAAAGTGGCAGCTGGCAAAATTCAGGACACACGTAATACGTTTACAATAGGTTGTTCCATTCAGCAACCTAACTGTCACTTTACACTAACAGCATCCCCAAGAATACAGCAGGTTATAATCATCCAATCTTGGGGTACGAGTGCCTGGATTACTGTGGCTAGGGTATGGCTGTTCAGGTAATCAGATAGGACTGGAAAAAGACACTCTTTGTCATGTCTGTACTGGAGGGCACTCTAAGGGCACTCCCAGATCATATACCTGCTTGTTCATGGAGAGTACAACCCCTTCCTAAGCAGGCAGGTTCCATAATTCCTGGATAAGAGAGATGCCCATCCACAGTGCCTCCTCTTCCTTGAGATTTAGCCTAAGCCTGTTAACTGTTCACTCCTGCATTCAGACGTTGGTTCAAGTCCTTTTTTTTTTTCCAAAGCCTGAAAAAAGATGCTACTGCTCCAAGGAGTGAGTTCATTAAAGGTAACAGACCCTTAAAGAAGTGGTATTTTTTTCTGAATAGTGTGGTAGACTGAAAATCAGGCAGATTTGATGAATAGCAGATGCTATATGTCCAAAACACTTCTTTCAAATCATTTTCAAAATGTGCCCAACCTTAATCAATAGCTTATTTCATATCATATTAAGATAAGACCCTAATAGAATCACCAAGTCCATCAGATTCCATAAATCGTTTGGATGTGGATCTTCATAACAGATGCCCATCCTACAGGGAGGCAAGATATTAAGTGATGACAATGGAGTGATGATAAACTCTTCATTTTCAACAAACTGAGCTGGGCCAGTAACATCCTGAGATAGCCTCATATATATATGGAGACTAAGAATTTCGAAATTGTCACTGAGAGGACAACTCTTATATAGATATTGAACTCCATCTTTGGATTTTCGAACACCAATTCAGAGAACACCTCTGCTGGCCTTGCCACCCTGCCAGCCTTGCCGCCCTGTGCTCACTGACCCTGCTGCCCCTGTTGGCCTTGCCACCCTGTGCTGGCTGGCCTTGCTGGCCTTGCCGGCCTTGCCGCCCCCAGCCAACCTTTGCCGTCATCTTCCTGCCACTGTTGACTTCCTCTTGCGTGGCCTTCTTGCAAGGTTTTGGAAGGCTTCTAAGGCCAGTGCAGGGCGGCAGGGGTGGAATGGCCAGCAAGTGCAGGGCAGCAAGCCTGGCAGGGGTTGCAGAGTGCAAGGAGGCCAAAAGGGCAGAGGTAGGGGGAGATGGTGGGGGGAATTGAAGAGGAGGCAGTCCCTTACCTTACCAAGGCTCAGGGCTGGGAGGGACCAAGCTGGGAGTGGGTTGGATTGGGGTGGGTCCTCGGCTAACAACCGGTGGGATTCAGTTAACAATGGCAATTGGGACCGCCGGGATTGTCACTGCTAATCGATGTGTTCACGTGACGTCACACTTTTCGACCAGATTGCTTAGCAACAGAAATTCCGGTCCCAACTGCCATTTCTTTAAAAATCATATTCTTAGCTTTTCATTTGCAAGAGTCTTTCCATGCAATGATTTTTTTTTTTTTTGCTTGCTGTTTTCAGTTTTCTTTTATCTGCTGCCACTAATGGGCCCTTATATTTTTGCTACTGTTTTTGTTCATTGTAAAATATTTTTTTCTGCACTGCTTTAGAAGCTGCTTACAAGAAAAGTATTCTCTAAATTTTAAAAATCAATAAATATTACACTATTTATGTAATTTTGTATTTCTCAAATGACTGAGGCGGAAGCCAAGACAAAACAATGATGTGAATTTGAGTTGAATAATGAATGTTGCTGTTTTCTTTTTTAAGTAAAACAAAAACATTATAGTAAGTTGCCTTTATAAATAAACTAGCAGACCTTTAAAAAAATGGAAACAATACACACAAAAACATTAAAACTTACACTTATTATCTCTTACCAGTAATTCAAAAGGATCTTTAAAAATATCTGGGTGGAAACTGATCCAGTTTGAAATTAAGGCAAGAGAACACCTTGAGGGAAAATAACTTTTAAAGATAAATATAAATTGCAGATATACAGTAGTGCAATTCTGTACATATGTATTCAAAAATAAGCCTTACTGAGTTTAGTGGAATTCAGTTCCAGGTAAGTGTTAGTATAGAATTGAGCTACATATGCATTATAATTGTTGTTGTTGTTTTTCTACTAGACCTACAAACTAACAAGGAATTTACCGTTGCTGGAGCTGTGGGGAGGCTACCGTCTACACAATAGGATCATTTCTTGAACCCCCAATAGGTGATTCTTGTGCTAATATTTCCTTCTGCTCCCCAAATGAGATAATTTTTTTAAAAATACTGTCAACCTAACATGGAAACAAGAAAAGCAGAAAGGTAATTAGGATAAAAAAAAGTGTGCCTTTGGATAGGAGCAGGATCATGCCTTGTACCCCAATTCCTATGTCTATAGAGATCTCAGAAGTATTAATGTAGGGAAAAACTGGAGGAAAGAGTACTATGTATACTGCCTTGAGCTCCTAAATTAAAGGTAGGGTATAATGTAAATATAGTGATAATGATAATGATGAATATCATTGATTATGGAGTATTAAGGCATGCCACCTGTTCTCTTTCTGTCCACACATTAATTATGTGTAAAATGACGTTTGTTCTCTTCTCTGGGTAATCATTGTTCTGGCCAGTCTTTGGTGGTAAAAATATCTAAATAGTGATTTCCACTACAATTGTGTACATCTTTCTTCATAAATCTACTTGGTTCAGTAGGACATATTTCTAAAGAAGTTCGTCAAGTTTTGGAGTTATTCAGGCTTAGGGAAACAAACATCTTCTGCCTCTTAAGCAACCTAATTTTGCAGTGCAAAAATGCTTTGGGCTGTAGGACAAAAGGTTTTAGGTTATGCTTCTGGTCTTCATAAAGGTTCTGTTTTATTAGAAACCCATGTACTTTAATTGTTATAGCTATCAGTTTATTTGCATGCCTATTTAGGAAATACACCGATTACAAAACGGGCAACTTGCCTTCAGTTAAATCACCTTGATTGGGCTGTAATCCTAAACTGTGATGTTCTCTCTACATTGCATATTAGAATTGTTTAAATGAAAGTTGTTCAGATGCTACCTTGTTGTAACGAAATTTCATATCCATAGGTGACCACTGATGATTCAAGAACTCTATTCAGTACATTTATTTTGTAACTTTCATTTTAGTAATAACAAAATAAACAAGGACAAATACCTCCCTTTGTTCCAGGCTAGTTTTTCTTTTAAGTGTGTATATATTTGGGCATTTTTCATTGTGAAAGGAAAAAAGGCACAAAAGTAGGAAGAATAATTATATTAGCTTTGGCTGAAAAATTATTTAAGACAAAGTAATTGCAGGGATGAAATTTCATTGCATTATCTGGAATATTTTAAGGCTTTTTAAAATGTGAGACACCTTTATCAAAGTCAAGTTCTTGATGGATTTTGTTAAATGATAGCTATTTATCTTTAAATCAGGATTATACCTTGCTTGTGAACTCAATTATAAACACATGGTATATTTATAGGCTTTTTAAAATTATTATTTTAAACCTCCTCTTTCTTGTTCCATTGATAGAAAAGGTCTACATGACACTGTTCTTTTGAACTGCTAACAGTGGTTTCAACGAAGTGTAATTTTCAGGTATTTCACAGGAGCTGCAGAAAAAGTCAAATAAAGCCCTGTGTTATTCTATACCAGATTGTGTCCAGCTATTTCATTTGGATTTTACTGAGTATCTTCAGCAGCTGGGAACTGTAAGAAAGGAGATTAACAAGTGTTTGTCTGAAACACACTGATCCAGCACATGCTGATTGGATTGTAATAATCCTTTTATACGTTGTAAAACTCTATTATCAAAACTTTACAAAAAAGCTGCACTAACAATAGCCATTGCTATATTAATTTAGGTAAATCGAATACAAGTTGCCACATAGTGTAAATATTTCATTGTATCACTTTCTGGAAGGTGTTACAAATTTCTCTCAATATAAGTATTGAGTTCTCTCAAGGGAAGCTGCTGGCTCTGCTTTTATAGCAAAAGTCTAAATAAAAATGTGCATCCTAAATATTCTGATCTGATGGATTCTGTTATTGATATATTTTTGTTTGTTTTGACTGCTAGAGAAAACATAGCCATTTACTATCTCATACAGTATTGTACTTTAGTGAATAAGTAAATGGAGGAAGTAGTTAGAGAGGATCATTTGATTCTTACTTTTGGGTGCTGCTGTGTGTTTGAAGCTGTCTGTTTAAAAATGTTCCTTTTTGCTGTGATCTCTGTGATTCACAAATGTTGATTGTGTATTTGTCTAGAGCCATGTTCAGAACAATTTACATAATTATTTGGCCTTGTCCCCATATTTACTACACAACTAGATGAAGTTCCACTGAACTCCTTCAGTTTGTTTTTGTCTGCTACAGCATTAGCATGTTCATCCTTAAACTGATAGTCCTTTTGCTTTGTCAGAATTCTTTAATTTTTTTTTCTTATTTTCTTTAAACTTCTCTTCAAAACTCCTTAGAGCTGTTCATGAGACAACTTAGCCTTGCAAGCATCTGGCCTTTCACTTTATGGCTTTAAGGGCCCCATTTTACAAGTGCCGTTATTATGGGAGCAAAATTCAATCCTCAAGTGGGCATAAATTGTCCTTTTTTCTGTTGATGAAGGGTATGCAGTGGGTACTTAAAAACATCACCAGGCATTTACTAAACAGGTTTGTCACAATTGTTCTTCTCATTTCCAAGCCAGGTTGTGGGATCAAACTTTTATGGTGGCTGACTCTGAAGTTGTTGTAGCCCCTCTTTCTCTACGCCCCCTGCCATGTCCCCAAATTTGCCTGGTGGTGCCCTTGTCTCTTGACAGGAATGATCAAATTCACTTCCCACAGAGGATCCCCAGGTCTCTACTGCACTATGATCAGTACTGAGGAAATCACCCATTAAGGTTCAAGACCTGTTGTTCTCTGATTCTAGTTCAACAACTTTGAGTTCCTTTTCACGGTAGATTTCTCCAACTCTCTTACTGCCAGTCCTCCCATTAATAGAATCCCTAATTTATTCTTGAAGTTCTAACCACCTCTTCTTTAAGAACAGGAGTTGATCTTGGAAGGGGCAATTAAGGACAGGTTCCTTTCGAGATCTCCTTTTATTATCCTGTTATGCATTGGAATAATCAAAATCAATATTTCCTCTTTGTCTCAAGATCCAGATTCGTACTTGGTCACTTCATGCCCAATTGGCTTCCAAAGGCTACCTCTTTTTCTGATTCCATTTGGTTCAGTGCTGTCATGCTTGTTCTAGGATGAATCATTGCTCCTTTCAGCAACAAGATTTGGCAGTCCCCATTGATGGACCTATACTCCAACAGCCCAAAATGCAGTGAGGCAGACTGTTAATGTACATTGTCCTTCCACTGCATGTCTTCTTGTGTTTTGATACGTAATCATGCCTTGGACTGGCCTTGTAACTGTCCTGTTCAGACGTATGAGGCGGCCAGACAGAATTATTATCAAACTCTTTATTTAAAACAACTGTTTACAACAGAAAAAGTCCTAGTGAATAAATAAGTAAAGCAGTTTCAATCAAGACCACCCTGGCAATGCCGGGTGAACAGGCAAGGCTGCAGGATCAGACTGTGGCAGAACAGCAAGGCAGAATTCAGCTAACTCTCTGATCGAAGCTGTCAGACTTGGTGAAGCTAGAGTGCGTGGCAAGGGAGAAGCTGGAGGGAAGGTTCTGTGGACTGGCATGCAAATGTGGTCGGGCTGAAACGAGGAGGCTAGATAATACTGAACTGGAACCCCTAGGCAAGGCTTGGCTCTGGAGGCTAAGCTGGGCTTAAACTGGAGAGTCTAGGCAACACTGAGATCTGACAACAAGGCTGGACTGGACTGGAGAATCTAGGCAAGGCTGACATCTGGAAGCAAGGCTGGACTGGACGGGAGTCTAGGCAAGGTTGAGAACTGGAAGCAAGACTGCACTGGACTGGAGAGTCTAGACAAGGCTGAGAACTGGAAGCAAGGGTGGACTGGACTGCAGAATCTGGGCAAGGCTTGAATCTGGGAGCACACCCGGATTGCGCTGGAGTGATGCGATGAGGCTTGGAGCTGGACAAGAGGCTGTGCTCAGCAGGGATAGCAAGGAGAGGCTCAACTGGAGCGGCTTGTGCAGAAGGTGGGTCTGTGGAGGCAGAAGGCACTGGCGCTGATTCCACACTGGCTACAGAGAGGCTTCTGATTCCAGTAAGGACTCTTTCGTGGAGGCTGTGAGCTCGAAGGATCGGTTGTCTCCAGCATCTTGCTCCTCACGTGCCTGCCTTTTAAAACGATCATGTCCGCACCTTTCCTCTCCTACACCCAATTGGGCTGCCTTCTGATTCATGCGCTTCTCTGCTCTCCTGTCTCGAGTGCTGATTGGAGGATTCAAATCCCCCTCTGGAGTTCGTCCAATCCGCGTCTGCAAATTCTCCTGCTCTGCTCAGTCACTTCCTGGTTTAGATTCTTCAAGCCCCTCCTGACTAGTTTCGTTTTCCCCTTCTGACTCCGGATAAGTTTCGTTTTCAGAATCAGAAGCGGGCTCAAACCTCACAGTTACAGATCATTTTTGAAACCACTGATTCCTATGTATATTCCCATGCCAAATGATCTCACCACATACTTCAAATCTTCCAGCTACTATAGCATCTTACTTCCAGGTTGATCAAAAGAAGTCTTTCCTTACAGATTATCCAGTTCATAGGGACAATGATAGATACCACTAGAGCCACTTTTCTTATGATTCCTGTGACTGTATACTCTTCAGGAGCTGTATGCAAGATTTCCTCCCTAAGAAGAGTCAAAGTCTGTGTCATTCTTCATCAAACAGAGGCTACCATTTCAGATGTTTGCTTTGACTATCTACAGACCATGGTACCTTTGTTTTACTTCTTCAGGACATAAAAGAATAATTCTTCTTAGTTTTGCTTTGCATCAAGAAATCCTTCCATTGGAGGCTGATTTCAGATAGTTTCACTGTTTCCTTTCATATCTCCTTTTTCATGTCCTTTCATACCTCCTTTTTCATGTCCAATGATGCTTCCATGTCTTGATGGGGAGCTCAGCTCCAAGTCCTCTGCACCTGAAGTGCCTGGTCCAAACAGAAACCATTATGGCACACTAATGAATTCAAGCTCCTTGCAGTTTGGAAGGCACTTTGAGCCTTCCAAGAATGCCTCCATGGCAAGACTGGCCAGGTTATATAGACAGGTCCATGGTAGTACGGTATATAAATAAGGTAGCAAAACCTTCTCTTTTTTGCCCATTATATTACAGATTTGACATTGGTGTGTCCGTTACTTCTTCCTGAGCCTTGCAATCTAAATCTATTCCCCTTCTGACCAAAGATAAACTGATATTTGACCAACTGCAATCTCAGCACACCTTGATGGTCTTTTGTAGCTATGGTTCTACCTGTTGCTCTATCTCGTCAATCAGGAGTACCTCCATCTTCCAAACTGACTGATCAGTTCTCTATCTAGTCTGCCTTGCAGATTGGAGCATTCACATCCATAACTCCTTGGGATGAGATACAGCAAATTATCTTTTTTTCTTAGAAGCCTTCCACAGAGGTTTCCTGTCCACCTAAACGAAAATCCTTTGAGGGCTTCTCTCAGAAACAATGGCTTAATACCTTGCAAAATCAGGTTCATATTTTAGACTTTCACTGATATTTGAAAGAGTGAGGCTTGGCTCTCTCGTCAATAAACCATGTCCTCCTTTTTTGAGGAAGTCCCCTATTCAATTACTTCAATGAAGTATTTCATGAAAGGCCAAGCATCTCTATCCTCTGATCCCATCTGTTTCAATCCTGGAACCTCTGCCACCTTTTCTCTAGTTTATTTGCAGTCCCCTTTGAACCCATGGCTACCATCCTAGTTGAGATCCTCTTATGGAAGTTAGCCTTTTTAGTAACCACAACATCAATTCTGGAGAACTGTGTGCCTTATGAAGAGATTCTCCCTTCCTTATTTTTCATAGGGACAGGATAGAGCTTTATCCAAATATTTCATTTTCTCTCAGATTAATCATGCTTTCCAGTTGAATCAAATTATTATCTTGCCTCCCTTTTTTTCCCAACCCTGCAACAGATAGATATTTTACTTCAGTCCAAGACCAGAAATATAAACTTTGGAAAATTTAGAACTTGTTGCTTACCTTATAATAATTGTCTCTGAATTCACACAGCCCACTCTTCTATCCTGCTGGGTCCCAGATGATCTCACTGTTTCTTGGATCTGCTATGAAGTTGTAGGAACTGAAGAACATGTGGTAGTTATCATTAATGTTGGCTTGTTGCTAATTTATCACTGTTACTTCTAAGCTATTTAGAGTCTTCAGAAATGAAGTGCCAAAAAACCAAAGTAATAAACAGGAACAATACCTACGATGTAGTATACATAAGCACAGGCCTATGAAGCAATTCATTAAGCTCTAGAAAATTCTGAATAAGGTTCTGTACAGATGCATAGCCCACATGTAGATCCACAGAATTCCTCAAAGAACTGCAGTTACAATTAAATAAATAGTTTTTAGTTTACATTGTTCAAATACTGATTTCATAAGAATTAATAGATTTCCAGGATAACATTCATTGATTGCCATTATGAATGGCTCTATAAAAGCTTCTGACATGGTGATCAGCATATACCATCGTAGGCATGTATTGGCTGGCCAAGCATGGTTTGTGGTGTAAATGTTTCATTGTTAGGTGCAATGCACTGAAAGATGTGATGGAATGTGAGGGTGGCCTTGGAAGTCAGGGGGAAGAGATGCCGCCTAGGGAATAATCAGGTAAAAGAGAAAGGAGCTTGCAACGGAGTAGTGGCCAGAGGAAGAAACTTAGGAAGGCCCTGCCCTAATTACTCAGGCGGTAAATGGGGAGGGCGGGAGATTTGTACTTTCAGACTTGCCAGATTCTGTTAATGGAGCCTTACAATAAAGTAGAATTCGCTCATCTAGTCGTGTTTACTGTCTGGTTTGCCTGGGAGGGCTGACAAAAATGTGGTATAGTCATTATTTTTCTAGACAGTGAGGAAAAAATTGACAGCCAGTGCCTGTGGTGCTTTTTAGAGAACAGATAATTAAAACAATGTGCTGTCATATATAACATTTCCCTCGATGACCTCCTTGGAAACAGATTTTAATGCTTTTAATGCATTCTGTAAAAGGGTCGAAAGATCTCACAGGGAAGGCAGAAATTGTGAGGAAAGGGAGTGGCTTTTCTGTTTGTTTGTATGAATGCATACATTAAATGCTGAAAGGCTACTGACACTTTATACAAAAGTGTTAATTTGCCTGTGGTGGGTTAGTTTATCTGGAAGATGCCAGGGATGAGCTAATGGCTCCATTTTAATTCTGTTTAATAGTTGTTGTTGTTGTTGTTGTTTTTAAAGAAGCTTCTACGCTGAGATGCATCAAACCCTATAAGCTTTGTCATCACCCCCAACTAAGACAACTGGAATATTATTTAATCCTTCAGGAGATGGGAAGTTTTGCATCATTGGAAGAATATAGCACATAATAAGTATATTTGTTTTGGCCACTGCTTCAGCTCACTGTAGTTGTAGTATACTATGATCTCAGCAGTTATTATTACCTAAAATAATATTTGACAGTATTGGAGCAAGTAGATCTTTTTCTTCTTTCATGAAGGAGTAAAGAATGACTAAGAACTAATAATAGCATGGCCTTGTGAGCTCACTTTCAGAGTCTGCAGTGGTAGGGAAAATATGAAAGGCGTTAGAATTTGCAAAGAGAGTTAGGTTGCTGTAGTGGTTAAGGGATCAGGCTGGAAATTGGGAGACCATACGTTTTAGTCCTGCCTTAGGCACGAAACCCAGATGGGTGATTTGGGGGCAGTCCCTCTCTCTCAGCAGTAGAAGAAGTCAATGGCAAACCATTTCTGAAAATCTTGCCAAGAAAACTTGTCTAGGCAATTGCCAGGAATCAAGGCTGACTAAAAGGCACGTGTGCACACACACACACACGATTTGCAAACTGTAGCAACAGTTTCATTATATATGTTTTTAACTGAGAATGCTACCTGATGTCAGTAACAGGCAGTTTAAAATAATTATTTCTTCTATGGGAATGTCTGTGTTGAAATCATTCGAGGGATGCATTGGCATACAAATGCTTATTCGATGAACTTAGCTTATTCAAAAAGTTCACATAGTATTTTCCTGATGAGAAAATGTGAAATTATTTTTCTTTTTGGTTTGGAACATTATGGAAAGAAATAGATTCTTTTTTCTTGAGGACCAACAGGAAAAGATGATAATCAAATACAAGTCCTAGCTTTGTTGAAAGCTTCAGGTTATAAACTAATGGCAACAGTTTTCTTTGCTTATTAGTAAATACATTTTCACCTCCATTATTGCTGATAAGAAATCTGTTCCAGCCTTTGTCTAGAACTTGAAGAAGTCTTATAAATGTGAATTTCTACATTAGAAGGAAGATACTTGAATCTTCAGTACCATTTTCTTTGGCAGACAGAATGGAGTATGAGCCCAATCAATTAGTCCATTGAGGATCCTGAGGCTAATGTTACTCTTATGTAAACCCCAGGCATAACTTTTATTGGCGGTTTGGAGACACCCATGTACTAATGTTTCCAAGCAGTATCTTTGATTCCGGTAGTGTGGAATCATAACATTTGGGAGTTGAAGCTTGCAGATGGGCATAGTTCACACCCAGAGATTTTATGTAAGATCAGCTTTTTGATAGTACTGATCTGGGATGGATGAAGACATGAACTGACAAAACTGAACTAGGGAGGTCAAAGGTATGAACTGTTTTCTACATTCTGAAGTAGCTGATTTGTATGTGTGAACTGGCCTTAAGTATTGTTGTATTTGGTACAGAAAAGCCCTTATCTCGGCAATGTTGCACAGGAAGGGGAATTTTCAGCTGGTGAGTCTTCTACTATCAGGACAGTATTAAGATACATTACCAGATTTTGTTATTCAGCTTTTGAAAGCACAAACCCAGGGAAGTATTAAGCCTGTCAAATAACCTTCATTGCTATATTAAACAAATGTAGAATTTCAAAGGCATATCCAGGTGTTCTCAGAAGTCTTCATTTGTAATAAAATTGGATTCTGTACAGATGTAGGAGGCTTACTGGGCCAGTGAAAACCAGATGTACTTTAAATGCTGCCTATCTTGTGTAACTTTTTGTTTTCACAGTTGATCATTACATAATCTTTGAAAAGCTTTCTTATAAGTGTCTCCGCTCTTATGTGAGCCAAATATCATTTATTCTAATGGGATAATCCTTTTACATTGAAATAATGCTGTGCTATAGCACGTTAGAAACACCAAAAAAATTATATTATTATGGTATTCAAGACCTAGCATTTTTTCCTCTTTTCATTGAAACAAATCTTATAAACCAAAATACCTTGGTAGCATTAATTCTGCATTTCTATTATACCTCTCTTTTTCTTCAACTGCCTCTATTTTTATCTTGCTTGTCCACAAACCAGCTCAAAAATTCCATATGAAAATCAGTCCATGGATCTAAAAGCATTTTGTCCCAGTGGAAATACATTTGGATTAAGGTTAATGAGAGCCAGCACACTATAGTGGTTATGGTGTTGGAGTGGTACTGGGAAGATCCAGGTTTAGTCCGGAGTCACAAAAGCTCAGTGGGTAACTTGGTGTCAATCAGTGTCTCTCAGCTCATCCTACTTCATAGGGCAGTTGGGGGAAACGGGAGGAGAAAACTCTGTATGCTGGAGCTCCCAACCAAAAGGCACTATATAAATATAACAAGTAAATGAATAAGAAGTACTATCTTATTTTCTTCATTTTATAATTAAGATAAAATCACAGTTTTATTAAAGTAACAGAAAGCAAAAATATATTTTCATCAACATCCCTATTTCTGAGAATAGTATTGGGTAAATAGGTTTCAAATTTGGACAGGTTTGCCTGAAATAAATGGATCCTCTGTATAAATGTGTGCTAGTAAGCTGCCATGTTGGGTCAAACCAATGGTGTACCGTCATTGGCCAACTAGATATTCAAGAATAAATAAAATAAATTAAAATAAGTTATTAATTCTATTAAAATTAATTAAAAACAAATAAACATCCCTGACAATATTTATTATAAAAAGGACAAATAAGTATTTTTACAGTGTTTATGATCCATTTTGATACATTTTAAGTAATGTGCATCGTATTTCAGGAAAGTATGACTGTTGCTTTTTGTTGTACTTTAAAAAACATATTGGGTTTATTGTATTTATTTATTAGCTGAGCAGCCACAGACCAAAGCTTTGGGTTTAAAGCAAGACATTTAACAACTCTTCTTTATACTTCTTTTGAGAATATTATGTAATTTGACTGTAGTGACCATGAATACCCAGCGAAATTCCTAATCTGCTGTTCTGGTACCTCCTTCACTTACAGTCTTTCCTTCTGACTGTACAAACTCATGTAGGTACAGACTTTTGGATTGATTGCTACCTTGAATACCCTCTGGGTATAATGGCAACATGATGATGGTGATGGTGATGGTGATGGCAGCAGCTGAAAGGAAATAGAGCAAATGAGTGACTGAGGATATAGAAGAATAATAGATAGGCTCAAACAGCAAGAAAAGCAGTACCCTGGAGGAGTTCTGAATTATGGAGAAGAGGGGGTTGGAAAGTATAGGAAAAACAATAGGAGCAGCTGGTGAGAAATTTGGGAGCTGGAGCAATGGAGAGGATTAAAAATGCAACAGTTCTTTTCCCTCCCTAAGTATTGCCTCTTTATCGAATCGCCCTAGCTCTTTCCTTTGCTTTCTATTACTTTCCTCTTTATTTTCCTTTTTTTCCTTTTCCTTCATTTTTCCTCTGCTCCTTTTTCAACTTTTCTATTAGTTCTTCTGCTGTACTGCTTTTAACCTCCTCCCTCCCTCCTTCCTTCCTATTCTGCAAGATTCTTTTCTCTTTTCCCCTCCATACACCCCACTTCTTGGATAAATTGTTTGCCTCTGAAGTTCACTGGTGTATGTGCCTGTTGGCCAAAAAAAGATTCTTCATATAAAATTACCTATTTGTTGCTAATTTGAAATACCTTAGCACCTTCTTCTTTCTTTAGAAAACATATGAACAAAATTGAAATATTCACATGTAACGTTTTTAGCAATAATTATTTGGGTTTGACTGATACTAACTTAGAAAAGGAATTTCTTACGATGATCTTATATACAGTAAATAGTTTCTTTTTGCTCTGAACTACCAGAGAACTTCAAATTATAGTTGTTGCAGCTAAATACCCGTAATCTTAACTTCCTTGTTTTTGCCTTGCCTGATCAGGATAGAGCTTCTTACTTGCTCTATTTTCTGTTGACTTGCCAGATGCTACTAAATGCCTGTGTGTTCAGCCATCTAACTTTGAACCACACAAAAGTTTAGAAAGCAGAATTTGGGCCTATTTATCTTTTCTTTACCTTTGCTATAGTGTCTAAGGTTGAGCATTATGGATCCAATCCCACATAAATCCTAGAATAATGAATCTTACTACATAGAGAAACAGATTCAATATTCCATGTAAAACCCAGGGAGACACAAAACACAACTTTAAAAGTGCCTTACACAGCAATATCACAAGTTAATTTTGACACTCCTCTGAAGTTCACTGTTTGCTATATAGGTCTCTTTTCAGGAAACTCAAGTCTGCTAAGTACCTGGTCATGCAGTAACATGTATTTATTTGTTCATTTATTTATTATATTTCTATCCTCAATCCTGGTCAAATCATCCAATAGCCATTGCAACTAGCCAAGTAGTTCTTTGCATTCAAGTCAAAGTGCCTTAATATTTCACAGTTCATTCACATGTTGATTGAAATAGCATAGTGTTGAATGTGTTAAGTGTGCTACTTCTAATTAAATTTCTTAATTTCAGGCCTATATGGAAGACCATTTGAAAAACAAGAATCGTCTAGAGAAAGAGTGGGAAGCACTTTGTGCATATCAAGCTGAGCCTAATGCAACTACCATTGCACATAAGGAAGAAAATGTCCAGAAAAACCGCTCTCAAGTTTTGGTAGCATGTATGTATACTTTCCTCTTTATCTACTATAGAATGTTTTTGTCATCTGTGTGAGACAGGTAAAGAAGTCACTCCATACTACAGTAACCTAACAATGAATATTTTCTTAATCTGTTTGCATGTATGTTGCCATGGGCTTCACATCTTTTACATTGGGTGCAACTTGCAAAATACATTTTTGTTTTTCACTATTCTGATTACAGCAAGTAATGTTTTGTGCAGCTTTGTGTAAAGGCATTCATTCCATTAGAACAGGTTATGTTGGCCATTTATCTTAGCTTTTAGACATATTTTCATCTACCAGGAAAAAAAAAAATCTAATTCAGCTTGCAATTAGAACTGCTTCATTTATACATCTTATACTCATTTAGAGTAAATAAATGCCTGTTGGCTTCTACACATAAGCTTACAAAGCTTCTATTCTTTGTTCTGGGTTAATATAGAAAGCACGGTTATCTAGGTGTTCACATTTCTAGAAGACTTTGTATATCTAAAAGCACTACATCACGCTTCCAAATAGTTAATGGTGATTCCATTAGCTGCATGACACTTTCTCCGATGTGTACAGTATGTCAGACTACTGAATACTGAATCTTACAATAGAAAAAGTGCTGTATTTTACAATAGTATAGATTAACTGTAGTGTTGAGGTAGACATTTTTTTAAAAATTCTTAACTTCATTGCTTACAACAGTCTCTTAAGTACTAGTTTAAGAGAAAAATACAGAAGGGTGCTTTAAGTCAGATGGTTAATGACTTTATTAACAGTTACTCTGGAGTTGGGTGCTGCCAAAATCAAATCAGATTAATTAATCAATACATTACGAATTTGAAACATAGTCTGATCAGTGAAGAGAATATTTGGTTTTTAGTGAATTTGATATACTTCTGATCAAGAGAGTTATTTTACTATAAAGGAATAACAGCTACATTAGGACTAGGGAATCTTTGGCTCCCTAGATGTTCCTGATGTACAGCAACTCCAGACAGCATAGCTAATGATAAGGAATTTTTTTGGTGGTTACTTAGCAACATCAGGTGAGTCAGAGATGTGATGTAGATGCTTGTGGAAACAGATCCTAAGTTTTTAGCATGTGTTTACATGGGGCATTTACTAAAATGGTCTGTTCCAATACTTGTGATTGTCATGAAACATGTATGGTCTTTCTTCAGCATTTCAGTGATGCTATCAGATAGCTCTATTCAAGGAGTAATACTGGCATATAGATCAACTACAGCACACTGTTCTTATTTCTTCTAACTAGTTATTCAGTGTAGCTTGAAATACTAGAATGGGAATATAAGATATCCTAGTGGTGTAGTTTTTAAGGTATTGAATTAGAATGGAGGAAACCTGGTTTTAAGTCAGCTGGGTTATTTGTGGCCAGTAATTTTCTTTCTGCCGTTATACAGTACCTCACAGGGTTATTGTTGCAGGAATAAAATGGAGATCCTCCTTTACCTCTGTCCTGGGGAAAAAGTGGGATCTCAGTTTAACAAATAAATAAGAGAAGGAAGGAAATAAGTCAGCTCTCCATGGCAGATAGGTTGGTATCATACTCCAATATGGTGTTTTTGTTTTTGTTTTAACAGCAGCTCCATAACAGGAATGTTGTGTTTCGGGATTCACTATCTAAAATAGTCACAGAGAGCTCTATGTTTAAAAGCAAGTGTGCTGAAACTCAAGTACATGATATTTCTCTCTTCAAGCTAAAAAATATTTTTCTGTTTGAGTTCAGCCTTTGAAAAAGTTGTTTTAATATGCATAATTTAATAATATACATATGTATATACATATACACACACAGTATAAATAAATATATATATATTTGGGGGGGAAGATGATCATTGCAGGATATGTTTGAAAGCTGAAAACAGCCATGACAACTCAGACTACATCAACGCAAGTCCAATTGTAAGTATAAAAAATACTCATTTCTTATGAACTGTAAACTAAGATTACTTTTGATCAAGTTAATTATAATAAAAGTAGAAGTTTTATTTTGATGGAAATCATGCTTGTGGTCTCTGGTATCTGCATATCCATTGATATAATCATGTGTTTTTAGGAATTATTTATTTACTAAAGAAAACATCTATGTTGCTAATTTTATTCCCAAATTCTAAAGGCTACACTTGCACAAAAACTCCTAAACCTATTTATCTAACTTGGCAAGTCCCCTTCAGAAACTGCAAATATGTTTGCAAAGTTCATTGAACTCTGGCAATTAAAAAAATGATTTAAGGTGCTTATCACAAAGACACTTGTACCTACTTATCTGAAATGAGCCAGGTTTTATCCTCTCAATGATCTTCTGCTTGTAAATTTTAATAATAAGTGGGAGGCATAAGTTAGGGCTTAGTTGCAAATTATATCTGATAGTCTCCGTATTGGTTTGACGTGATTAGGCTGTTTTCAGATTGCCACACAAGGTCCAAACTAAATTTTGTAGTCAGTGCACATCCCATGCAATTTCATTTATGTTCTTTCTGTGATTTTGGCTGCAAGTTTGCTATTTAGTTACATAAATATTTAGTTACATAAATATTCCTGTAGTTCCTTTGTATACATAACAAACTTTCTTCAGAGTTCTCATGAGTTGAAATACACATTAGGCTAACAATGTTACCATGTACAAGTTCAGATAAACGAAGTGCTTTCAGCAGGGAGCACATACTTAACCAGCTCTCTTCAGTAGGTTTCTGTAGAATTTGCCATAGCTTAGGACAACATGATTTTTCCCATAACTGATTTTTCTCAATTGACAGAATATTGTTAGGAAACATATAGATCAACTTAAAAAAGATAAAGTCTCCCTTGAGTTGAGTTTGACTCTGGTAAGTACATGGACACATCTACACTGTTTTCTTGGAAATAATTCAGAAGTAACTTGCCATAGATTTTTCTAGGTTTTGGTTTGTTTATTCTGATTTTTTATTCAGCCTACAGCCCTAAGAAAGCTAGCTTTTTTTAGATCAGGCAAGTAAGTTTGCTACCTGCTACCAACTGCTATGGACAACAGAAACTTTTATTATCCGACTTCTGAATCCCTGTAAGCAGAATAACAGCGGTATATTTATTCAGGTGTAAAAATTATTGCATAGAAAAGCCCTGCTAAATCAGGCTGGAGGTGAATGGCCTCAGAATGAAAATGCCAGTTCTTGTAGAGTTCATGTATCATTGCTGGGAATGACTTCAGTCTTTCCCTTGTTGTATCTCAGCCAATTTTTTTTGTAGCCATTATAATATCTAGCAAACTAAATTCTGAATAAAATTGTGGGTTCAGTTTGGCTTGAAATGCATGAGTCATAGAAGCAATCTCTTGTTACTTGCAAGTTCTTTCCAATAACAAAATAGGCTTTGCAGCAAACACTAAGCTCTATAAATGTATTTAAATTCTAGTTCAACTGTACTGCATTAAATTATGCCTTCATTGGATGAAATAAATTGCTGTTCAGTATGAGGTATGTTTGGTAGTTTATCTTGCCTCCATTTTTAAAATGTGTCTTAAATGTTTTTTGAGGAGGCAGTGTTGTTTTGTAAGTTCTACAGGTAAGCTATTAATTTCACAGTGGCAATCTTGTTCAAATGAATGAATGTGTGTGTGTGTGTGTGTGTGTGTGTGTTCTCTGCAAAATTTAACCCAAATCTAATCTATACTGGGTGAAAGTAGCTGGTGCAGCATAGCAGATAAGTGAATCTTTAGGTGAGATTTGAAATCCCAGTGATTAGATTTTTTTTCACTGTTAAAAAAATCCATCAATATGTTTTAACGATTGGCATTCAATTTTAAAGACTTCCAATAATTATTATGCCAGTGAAACAGTGATTTCTTATATTTGGGCCTTGTAATACTTGGATATCCCAGACAGAGAATTAATACTAAAGCAAGAAATTATGAATTGGAGTAGAAAGTTTTATTTCAGAGTGCAGGATGCCTGAGAAAGCCAGAATGGAACATAAAGCACTTCTATCTAGGCTTTGGAAAGGAGGTTTCCATGGGTGTGCTTACGGCTGTGTATTTTCCAGCTTCAGGGTCAGTGGTCCAGCCTCCAGCTGGGGCTCACTCAACCTTGGCTGGAGTCTAAATGAGTCAAGCTAAATATGGGAGGTGGCAGGGGAGGGGGGCAGGGCCTCTTAACACGAAAGAATGACTTGGCCTCCTGCCACATGCCTCTTTATCAGAACTGCTTGCCAGCTCCCTCTTAGTGCACTCACATATACACACCATGCTTTCCCATGCTTTTCAGTATATTTATAATATCCAGACTTTTTGCATTCAGAAGAACATGGAATGCAGTTCTGCAAAACTATCCAATCTCATATCTTGATTCTTTAAACATTCTACCATAGAACTGGATAGAAAGGATGCTTAGAAATTCCTTGGAATAAAATTAAGCTGGAAGCCTTCTTTCGTGTTTTCTGAAATAACATGAAATACTATGGTAATAACTTTGCTGCCAGCAGCTGAATAAGAAGCTTGCAATTACAGCACAAGGAAACCCTGACTGTGCAGTATAAAACTGTGATAATTACATCTGTCATATTTGTAGTTAGTACTCATTAAATTTCAGAGAAATCATCCAGTAGTAAATAATGGGCAATCTTTGCTTGTAAATCAGAGGTCATGAAAATAAATGGGAATTCTGTTTTTTCTCCTAGGGTGTTGGAGAGGGAAAGGGAAGAACATCAACTACTTTAAAAAATAAAAGCTGCTCCTCAGTTTGCTTGCTGTTGAAGCGGCCAGACTGAGAATGTGGATAGCATGACTTTTTTTTTCAAACACAGCATACTTTGTTTCAATATTGAGGATACATCCTGAGGATTGTCATGTCAATATAACTAAAATATACCATAATCATATTCAGAGGGTACTTTTCCAGAGTGTATGAATTAATGGCATCACTTACTCCCCTGTATTTAAAAATAGAAATGATACAAACACAGAAAATAGTTGATCTTTATTCTGATTTGTAAGAAAAATGGTTTTCTCTCTCTAAGCCCTCTCTTCTAAATTCCTCCCTTTAAGAACCTTAATGAAATGAAATAAACATTTTATTTTTTCTATTTTCTATGTCCCTTTTATTTTAAATGAAAGGGTACAAGTTCTGGGAACGTTTCCTTTATATCCTGTGTGATTCTATTATGTTTTAGGCTTAGTTTTACTTTCAGAGGGCTAAAACCATGTGTGATATATAGTCACATGAACGTGGAACCAAGACTACATCTGGGATTGCCAGTTTTGCTGACCAGGATTAATTTCAAAAATAGCCTTTATACATTTATGTAAATTACATAGAGAACATTCTTGGAATAAATGTATGTACTTCAAGTTAATATAAATGGGAAAGCTTACACATACACATGCACATGTATACCTAGTGATTTGCTACAAAATTGTCAAAAACTAAATAATTAAATGGAAGAAGACTGAATCTACCAGCAACTTAGTAACTAGAGGAGAAAAGAAAAGGTCCTAAACTGGTATGAAAGTGGAACGGTACAAAAAAGACATAATTTTTTGGATGGGGTATATTTTTTGCATTAAATTTTATCATTTGTTTATTTATTTAAATAATTTATACAACCACCCACCTCACAGCAGAAACTCTGGGCAATGTGGAAAGACTAAAAACCAACAGTAACCCATGACGCCCGAGGTAGATAATACATTCCAATCACAAAACCACATTAACAACAATCATGAAGCATCCACAGTATGTTGTTTGACCTTTTCTTGTTTTCCTTTTAATGCTGAGTATTTTGTTTTTAAAAATAGGTTTTTTTCAGTGTACATAAATATTCATGAAGTGTATGTTAAAACAGAAGGGTAAAATAACAGTGTCTCTATAAATAAGAATCTGAATTTATCACTCCAGCATAAACTTGTAGGCAACATAAACATGCAGTAAGAATTAACATCAGAATTTTAAAAATTCAAATATAATTTGCTATAATGAATTTATATCTGACATCTATTTTTAAATCATTTTAGGTCAGTTTTAAATAGTGGCCAAAAGAACTAATGTAACTTGGTGTTAAAACATCTTAGATTTATAGATGCTTCGGTATGATCCCTAAACGTAACACTCAGAATCATGTTGTATGGCAGAGATAGCTAAAATTAAAAATGTAATTGTGCTTTGTTTCAAATGATCTTTGATAATACTTACCAGGTAAAATGGTGGAAACACTAACTGCACATTAGCCCTCTCTCTGCCAGAATGATAAATGAGAATTTTGTGAGGGCAAAAAATAGATCATTTTTCTATTGTAACTATTTGGATTTATTTTATATTGCCTGAGCATCCTATATTTTTCAACCTGGAAAATAGTTGATACTTCTAATGAGCCAATTAAATTATTGTATTTCAACCTGAATCTTATATTTACTCCATAGTATGCAACTACATTTTAAAATGTTGTTAATGAAATTATAGGAATAGTGTCAGGCTTCTCTTGAGAACACTGGACTAGAGATTCAAGGCTCTGATAAATATATTTCATTTATTTGCATTTATTCTTTTTTTTAAATTAAACTGCCAAAAGCTGAACCCCCTGGATAGCTTACAATTCATTACTGAAAAGTTACAGTACAGTTGTATTCCAGTGTAATACACAACTGTGTACCAAATGCATGGCCTGTCTGCAGTGAAATCAGAGTTCAAATTCTTGTACTGTACCTTACCCTCCTGGCTGCACAGTGTAATGGAAGGACAGTCTCTACCTGTCTCTTGTAGCAATGGATCAGTCTGGTTTCAGGCTTTTTGCTTCTGACCGTGTAAGAACTGGCACTCATAGGTAGAGTGTACAATTCATCTGATAACAGTACTCATAAAAACACAGGGAATTAAAGCTGTGTCTGCGTACTAAGTGTAATATGGCCCTTGTTCTTCAGAATAATCCAGAGGACTTCATATGAGTTAACAATGATTTCCGGATAGTGGAAGAAGTTGTGCTTCGATGTTCAAAATACTAATTTCACTTAGCAATACATCTTTATTGTTTCTGTGCTCCAAGTTCTGAATGCCTGTAGGGACTGCTTATAAACTGACTCTTAAGCAGCCAAAACATGTATATATAAAATATTCCTTAGTTAATATTTCCAGATGGGTGGTATCAGTTTATTTTAATTTAAGGAAAACGACATCATTGGCATTAACACCCTATAGAAGCTACGGTGGTTCAAAAGATTTGGCTGAGGGTGTATTGGTTTAATTGTGTCTTTCTTTGCTCCAATACTGACGTGACTTTGGCCTGCATTGGTACATCCATCAATGCTGCTGCTGCCCTTCTCTGATTTTTTTCCACATCTGATTTAGAATGAATCATGCATGTGAATGCTACAACCAATTAACAAAGGTGCTTTGGATTTATCTAGTTGTGTGCAACTTTTTAATCCTACCTGTTTATGCAAGGGGCCAGGGTTAATTAAAGAGTTCCATTATTTTGCATTATTTTACCTATTTTGAATATTACACTGACATACTCTATTCAGATATTTATAATGAAGCATGTATGATAGTTTTATTCTCATCTATCCTGTGGAGAAATTGCACTGAATGGGAAGGCAAAGTTTGTACCTGCCTAGCTCATTCTTTCTGCAGTTGAATGAATAAGGATCATTGAAGATAAAACTATCTATTCCTCTCAGTACTAGTTGCTGACAAATATGAGCAAAACTGATGATATGCTCACATTCTGTTCTCAGAGGCTTCTGATTGGCCATTGTGGGAATAATTATTTGGATTTAATAGCTATTTGGTCTTGTTCAGCATGGTTCGTATATTCTTCATATCAATGTGGGACAGTCAGGATGGAGTATAGTACCACCCCATTTATAATTTTCAAATTCATAATTAGAAAGGACTGTTATTTTTTGTTTCTGCTTTCTTCCTATCAGTTGCAGATCCTTAGCCTAAACTTTTTGAAATCTTTCCCAATTTTATTTTATTAATGTCTGCCTCCTTGCCGTGATATCTCTTAGTTATGATCCTGTTAATGGATTCTTTCTTAGCCCTTGTCCAACAGACTAATTTTCTTCTACTATCCAGTCACAAGTATAAATGCTAGGCTAGAAATGCATATACTGATTTTTTTTTTTAATGGACCAGCAGGGTTTACAGCAGCCTGTATCAAAGTAAGAGTATGCATTTTAACAATAATTAATCCCAAACCAGTCAGGTTGAACTATTTTGCTAAATTTGCCAAGCATGCAACATCATTTTTTGCTACTATTGTACATGTAAAAGTCATGGGATCTGAAATAGCTTTATAGGACTAGACTATAAGGATCTGAAGTAAAATTTTAGAACCCTTCTGTTCCCAAATTCCTTCTTGAAATGTTAAAATAAGCAAGTTACTAGATTATTTTAATGATGGCGGGAGACTTCAAACTCACATACTAGCATAAAGGAAACCCTTTTCCATTTTGAATAACTCCTATATTATGTGGAAGAGGTTATCAGAAGGAGAGAGGGTAAGAGATTAAAACCTCTCCAACTTGTACAGTACTTCCATCCACATTGAGGGCTTGTGTTCTTACTGGAGAGTGGCAGCACAATAAGCATTTAGTATATCATGCAGTTGGGCATCACAATAGTAGTCTACTGGCATGTGTTACATGTAGTACTTGTAAATAGATAGTGACTCAGTTCTTTGCTACAGTCAGCAGTCCTAACCTGTCTGCTTTTACAAGCAGCTTCAGAAAATATGTCCTAAATTAGGACTCTGTGACTGAATACACAGATTAAAAACAGTAATAATGGAGTCATAGCAGAACGCCTTAAAATTCCATTTTGTGTCATTTTGTCATTAAATTTTAGATAGAGAGAATGGCTCAAGGAAAAGGGTTCAATTTTTTTGTTTTTCTCTCAGTACAGCTGCTGCTAAGAAACCAGCAACTTCTCAGAACATTTTAGTTGTTTTGTTTTTAGGGATTCCACAGAGAAATCTTGCATCTAATACGTAGCTTGGCTCTTAAAATTACTTGGTTGACTGCTTTAATTTTGATTTTGCAAAGATTCCATTGGTTTATTAGATGCTTTCATCTGTTTTTTTTAGTATTAAGCTTAGTTGTGTTTTGGGCATGTAATTAGCTCAGTTGTTCAATGAGGTGTAGTGTTCTCGTAACTATAAGCAGAATATTGGCCGTGCTCCTATATGTGTGTACATACTAATTCTTTTAAGAGTTACTCCCAATGGTTTTTTGTTGCTTTTATTGTGGTTAAATTCCCATCCACTGATCTTGTCCTTATTAGAGAATGGGGCCAGAGATTTAGGGCCTGAAAACACACCCATCAGTTTGAAAACTGTCATTGTAGCCACCTAAGATCCTATTTACTCTTCATGGCTTTGTTTCAGAGGATTCCTTTTTTTCTGCTCAGCCACTCTTTGAAGCAGATGTAATAATTAAACTCTTTAAGCAGAACTTCCTCTATTGAAGGTTAGAAGCCTATATTTTAAACAAATGAACTAAGCAGAAAAGGCTAGGATTGAGGTTTTTTCCTTCAATTCTGCTTTGTTTTTATGTGCTTGTGCCCTTGAGTGCTATGATGGAAATAAAAGAAATACTTAAATGTGCCCTGCATTCCTAATGCTCAGTACTGAAAAATGGTTGAAGTGGCTTCTACGTTGCTATGAGACTAACAAACCCTTGAGTAAATGCATTTTGCCAGCAAATGCTCCTTAAATGATCTCATACTGCAAATTTAGAACATAGATTGTTAATTGTTGGGTATCTTAATATTAGAGTAGTAGCACTAATTTGTTTAGGAAAAGTGCTCCTTTAATAAATACAAAGCTTTTGCTTTCTTCAAGTAATAGCAGAAGTGCTTTCCTAGTTAATTTAGTTCACAAATATAATCCAAAATGTCAGAATTTAGTTTTCTCTTGTTGAACACTTTTAATTAGGTTCTCCCCATTCCCTACTTTCTTCACAGATGGACCATGATCCTAGAAACCCTGCATATATAGCTTCTCAGGGTGCATTGCCTTCTACTGTCACAGACTTCTGGCAGGTAAATGTTGCTATTAATTGAATTTCTTTGCAAATTCAATTAATAAATTAATAAATTTGAACTTTGCATTTAAATCATGTGATGTGAATTTCCAGCAGAGTAACAACATAAAGTAGCTAGTGTATGTATGTAATTATGTGTTTATTGACGTGGACTTATTTCAGAGTATGCTGTATTGATGTGGAGGAAGGAAATCATCAGATCAAAACATGCCCTCCCTGGTCACAATCAAGTTTTTTCTAAGAACAGTGAGGAATTTCATTAAGTATGTAACTGAATTACTAGAATTATTAGTATGACCTTTTGAAGCAAAGCTAACCACAGGTATATGAAATAAATAGAAGAATATTTTAATTGTCATTTGAGATATCTGAACCTAGCACAAGTGATAGAAGAAAGTCAGAAAAATGGACACAACAGGATACATAACGAAAAGCTTTGCTCAATTATATTTAGTTTTATTCTAATGGAAAAATATGGAGATACAGGTAGTTCTCACTTAACAACAGTAACTGGGACCTGCAACTCCACTCCTAAGTGATGTGGTCATAAAGCGTGAAGTCACATGACTGCGCCAACTTATGACGGCAGTTGCAGCAGTTCTGGTTGCTATAATTAAGCAAATCTTGCAGCATTGTTAAGCATGATATCACCATTTGTGACCTCTTGCCAGCTTCCCCATTGACTTTGCTTGTTGGAAGCCGGCAGTGAAGGTCACAAATGGCAATGACATGACCGCAGGACACTGTGACCGTTGTAATTGTGACCCAGTTGCCAAGCATCCAAATTACAATCACGTGATTGTGGAGATGCTGGGACAGCTTCAACTATGAGTACCAGTCATAAATCCTCTCATTCAGCACCATTGTAACTTCAGACAGTTGCTGAATGAGTGGTCATTAAATGAGGACTACCTGTATACACAGACAAGTAATTGGGGCTTGGAAGCTTTGGAGAGATTAATGGCAATGCTAAGTGGCATGCTTCACATACTCTGGATTGCTTCAATCATAGTACCAAACTCTGATTCAAAGATATATGAGGAAAAGCTATGCTTTGCACACCCCTCTTTCTCTTACCACATCTTACTCTTTTATAAATCATAGTTTGATATAACAGCCAAACTGTACAAGCTGTTGTTTGAGCAGTTGGTAGTTGCTCACAGGCTAAAACTACAATCCCAGTTCAGATGGCTTAGCACAACACTTTGAAACAAAAAGGTAAATTGTTTGGGAGGTTGCATAATAACTTAAATATATTATTCAATTTGTAGCCTATGTTGAGAGCCAGTTTGGTGTAGTGGTTAAGGCTCCAGGCTAGAGAGCAGGAGACCAGGAGTTCTAGTCCTGCCTTAGGCACAAAGCCAGCTGAGTGACCTTGGGCCAGTCACTCTCTCTCAGCCCTAGGAAGGAGGCAATGGCAAACCACTTCTGAAAAACCTTGCCAAGAAAACTGCAGGGACTTGTCCAGGCAGTCTCTGAGAATCGGACATGATTGAATGGATTAAAAAAAAATCTTATGTTGGGATAGGCAGTACTGGGCAGAAATCAACTACATGGTGAAATTCAGTTAGTGGAAAAAGATGTACTTTCTTCTCATTTCCTGTCCTATCCTTTCTTGCTACTATAAAAATTGATTTTCAGCATTCAAATGGTCTCCTGGTTAATGATTACAAATAGCTGCATCCACAGAAATTGTCCTCTTTCATTATTCTGGCAAAAGTGGTGTCATGGTATAAGCTCCATCTCTGTTGGGCACGCATGCAACATTACAGCACATATACAAGAAGGGTGAGGTTTGTGCCATGAAGCTGCTAGCATCAATGTGTCTCTTCTTGTCCACCCCATCCCACAATCAGCCCTGATTATGAAAATTCAAATCTAACACATCTGTAGGATACCAGGTGGGCATTGGCTGCATTATGGGAGTTTTCACATAGTCATAATCTCAGAAGATACATGAATGTAACCTTTTTTGGGGTATAGTCCTGAGAACTAAGAGAAAGATATTTGTTCTTCCTCCTGCAAAGACATTTTGATATGCAGACTAACATTCTATGTTGATCTGGCTGAATTCTAAATTGTACAGTCTCTGATTGCTCAGAATCGCACAAAAACTTTCTACTAGCAAATTGGGAGAGTTGAATAGGGTTTTAAGTTTTAAGTTCCTAATTTATTTTTAGGTAAGAGTTTATAATATATTGCCTTTGATTCAAGAACACAGTAGATTTTTAAAATAAGGGAAGGGAAGCCTATGTTCCTCAAATTTTTACTGAGCTTCATCAACCCTGAACACCACCTGTACTGCCCGAGGGGATGGGTGCTTGAATTCAGGAAGAAACTGGAACAGAACATCTTGTACCTCCCTTGATTTAAAGTTACATTTAAGTACGTTTTTGCCCAAAAGAAACCCAAGAAAAGTGGTTCCTAACAATTAAATATCTCAAAGAGGAGGATATGCGTGCTTGGTACATTCCTTCAGCTAGCCATGAGTAGTTCTATAGCTGTTAAGGCAGGACAACTCAGAAGAATGTTCTGCTTCACATCTTCCCTTCTAAGTTTCCCCAGGTCAAGCAGGATGAATCATTGAGTCAGATGTCCATGCAAGAGATTCATAGTCCCTGGTATATATTTTCTAATTATTCCTACAGCTGAACATATATAATGGTCTGGCTGGCTTTCTATTTTACTGGGGAAAACATGGGAAAGAGCAGTAAGCCTTTGGCTTTCTGTTTACTTATCCTTGAGCAACTGTTATCCGAGACAGGGGGTGAGTGAATGAATACGTCTGACTTCTCTGTGTGGAGTCTGATATGCAGTAAGTCAGGAATCTACAGAATGGAAGTAGGCAGTGGGAAGCATTATTACGTTTTGAGGACAGTGAAAATAGGAGAATTACTTGCTATTTTGTTCATTTTAAAAACTAATTTCAAATGACTTTCACAACAGCTTTCACAAGTCTTTTGCTTCTATAATTGTTCATTTTTCTCCATTTTGTACTATTTATTCCGGTTAATCTACAGGAAAAATGGGATTAAATTCTGCTTTTGGGTCTTGCTACATAGTTTTCCCTCCTCCCCAATGCTTTGATTTGTAGTCTGGATTAATTTGTGCACCTTAGTTTCCCTTTTGGCCCAAAAGATTGTTCTTGGAGAGCAGTGAAATGTGACTTACATATTTGGGTTTTTATCCCCCATTCTTTGATTTGAATTCAATATCTAGTTGACTATACCCACTGTTAAGCCAGTTGCCATTGCAAACAGTGTTCATATAAGGCTGTAGTCCTAAACATATTAGGTTAACCCAGATCTATTTACTAAACACTTTAGAATTACGTTACACATGAGTTTAAAATGGAAAGTTAAATGAATGCTTAATATTTGGTTTAAAAACAATTATTAAATTCAAAATGGACAGTATTGCTTGGCTTGAACATATAATGTGCACAAGCATATTCCAGTGATGATTATGCTACATAGCTTAGTTGATAACCTAACCCAGCCTTCTCCAGGATGTTTTGGATTACAATCATTCTTGATCGTTGCTGGTTGATAACGAATATAATTCAAAGCACCAGAGGGCCCCGCAACTGCAACCTACAACCTTAACAAAAGGCTGCAACCTGCAGCTGAGTCAAACATGTCATCAAGTAACAAGTTTTTGAAAAGCATTTAAAATAGATGCTTCGTAACCTGGATTAGAATGAATGTACACCATTAAAGCAGCCCCATCTTTTGCAAGGCTCACACAACTACTTTCAAAGATGTCACTAATTGTCTTTGTGTCTATGTACATGCACAGTCATCACTTCCACAGGACCATCAGTGAAGCAAAGTAGCTGTACCTGAAGCTGTCAAAGTGCTAAAGGTTATGAGTTGCATGCACTGTGTGACGCTTTTTACTACATCTAATTAGAAACACGAGATACATTGTAGGCATTACTTCTCTGAGCTAAATGAAAATGAAGGAAACAATGTATGTTTTTTTGTATTCTTTGGAAATTTTAAAGTAGCCCTAAAGAAAATTTTAAGGTAGCCTTAATTTCTATAGCTGCTAAACAAAAATTAATGCTCATCAACATTTATTTGTGTACACCATAATATTTGCTTGTCTTAGTTTCATTTGTACATTTATCCAGTGTGATATTTCATGGTCACAGGCTGACCCCATATTTTTTTCTCTGGACTAACAAAGTACAAATTGGTAATAAGGTGTAATCTGTGTAACACAGGAGTCTTCTAAATAAAAAAAATAGGGCATAAATTATGATAGTAGGAATGATGATATACATCCTGGCATAAAGAACACCACAAAATTTAGCTTTTCTGAATGCTTGAATTTGAATATCTAGAATACTATGGAAAATGACATTTCTCTCTGTTCTCTGATTATCTGAACATGTTGAAAAACTCAGACATTTATTAGGTATGAAGTTCAAATTTAAGTTAGAAAAATTATATTCTAGGCTAATTAAATATAAAATTTTGCAACATCAGTAATTGCCTTATATTACTTTAACATTCTAAAGCAATAAATGGGCTATGGCAAAGCAGAACTTTAGGCATACAAATCCCAAACTTCGGATAGTGCTACCGTCTTTTACTAACAAGAGCTTATGGTAATAAAAGTATCTTTCCCAAAGTGCTTCAACCGCGTGGCAAACTCCTCTTGACTGACAGATGCTGCCTGTGCATTCTGTGCCTGGGAGAGGCTCGCATTGTTGATATTTGGCCACACTGCCACTGTTTACAGAACAAGCAAACTGTTCCTCATCAAGGCTTACAGCCTTATGTGGAATGGGTGTTTTGGCTACAAGCCCTTCACCTCAACATCAGCCCTGGCAACAGTTCTAGTCAGTGTGACTCAGATTCTGAACTCAGTAGAGAACATGACATCTGTCTAGGAGTCAAGGTTAGAAACCATAGTTTGGGCTGTAATCCTCTTAACATCTGCTGAGGCCAATTTACTCCTTTCATCTTTATATCACTGTAACCAAGTTAAATTGAAGGATCCATTCTTAAATGTCTTACATCAGAGTCAAACAAGCAATCCCTGTATGCATTCAGGATTCTGTCATTCTAAAATGGTAGTTTTTCCCATATATGGAGAGGGAGACTAAGATGCAGTGTCATTTTCAGATAAATAATCCCAGAGGTATAATAAGGCAGGCTATATCTTGTTCCTGGATTGGATTCCTTTTTTAAGGGATACAAGGAAGAAGTTACTGAGTGTGGTGGGTAGTATCTTAAATATAACGTTTAATGTTCTTGCCCTAGGAAATGAATGCATGTTAGACTGTTTCAGATAATATAATCCAGAAGGGTTGTAATTTTTCTGCTTATGTTATGGACCTCTCAAATGCCACCCCCTCCCCATTTATTTATTTATTTAATATCCCACCTTCATTATTTTTATAAATAACTCAAGGTGGCAAACATAGCAAATACTCCTTCCTCTCCTATTTTCCCCTTACACTATGCTATGCTATGCTATGCTATGCTATGCTATGCTATGCTATGCTATGCTATGCTATGCTATGCTATGCTATGCTATGCTATGCTATACATACTATGAATGTAATAATCACAAGGACCGAATCTGACCGAACACAAGCTAGAGCCGCTATTACCTTGTGGCGATAAGAGCGGCGAAACAGCAGTATTTCTCCGCTCTTATTTCATCCGCAGATTGCCGTCCAACAGCCCTGTTTAAGATCACACGCACCCTTTTGGGGAAGGTGGGCCCAGTGACCCACCTACAGGGCTGTGCAGAAGAGTTTTCTGAGCATCTGCAGGATAAAATCACTCAGATCCATTCCAAGTTAGACTCCATGTGTGAAGCAGGGTCTGAGGAGATGCCGAGGGAACGTTTTAACCTTGTTATCTGGGAGCAGTTTGATCCTGTTGGACCCAAGGAAGTGGACAGGGTCCTCCAGATTGTGAATGCCACCACCTGTCATTTAGATCCATGCCCCTCCTGGCTGGTGAAGGCAGCTCGGGAGGTGTCGTGTGGTTGGGTCCAAGCGATGGTAAATACATCCTTGAGTGAGGGGATGTTTCCGGCTGCCTTTAAAGAGGCACTGGTGCACCCCCTCCTCAAGAAGCCATTGCTGGACCCAACTGTGCTGGACAATTTTCGTCCAGTCTCCCACCTCCCCTTTTTGGGGAAGGTGGTTGAGAAGGTGGTGGTGTTGCGACTCCAGAGGATCCTGGATGAAATGGATTATCTGGACCCCTTTCAGTCAGGTTTCAGGCCAGGATATGGGACAGAAACTGCATTGCTCGCACTTACGGATGATCTCTGGTGGGAGCGGGATGGAGGCAGTGCATCCATCCTCGCTCTCCTTGACCTCTCAGCGGCTTTTGATACCATCGACCATGGTATCCTTTTGGGACGGCTCAGGGAGTTGGGGGTGGGCGGCGTAGTTTTGCGCTGGTTCACCACCTTCCTCCAGGGCCGGTCCCAATCGGTGGTGATAGGAGGGGAGAGATCCGACCCTCGACTCCTCCATTGTGGGGTGCTGCAGGGTTCAGTTCTCTCTCCTTTCTTATTTAGCATCTACATGAAACCACTGGGTGAGATCATCCGTCACCACGGGATGATGTATCATCAGTATGCTGATGATACCCAATTATACATCTCCATCCCGGGTGAGGTAAGTGATGCAGTGACTGCCCTTTCTCAGTGCCTGGGGGCTGTGGGGGTCTGGATGGGGAACAACAGGCTTCAACTGAACCCTGGTAAGACAGAGTGGATGTGGATTGATGGCGCCTTGTTTTCCGGGAAATTGTCATCTTTAGTTCTGGATGGGGTTGCACTGCCCCAGACAGACTCAGTGCGTAATCTGGGGGTTCTCCTGGACTCACGACTCCTGCTCAAAGAGCAGGTGGCAGTCATGGCTAGGAGGGCCTTTGCTCAACTTCAGGTTGTTGGCCAGTTACGCCTGTTCCTGGAACTTGAAGCCCTCCAAACAGTCACTCACGCCCTGGTCATCTCCCATATAGACTATTGCAATGCGCTCTACATGGGGCTACCCTTGAAGAGTATCTGGAAGCTTCAGCTGGTCCAGAATGCAGCTGTGCAGGCCATTTTTGGTGCTCCTGTCGGCACATACAACACCGTTGCTGCATGAGCTGCGTGAGTTTGCTTCTGGGTCCAATTCAAGGTGTTGGTTATCACCTTTAAAGCCCTACATGGCATGGGGCCAGGTTACCTGAGGGACCATCTCATCCCCATTACATCGGCCCGCCCCACCCAATCAGAGAGGGCATGTTGCAGACCCCGTCCGTAAGAGAATTTCATCTGGCGGGATCCAGGAAACGGGCCTTCTCTGCAGTGGCCCCTGCCCTCTGGAACATCTTGCCCCTGGAGGTGAGGCAGGCCCCTTCACTCCTGACCTTCCGGAAGGCCCTGAAGACTTGGTTCTGCCGTCTCGCCTGGGGCGGGAAAGTGAACAACCATTCTTGGGGGTGGCTCGCACCCTAGAGTCCCTCCCACCAGCCTGGATTTTATACCTTCTTGGATTTTATATTTATTTATTGTATTTTATAATAATTATGATGTGGCTGGTTTTATGAGACTTTAATGTTTATGTTTGGAGTTTGATTTTATTGTAAACCGCCCAGAGTCACTCTCTTGGGGGAGATGGGTGGTAATTAAATTTGAATAAATAATAAATAAATATATAAATAAACCCACTATCAGTAGCTAACAAAGAGTCGAATGGGGTCATTTGCATTAGTGAAAGAAATATATACAGCTGGAAAACTTGTATTACCCAGATACTACCTCAAGGAAATAGGGTAGGAGATAATTCTGTTTTAAGTTTGGGAGAATTATAGGCATTAAAGTGTTAAACATAGTTGCAGTGGAAGTCAAAGAATTGCGTTGCTAACTTTGAGTGTCAGGTGCTTCATAAAATGACATGTAAGAAATACTATACTCCAGGGTAACTTAAAATTGTTTGTTTAAATTAACTTCATTTGGAGTGATGCTCGAAGGAAATTTTAAGAGATTTAAGGCAGCTTCTCTAATGAAATGTTACATTTTTTAACCAATAAGAAGGGTTGCCAAACTGTAAGAATTCCTTTTCCTTTCTATGAATAAGTAGGCTCTCATAATGTTACACTTGGGTGACACAAGCAACTGCTGGATGATTAGTTTATGACCTAGATCATTGTGTTTTTATTGCACTCATAAAAACCGTGTTTCTCCTCATTTTCGTAATGGCTTCATTGAGCTGCTGTATCTTCTAAAGGCACATTAAATTGTCACATGATGGAAAAACCAACTAGTCTGTCCAATCTTTTATATGTGCATGTGTGTGTTTAGCACTAATAGCTTAAAAATAAGATGTATAGTTTAGAATTCTTTGAAGTGTGTAAATTAATGAAACTAGGTGTAGTTTTTGAAATTTTTGTGTTCTATTCTTGTGCAATTAATATTGGTTATGAAGGCAGAAAGCTGATTCTTACACAGTATTTACTGCTGTACATGTAACGTAATTTATTTATCATATTTATGTAGCTGCCCATCTCACAGAAAAGCGACTCTAGATGGCGCACAATAAAAACAATAGTAAAATCAAAATATTAAAACAAGTACAATTAAAAAGACATCAGCAATATTATTAATAGCAACGTATCAGAGAAAAATTGGTGCTAAAAACAATACAGCCATCTCATTAGATTACCATTTCCTTGAGATCCCCAAGCTGGCTGACACAGCCATATTTTGAGGGACTTCTGGAAGGATATCAAAGATGAGACCAATCTCACCTCTGGTGGGGTGATGTTCCACAGGGTGGGCACCATGGCAGAAAAGGCCCATCTCCTGTGTCCCACCAGATGAAACTCTTTTGCAGACAGGACCCACAGCATACCTCTTCTGCCAGACCTGATGGTATGGGCAGACGTAATCGGGGGCAGGCGGTCCCTCAAATAAACCAACCTCATGTCATGAAGGGCTTTAAAATAAAAATAAATAAGTCAAAAACTGCACCTTGGATTGGATCCAGAAGGAAACTGGCAACCAGTGCAGCTCTCAGAGCAGAAGTATAACGTGCCATTCTAGAGGCAAACATAACTGTCTACACTGATGCATTTTGCACCAGCTGAAGCTTCTTTTCAAGGACAGCCCCATGTAGTCTGCATTGTAGTAGTCCATCTGGGAGGTGACCAGGGCATGAGTGGCCGTAAGCAGAGCCTCCCAATCCAGGAATGAGAGCAACTGGAGCACAGCCACAAAGCTGTGCAAAAGCCCTAAAGCAGGAATTGCCAGTTTAGGAGGACCTCCAGGTTGCACACCAGGTCTGTTTGGTGCAGTGCAACCCCATTCAGTACCAAATATGGCATTATCCCTGAACCAGATGGCCCCGAAACCCAATGCCAGTCTTCCCAGGGTTCAGCTGAAGCCTGTTGTTCCCTATCCAAGCCCCTGCAGCCTCCAGGCACCAGAATAGGACATCAACAGCATCGCTTAATTCACCAAGGACAGAGAGGTATAGTTGGGTATCATCAGCGTACTGATACTTCACCCCATGTGATGGATGATCTCACCCAGCAGCTTCATGTAGGTGTTGAATTGAAGGGGGGAGAGCATCGAACCCTGAGGGACCTCAGCAGGGGTCGAGGGCAGGATCTGTCCCCTCCAGTTACCACCAACTGGAATCAACCCCAGAGAAAGGAGAACCAGCACAATACAGTGCCACCCTACCCCAATCCCCAGACCCAATCCAGAAGGATAGCATGGTTAATGGTATCGAAGGCTGCTGAGATATCAAGCAGAGCAAGGATGGATGCACAGCCTCCATCCTGCTCCCATCAAAAATAATCCAAAAGCACAACCAATGCTGTTTCTGTCTCATACCCAGATCTGAATCCTGACTGAAAGGGATCCCGATAATCCACTTCATCCAAAGTTCTCTGATGCTGCTGTGCAAACACATTCTCATTCACTTCCCCCCCCCGCAAAAGGGGGGGTTAGATACTGGACCAAAGTTGTCCTGCATGCAATTATGTAACTCACAGCGAAGAACCCCAGCGATCATTGTCCATACAGCAATGGTTTCTTGAGGAGGGGGTGGACTAGTGATGGTTCCTTAAGGGGCAGACAAACAACCTCCTCACTCAAAGAATTCGCCATTGCCAGAACCCACCCTCACAATACCTCCCTGGCAGCTTTAGTTAGCCATGAGGGTCATGGATCTAAAGAGCAGGTGGCTGAGCTCTCAGTCATAAGGACCCTGTCCACTTCCTCAGGCCCAACAGGTTCAAACCGTTCCCAGATAACAAGGCAAGACTCTTCCCTGGGCATCTCCCTAGGACCTGCAAAAATTATCAGTACTCATTGGCTGGATTCCTTGGGTCAGTGGTGGAGGCACGTTGTGTGAACCCATTAAGCAAGAGAAGGGGAACAGTTTTAATCTAAATCTGTGTTGGGACGATAAGTTCCCAGTCACCTGGGTTATATGAACCCCAAATCCTAATCAGTGGGTAATACTCAATTCCACACCTCAGGCCTCTAAAGAAAAGAGATGGAGTTGTTGAACTGCTATGAAAACCCAAGTGCTCCATTATGAAACTCACAGTGAAGAACCCCAGCAACTATAAGATGCTCTTCTCAAATATTGATGGGTTGCATTGCCTAAGCCACACTCACTGCTGCTTCCCTGGCCAAGGAGGAAGAAGCAGCCATTTCTGTGCCAGGAAGGGGGTCAAAACAGGAAATATGGTAGGCACAGTATCCCAACCAAAACCCCACCCCTTTATATGTGCATGCAATATCGACGCATGTGCAAAAAGAGTAGGGTTCTGGTCATATTGCTGTGATCACTGTCGTACCTGTTTTGATACACACACACATTGCAGATGGGAAGATGTCATGACATAATGAAGTGTGGTCCATACTTTCCTAACATAAGGACCTCTGGGAGGCAGGACTAATGGAAGGGGGAACAGGTTCTGCATATCCCCAAAGCGTGGTCCTTGGGATTGTGTGCTGCCAGATTCAATGGTATGGAGCTGTGATTAAGCTAGATAATGGTATGGAGCTATGATTAAGCTAGATAATGGTATGGAGCTATGATCAGTGTCTGACTGGGGTAGCATGTTGTGTGAGCACAGCTAAAAATTTCAGTAGAATTGGAAAATCTGTTGCAGAGTTGAGGATAGGCCGGATAAGTTGCAAAAAATAAAATACGTTAATTTCAAGCATTGCTGTATTTGTATGTTTCTTAGCCTTTGCTTAATGCTATCAAATATTTTAAAGAAAATACTTGTTTAAAAATATCCTGTAAATAAATCAAATGAAATTAAGGCAAGCATAAATCTGCAAGGCACAAAAAAGGAAACTTTTAATTGAACATAACCTCTCTGTGCTGTTTATCTAAATACCCTATTTTTCTTGTTTACTCTATTTACATCTCAATGCAATTGCTTATAAACATTTCTGTGAAATAAATGTAACCCTTTGCACAAAGATCAATTTCCTTTTCATGAGGTAATTTTATATGCTAATAAAAAGACAATCAAAACTGCATGCAAATATAGCGTCAAAGTATGCCATAATAATGAAGAGTTTAATGATTACACAGATCCTTAAGAATTCAGTGGAGGGTTTTGTTCAACAACTGTCTGGATATACAATCCTGGCTTGTTTTAGTGCTTCTCTAATAACATCCTTCAAACCTTTAACTGTCTTGGATTTTTTTTTCCACTTTAATCTAGCAGAATAATTAAATAGTTGAAATTGCACTGTTCTCATATATTGGTAATAGCTATGTATTTTGAGGAAATATATAAACTAGAGAGTTTGCATTATCTTTATATGCTATTATTTTATCTGTCGAAACAAATCCAGTAAAACCTGTTGCTTCTTTGCTTATGAGTAGACTTGCTGACTTCTGTTAGCATGATTTAGGCTCATTTTTGGGGGGAGAAGCAATGTGAATATCCTTAATCTTATTAAGCTGTTGTATTAGCTTGTTATTCTTTACCATTATAAGTGGCTAAAGGATACAAACTGAACATGCATGCAGCATTTCAGCTGGACTTACCATGGCAGAAATTACCATGGTAATTAACTACATGTATCCATATTAGTTTTTCTTACAGTAAACAAATATGACGCAGCAGACCTTTTAAATCAGTATCTAGTGTGTATTTTTTCTAAATTAGAAATGTAAATATGGAAAAGGACAGAACGTAATTTTAAAGATAAGCATTAAATCTATTTTAGAAGTATTTGTAGAAATTCTTTGGAGATTCTTAATATTTCATGTGAACATACAAGATACAATTCCAGTTTATTCAAAGATTTGGAAGCAGCTGCACAGAAAAATGTCTAATGAAAATGAAATACGTTTCCTGTGAATGGAATAAATTTCAATTGTGTTTCTGAGTGCAGTAATTATACATGTCATGCGGTAATTAGGCAGTCATAGCGTGGCCATGGTGTCTTTCTTTGTCTGCAGATGGTCTGGGAAAACGGCTGTGTTGTTATTGTCATGCTGACACCCCTTGCCGAAAATGGAGTCAAACAGTGCTACCACTATTGGCCAGATGAAGGGTCAAATCTCTACCATATCTATGAGGTACTTAAACAAAATATCTGCTTGTAAACCTGACAGTAAGTGTGCGGTTTGGTTTCATATGAAGGAAAATATTGCTTAATGGAATTTGACCTGCAAACTGAGCTGAGGTCTGCCATAAAATGCAGTCTTGTGATTTTTGAATCATTTCAGCTTCATTGAAAATTCTATGCTTGATAGCATGATTAGCAGACAAGCCGTTCTGTGCAGATTTTAAGTAAATGTACGGCCAAAGAATTTCCAGAATCTGCTTTTTCTTCCTAAGATTTTAAAATACAAATAAGAAGGGAATTAATATTTATAACAGTATTCTGCTTATAAATATTTAACAACTACGGTAGATTCCACAACTTATTTCAAAATCTCTACTTACTCTTTTGGTAATTAAACTAATTTTTATTTTGCTTTTCTTTCCAAAGTCAAACCTCTGTGTGTGTAACTGCGATGCCCCAAAGAAGAGATTGATTTGATGTAGTCACAGCAACATCCTCTGAAAGCAAGTTGGAGCAGATTTTTGCTGCCAGGACTTGTAACCATGCTACATGAGCTAAAAACACTGTCTAGTTTTGGTGCTAGGCTGTGATGAGTATAAACTCTAAAGGAATATGTAGCACTTTACAACTTCATAACCACCAGGTGTGTTGGTCTGTAACCAACATCATCCCTAACCAGCAAGGAAGGCTGGGTTGTTCACCCTGTTCGTCATGGCCATTGTGTCAGTTTAATTATGAAGGATTTCTACTTTTCTGCATTTTTTTAAAAAGCCCTGGGCATGACCATTGTTTGCAGTATATGGTTGATTTGATCACCTGCAGATTTTGTTCTCTATACAGCAAATTACTACTACTGTATATAACATACTACAGAACGTTACTTCTTATTTTGTGTGATTATGTTGCAAAGCATGCTGAATAATGGACAAATGCTAGCAAGTTCACATACATAAGTCAAATTGCCCTCGCTGTTGAACATACTAGTATTTCCTCTTACCCCGCTCCGCCCCAGCCAGCATCATCTTTGCATATGGGGAAGAAGCAAAGCCATTGCTGTGTCTTATATTGCTGGAATTTCATTTTGGTGGCGGGGGGTGGGGGGACAGGAATGTATCTAGATTTGGTAGTGCATATCTGTTTCTACTTACACTTGTGCAAGGTTTTCAGTGAGCTTCAGTTTACAGTTTAGGCAACTCTTCTGTCCCTCTCACGTTACAGATGAGGAAGGTTGTCTGTACCTTTTTTGCTTCTTCCACATACCAAATTTTTACATGTGTAGGAAGAGTTCTGCATCAAGGCTTTATTTTTTGCCAGTGTTAAACAGGATTAAGAATAAAAATGTGTCCTTAAAGCAGATGCACTTACTGACTTTGTTGAGGAAGATTCCCTTACAGGTAGTCTTTGGTTAACAACCACTCGTTCAGCGACCGCTGGAAGTTATGACAGCGCTGAACAAGAGGTACTTACAACTGGTCCTTCAAGTTCTGGCCATCCCAGAACCCCCACAGTCATGTGATTGCAATCTGGGTGCTTGGCAATTAGAGCACACTTACGACGGTTGCAGCATCCCATGGTCACATGATCGCCATTTGCAACCTTTCCTGCCAGCTTCCCACAAGCAAAATCAACGGGGAAGCCAGCAGGGAAGGTCTCAAGTCACTTGGGTAAGTCTCCCGTGCCCGGCAGCAGCCACCCCAAGCCTCACTGGACTCACGCCGCACTGCATCAGCCCCTTGCGCACCCTCCCCCACCCAGCAGCAGCCACCCCAAGCCTCACTATGCTTGTGCTGCACCAGTCCCTTGGCGCCCTCCTCTGCCTGGCAGCAGCCACCCCAAGCCTTGCTGTGCTTACATGCCCCTGGCCCTCACACACCCTTGCACACCCTCCCCTATCCCGCAGCAACCACCCCAAGCTTCGCTGTGCCCATGCAGCACCAGACCCCTGTGCACGCTCCACAACTCTGCAGCAGCCACTTACCAGCCTGCCAGCCTGCTTGCCAACCACCTGGGACTCGCAGCTTCCTGTTGGCTTCCCCACTGAGTTTGGTTGTTGGAAGCCAACAGGAAGTTGCAAAGAGGTCCTTGTTTAACAACCTGCGAAACTTGCTCAACGCCACTGGCAACTGCCAGGATTGCCGTCAATAAGCAATGTGGTCACATGATGTTGTGCTTTATGGCCGCATCGCTTAGCAGTAAAATTCTGGTCCCTATTACCGTCGTTAACTGAGGATTACTTGTACTGTATCCAATTTTAGATACTGTGTTATGAGATTGTATATGGATTTAAGCAGGTTAAGAGAGCCTACCTTCTACTTAACCCTTTTTGTATATGGTATAAATCACAATAGTGCCTCAGTAGTATTTGCAATAGAGTAATATTTATTTTTGCAAGGAGTTGCAAAGTTTTATATTAGGAATGTGTAAACTGATGCTAAGTTTTACTACTGGTTCATTCCATTATCTACTCTGATAGCAATTTTTTAAACCTTCAAGGTATTTAAAATTAAGGGTAGGCTCTCTTACACATACAAATATTTGCATTACTCCAGCACAAATGTTTGTGGTTGGAATACAAACTCTTTTTAATAGGTTTTACAGGCTATTCAGCAAATAACTTAAGCCTTATTACTTCTCCAAAACCAAAATGACGCATCCATGTGTCTCATTTTAAAAAGTTTTTCATATAGTTTTACATTTGATTTAAGTTGGAACAGTCCAATTAATTCGTTTGTGGATGTCAACTGGAAGATTATATTTAACATCTCTTTAACATTTTAATATTATTTATCCCAGATGGGATAGAAGAAATTAAGAGAAACTAGTTTTCCTAAGATGCTTAATGAATTAAATAGGAAATAAATCCAGGTTTCCATTTGCATGCCCAACATTCTCTCCAACATTGTACACACTTTCAATTTAAAACAACTGGATTCATAATTTGTAGGAAAGATTCTGGTGCTATATATATTGCCGGTAAAGTGGGAAGAGTGGGCTTACACACTCACTATTTAACATCTGCTGCAATCGTCGTGTAAAATATATACTAAGTATATTTAGCAAAATAAATATATTATTTTCATCAGAGCAAATAATCAAAAACATTTTTTATTTTAATCCCCACAAAATCATTGACACAATCCACTGCCTTTCAAAATGAAACATATTCTCAGTCATGTCCCAATTCAGTTCGTGTAAAATCTTAAATTTTTAGTTATATTCTACAGTTGACTCAGTTTTGTGCTTTTCATGTTACAATAGGTAAATCTGGTCTCTGAGCACATCTGGTGTGAAGATTTCCTTGTAAGAAGTTTTTACTTGAAAAACCTTCAAAGCAATGAGACTCGGACAGTAACCCAGTTCCATTACCTTACCTGGCATGATCAGCAAGTTCCTGCATCCACAAGATCCCTTCTGGATTTTCGCAGGTACAGTAAAAATCATTATTGGTTTAATTCCCAAGGTTAAGAACGGTTATAAGGATAGTGTACTGCCGGAAAAAACCTTAAGCAATGTGTGGTAGATGATGAGGCAGTCTGTCATGGACTGTCATGTAGATTACAAATGTATTATGATTATGGAATTTTAATATATTGTTCCCTCTCCCATGCCAAAATATCCTATTTCCTAGTGTTTCACATTGTACAATGTTGCACAGAGAATGATCGATTTAATATCACAGTCCTAAACCCAGCCAACATTTTGAATGTTAACTGCTTCTAAAAGCTGATAGCAGTAGAATACAAATACTGTAGACATAATCATGCAAATGGCCAGCATTCTTAATACACATAATTAAATTGCTTATTATGTTTTAACACCATAATTAATGCACTTGGAAGAAAACTAAGCCAACAATTCCATGTAAACACAAGGTGTTTCTTTTAATTAAATAGGCATGTACAATAAGCATATTAGGTGGAGATGTTTATGTATGTCATGCCAGATAGACATTAGAGCTACTGTATGTGTTTGCCTTGAAGTAAATCTCACTTTTCATATGGCAATGTCATCTTGTCCTGTTTTCTAGGCATTCAGCACCCTTGCTTGTATTTAGAATAACCAAAGCACAGCTAACATGGGCTGGGGTCTAATGAGGGGGGGAGTTTTTATCTTGAAACAGAATGACAGATGAATATTTAAGCATCACCCAGAGTTCTGTACTTCCAGGCTGAATTTCCATAGCTTGGAAAAAAGCCATACACAGGTGATTCCTGTATTAGTCTACCCAATTTAGCCTCCTTACCAGCCCCCAAGATAGGTTCAAAGCACTTAGTGTCCAATGAACTGGGTGCCAAGCTCCTAATAAGGCAGAGATACATTATTGATTGTGGCTTTTCTGAGGACTGGGACATTGATTACCTGCTCCCACATATAAAGAGGGTTTTTAATCACTTAAAGTGTTTTCCCGCCCATGTTCTGTTGGTTATTTTAATGACATTTATTTAAACTCTCTTTTATTTATTTTAACGTGATTGAGAGAATAGAGACAATGGATTAGTATTTCTTTTTTTATATCTGAAATTTAACAGTTTCTGAACCTCCTGTCTGTGCCTAAGCTCTCTTTACGCTAGGAATCAATTTTAAGGTTGTGAAACATTATCTAGCCAAATTCATTAAAAATCCCATAATGGTTTGTTGAAATGTGCAAATTTCAGTACATGATATTGAAACGTGCAAATTTCAGTACATGATATTGAAATGTGCAAGTTTCAGTATGTTTGATGTTGTTATCATTAAAATAAGTGGATAATATGTTGAACTAGCACTTTCTAAACATTATTATGTTGTACATCTAAATGCATAGTGATTAATAAAATCTATATGGCTTATAAATGTATTTCAGAAAGGATTTTATATTATGCTTTTCTGTTATGGATAAAGACTACACATATACAAAGACATAGTACTGGATCCACAGTTAATTTACTTATTTCTTATTTAAACAAATGAGCAAAGTCTTAAGATCATCCCAGAGAAGGTCTATGTGGTGTCTAAGAGTCACCACTGACTTGATGGGCCAGTCAATCAAAGTCTTGAGAAGCTTTTTAAACTGTTCTAAATAGTGCCTAAACTTGATTGTTAATCTGGATTCAATCCACAGTCTTTGCGTTATACATTTCTTGCACTACAGTAGCTGTCTTCTATTGCTGTTTTCCATGAATCCATTTTCCTGTCAGCAAACCTTTGCTTAACTGAATTCAGTAGTCTGTATCTATTGTCTATAACCAAACTATTAGCCCTAGTATATGGCTAGAATTGGTTCTTACTGCAATCTCCAAGGGTAAAGTCCCCAAGCGTTATTCAAGGTTCTTGTGTATCCAGTGTAATTCTAATGGAAATAAAAGTTGCATTAGTGGCCAGAAGAAATCCATCTGGATTTAAAAGAAAACAAAATACAAGTGTAAACTATTAAAAGTTCTATGGATATGCATCTTATCAGACAACCGAGTGTGTTAATTCAATAAGACTGATTTATTTTTATTTTCATTACGAATTACCAACAAGTATTTTGGGATGTTTTTAAATTATACTTCTATTGCCTTATAAAGGAGAAAAAAGATAAAACAATGCTTTGTGTGCCAAAATCAAAACTTTTTAAAGGAATATTAATACTAATTAACCTTAATTTCTTGTCAATCTTAATTTTCTTTCCATTAACAGAATTGGTTTTATAGCAATAACTTTGCAATTTTAATATTTTTCCACAAGTTTTGAAAAATTAATGCATTACAATAGAATTACAGATACTTAAATTAATCTTACAAAATGAACACCCACCCCCATTTTTGATGTAGTTTGATTTGCCTCCAACCTGTTTATATTTACATTTAAGTATAATGTATGTGTATCGAGATACAGATATTTAATATACACAGCCAATTCTCTAGTACCGTAACTCATCACCAAGAAAAATTGGATTCCCAAAATTTGCCCTAGAGTCTTCTGAAGTATTTTTTTTTAATTAAGCAGATTCTGTTGGACTGTGAAAACAACTACTTTATGCTTCTTTTCTTCCTACTTGTTAGAGAGTACTGTGTTGAGTAGGTGATACCATGTTGAATAGGTGATTTAAAGCTGGGGGCTTAAAAGCTCTTCACTATTTGAAATATTGTGCACTCAGGTATTAACTGATGAAGGAAGATTATTCTTCCCTCAGTAAGCTTAAAATATCCAGGCAGAAAGGTGTTCTTTCTCAAAATACTGGTCAGTTTTAATGGTTGCAGAATCCTAATTTCATTTTGAACAATAGACTAAGCATTTTAACTCTGGACCAGCTTGTTAGTCATGCACTGATAGTATGTAATTAAATATTTCTTCAGCCCAGAGGGAGCACATTTACACTTTAAAGAGACACTGCTAAGCTAAAAGATAATTAGCATCACACGTGAGGGCTTTGCTTAAAATATATATTATGCTATCACTGCTTGCTGTGTGCAATGGCATTTACTAACACTGCTCACTTTAAAAATGGTCAAATTCTTATTTTGCCAGCTAATTAGCAGTTGCCAGTGTCATTTTTGTGATGTTGCAGCTAGTAATATAAGCCCAGTTGCATAGTCACAAAAGTGATCATTGGAAACTGTGACTCTGCTGCAGGGACATTATGGGAAACCCCTTTACTGAGCCTCTAACGACCTTTGACCTTTGCTTGCTGATGGTTTGCATGGTGATTTCTTTTCACTCAATGAACCAAGGGTTGGTTTGTATTACTAATCATTCTTTCCTAGTCAATTCTTCCTCTCTCTTTGTGTACGTATGTATATATTTTATTAAACTTATACTAAATATTCAGAGCTTTATTTATACATTTTACTGGGATCTGGAAGAACTAAATTTGAATGAAATGACACTGCTGTGTATATATCAAAATGTTCCAATCAGTGAAATTCATGTGAAGCCATTATTTTCATGTGCTTTTTGATATATGTCATGATTCAGATATTTGAAAAGATGTCATTACAATTTTAAAACTGAAGATACATATAGCCAGTGTTTTGGCAACTTAAGCAACCAAACAGAATTATGGGGAATACAAATGTGAAAAAATTATTAATGCCCCAAGCTATCTTCAGAAGTAAGGCTATTCAAGTCTGAGTTGATCAATGCTTTGCTTTGTTTGCTGCTATAAAGTAGAAATATAATCCCAAAACATTTGAGGGTGAGGGAGAAACACCAGAGGGCTGTTGCATTCATTTGCACCTGAAAACATGCATTTCCACACTTTGTGTATTCAACGCAGACTTGAAATGTCATTGAAACAGTAAGCTGACTTTCATTGTGGGCCAAGGATAGCAAGTGTAAATGGATTGCCAGTTGGAAAATGAAGCCTTTTATTCCTGTGTCCTGTTTGTAAAATCAAGGCCATGATCTTTAATCCTAATGATAACAGTCGAAAGTATTGACCGAAGATCGTATGTGTATAAAACTTTTTAAATAGTAGAAAATTTAGACAGTTTACATCTTTTCCTGCTGCTAGATCTCATTTCAGTTTGTATTTAGTGTTAGATAATGTCCATTCTTTAGTATGCAGTTCAGTTATTTAGTCTGTTGTACTATTCCATTAGATCAGACACTTCTATGCAATAAGCCTTAGGCCTTTTCCACCTGTCTAGCTGAAGCCCCTTCTACACATTTATCTTCTGCAGCTGAGCTGATTAACTTTTGACTCAGCTCCACTTTGCTTTTAGCATTGCAAAGACAGTTTTACAGAACAAAATGCCGAAGCTGCAGGGCAGGAAATTTTCCATTGGTGGGAATTCTCGCCTTGTCGCAGTCCTTTGACTTTTCCCCTCCCTGATGAAGTTGAGGTATGGCTTCTTGCCATGATGTTGTTACCAGGCTCCTTGAACTAAGAAGGGAGATGTTTTTTCTTTCTTTCTTGCTGTGAAAACATGGTGAGGCCAGGACAAAAGAGTAGAATATTGGTTCCAAATTTGTACTCTCCCATTGGTTATTTGGAAGAAATGCTGGTTGGCTTATAAGAAATACTGAAAATTGTAAAGACAACAAAAATGAGGGTGCTTGCTGGGCAACATGCAAGTGCTTCTGAGTATCGGGTGGGTAATGTCATTGGCTGTGAGCAAATGCCTTCAGTGCAGGTAACACACTGCCTGGTTTTCCTGCTGGAGCTCACCCAGAGTTCTCTCTGCTTCTACTGTACAAGCAGGTATGCCAAACTCCCACTTTTTTTCTTTTTAGCAGTAACTATCATCTAATCCTGTACTTAATTTTTTTCCCAATTTTACTGTAGTTAAGATTAAACTATGGTTTGGAAATTATGGCCAGAAGTCAATTTGTAAACATGTATTTTGGTTTAACATTTAGTCATAAGATGGTGTAAACATGTGAGGCAGAAAACACCAAATGCACAAATTTCTCATCATGCCCTTTTAAATTACATCTTTTTCCCCCATTTGAATAACTTTTCCCCTTGCAATATTACAAACTGAATTTGGAATTTTTTTAATGTGGACTAGAGAATGACTGTGTCAGGAACGTTCAACATTTCACCGAAGGAATTAATTTTACAATTCTTTGTTTTAAGCCAAAATTTGCTTAATCTTAGTATAAGACTCTTATAAATAGAACATAGTATCTAGTGCAGAGGAATGTTGTGAGGGTGTTATCAGTAGCAAGCATCCAAATGCGTTTTGCAAAGCAATGAGGTTTTTTTAAAGTTTCAAGTGTCGTTATTTACAACATATGGTCTAATTAAAGAATTTAATTTATAATACCATGCTTAGAGAAGCTGCTCTCCATGATCTTTTATAATATTGTGATTGGAGAAGATCTTATGAAGATTGTGCTCTAAAAAGCAGCATATTAAATCAATAAATGTCTATAGTTGGATATGTTTTTCTAAATAAATAATATTTCTCATACAAACTCTATTTCTTAAAAACTAAATGTCCAGTATATGTTTACAGAAACTTTATATAGGAGATACCAATTATTCCTGCTTTACAGGAGGGAAATTTATAGATGAGATAGTAATTTGCTCAAAAACAACACTATAGTGTTTGTGTGTGTATTTGTCTTTATTTCTCAGATTTTCTAGACAATAGCATACGTAGTATTTTCTTGAATTCAACCATTCCTGCTTTTCAATTACACAGACTTGACATTTGTACACATACTGGATATGTGTTTAGTTACACTGAGAATACATCTGTTAAAACTAATGGGGCTTAAGTGATCTTGTTTGTTATTATTTCCTTCCTATAAATCTTAAATGCTTGGTCTTTTTGTGGCCTGAATAGAAAACAAAACAAAACAGGGAAGGAATCCTGTAGCTATTGTATTTCTAAGTTAATGTAAAACTTTTTTTTACAATGAACTTTGGATATGTAGGGCCATGTATTCTTACACAAAGTCTTGTCTCAGAGTTTCCTTTTTTTTTTTTCTGGAAAAAAACTCTCAATTTGGGATTAAGTTGGTGGAATTGAAGGAATTAAGAGAGGTGCCTTCATATCTTTACAAATTAGTTTATAGAAAATTTCCCAGACTGATTTAAATGTCTAACAAATGCCCATCTGATTAGTATTATTATAAAATTTCCCTTCATATGAGCAGTAGCCTGTCTTTAGTTAGGACCACCAAATCACTCCGAAGTTCACCTAGATATCAGTTTACAGGAAACCTGTTTTCTTTGTTCTGATATATCCTGAACCCAGCCCTGGAATCATTAAGTTCTCTGTAGCCTTTGTCTGAAGCGTTATATACTTGTCATTAAGTCCAGCATCAGTTACTGTTGCCTTGCTGTCTACTAACAGTGTTACATACTATCTCCAATTTGGCCCTAAATTGGTTTCCTGGGTAGTTCTACACGACTCATACATAGCTTTATTTCTATTCCATCCTGATGTCTAACTCTAACCCTGTGCGCCTCATTTTCATCAACAATGGATTTTAGACACCAGGTCCTGATCTTTCCCTAAGGCATTCTCTTTCCTTATATTCAGCAAAGTGCAGCTGCTTCTCACTCTGTCTTGTCTGTCTTTAACTGAAGATACTTAAATTAGTAGAAGAATTATTGATTTGGTATATTTTTCATGCAAAGTAAACTTACAAAGCTTTAGAATTTTAATGTTGGTTTGAGTTAATTCTTTCCCAATCTTTTCAAGCTAATGATTCTTCATCATTCATGAATTGGAATAAATGATGTGAATTTACTAATCCCCCCCCTTTTTTTTTTTTTTTACTCAGAGGCAGTTATTCCTCAAATTAGGGGAACAGAAATATATATTTATTGTGTACATGAAATTCTATGAAGATTTAGATTTCTATGAAAAGATTTCTATGAAAAGAAATCTGGTACTAGTGGCTAGACATATATGTGTGCATGTGTAAGTTTATACATATACCTACAAGAGGAGAATCATGAAATACCTAAGCCATTTAGGGATTTGATGGTTAAATGAACATTTTGAATTAAGCCTGGAAAATAGTGTGTGTATGTGTGTGCAAGTTCATGCTGAACTTCTATTTCCAGGTGTTTAAAGTGTTATTCATGTCTCTGAATATACTTGTTTGTTTGCATATGTGAAAGCATCAGAAAAGAAAATGAACTATATAAATCCAGCAGTTATATATGCAAAAGTAGGGGGTTTTTTTTCTCATGTATTGCTCTATGAATTAAGTAGTACATTCATCAGACGCTGGCTTTTAAACATTGGTTTATTCTGGAATGTATGTATCATCTTTCAAAGCAAAAGTTTTCTCAATGAGACTGTATTAGCTTTTGAAACAGAACTCTGCTAACACTGTCTCAGAGCTGAAAAGGAAGCCTTTAATATACATTTCAACCAAAGTAAGATTTGTTGCCATTTGTATTGCTAATCTAAAAAATGTAGGAAAGCACCTTTTTTTTGCTTTTTTATTGCTGTGTAAGAACACACACTGTCTTTGGTTCAACAGTTCAAGAGGATGTACAATACAGACAAGGAACATTTGGAATAGCACAGTTTGGAGGAAAATGTGATTCTGTGTGCTGGCTTCAGGATTAACATATATATGGCACCACACCTCATGCTAAGCTAAAATTTGTTTTATTGTTGACTGAGCCTGGTTGCACACATAATATTAAAAATTCACATATAGTTTAGAATACACAGTGATTGAGTCCATACATTGTGCTAACCAAATCTAGACAAGCCCTATTGTAATTCAAATACCAGTGAAAAAGGAACAGAGGATTTGGTTGATAGCAAATTAATCTAGATTATAATCCTGTAAACGTTATAAAACATATGTATGTTTTGTTCACTTATTCCAGTGGCTCTTGGGTAGGGATAATATTTGGAGGATTACACCGATTATCCTATTATTTAATAAATATACTTTTATGACTATTGATTTTTTATGGCTCCTGAAAGTATTACTTTCTTAGGTAATTATTAATATTTATCAACATCTGTGTTTGTTTTATTGCAGAAAAATAAACAAGTGCTACAGGGGTCGTTCTTGTCCAATAATTGTGCATTGCAGGCAAGTATAATTTTAAAGGAAAAGCACAGATCAAACCTATATGTAAATAGCTTTGTACATTAATTTATTAAATAATCAAAATAAATTCCTTGTAATTCTGACCAGTGCATTTATATTTTCTGCTGGGGTGAGTTTCCAATAAATGCAGAAATTCTTGACGATCCTCATGTACAGTCTGATTTCTTATGAAAAGATTTCTCTTAAGTTATCTAAAACTAATAGCCAGATTTCACTAAAACGACTACAGAAATTGTTTCTTTTTAGGCTGCTGTAACATATGCATTGACTACATGCTGCAGTTATACATCTTTTTACCTGGGCAAAATGACTATTGAATCAAATGGGATTTACTTCTTAGCAGAAATGCAAAGGATTATACTATTGCAAAGGAATAGCCATTTTCTTCTCTCTTACTGGATTGCATTCAACACAGGTTTAAAAAGCCTTTAAATGTTTATTCATAGTGTATATGTGTATGGAATGTTTATTCATAGTGTATGGAATAAGATATAATTACCGTGTATGTAGGGTGTTTATTATGATCTATTCAGAATTATGTTTTGTGGAAAATTCAGACTGCCTTTATTCTTCTGAGGCTGTTCTGCCATACAGTTTTACAAACACCTGAAGAAGTAGAAGAGACAGGGTTTATGCTATGGAAATGTTAAATAGGAGCAGTCTTATGATAAAAATACTATTGTCATCCCCTATAACAATAAGGAATGCTTAGTAATCCAGCTGAAAAATTGATTCTGAAAAGATCACACAGATTCAGTTTATCACCAGAATGCCCAGGGGCTAGGTTAAATGTTTAATCCAAAATATCATATTGTTTTAAAAAATCCATTAAAACTATCATCTGAATTAATTTTTATAGGCACAGATATGTGGTCCTTTAATTTTATGTACATTATTATGATCAAGTCACATATTTTAATAAAAAATGTCTCTGTTTTTTGTTTTTTATTTATTTTGAGCTCCTTGTCTAGTGATACCCAAGCATCGTTCTGTGGTTATTATCTGACCCAGTAAATTACATTTCACTCAAATTGTACTCAAAATTTCACTATTGTTGTCATACCTTTTTCTTTCTGCAGTGTTTCAAAACTTTCTATAGATTAAGAAAAATTAAAATGACAAATCACTTCAGATGGACTCATTCATTCTCTTTTACGGAAGTATTGTCAAAAAACCCACAACAGGTTAGAAACTAGGGAAAAGAGCAAAGGCAAAATGCTGAAACCTTAATAACGTTTGCTCACAATACATTCGGAAAGCATCACGTTCCCAGATAAAAGCTGGCCTCTGAAGACAATGAAAACTGCATTCAGATTAAAAATCTTGACATCTTTACACTGCTCTATCACAAATCTCCATTTTTGTTTTCATTTCTGAGAAGTAATGCCCTGAGCAGGTTAAAAATAACTTGCAGAATATGCATGGCATCTTTCTTTAATTGCATCAGTTTTTCTTCTGATGAAAGGAAGAACGTAGTTTGCTGTATCTGTTTTTTTCCAGGCTCAGGTGGCTAGTATCCAATTTCTTCATAAAAAATAATATGTCTTTTAAATAACAAAAGGTTTTTCACAGCAGGAGGAGAAACAGGTTAGCTCTCAGAGCCAAGAACGTTCCTGGAAATTTAGAGAGAGCATGCTATCATTTGAGGGAAATGCTTTTTGCTCTTTTTGGTTTTCGTCATGGATGCAGGTTTCTAGAATTATTTGTGTTATTATTCTTTAAAAATACTAAATGACGTTATTCCCAAATAAGTAGATTTTTGTCTTTAGAGAAGTAAATTCTTCATTCAAAGCTATACTGTTCATATTCACACAAACCCAGTAATCGTGTATGGATAATTCATTTTTTTAAAAGCTTTCTTTTTCTGTCACTCCTACCTAATTATATGACATGCTGCTCTACCTCAGCTTAGTCCCCCACTTGAATTTATGTCACCTCAAGGTAAACTATGCTTTTGTTAGGATTTTGTGCACGTTGAATTGACTGGGGTTTTTTTCTCCTTGTCTATAGTGATGGTGCAGGAAGAGCTGGAACCTACATCCTCATTGACATGGTTCTCAATAAAATGGCCAAAGGTGAGAACAAAAAGTGGGACTGCTTTAGAAGTCTGCAGCATGGTGCCATGTCAGTGCAGTATGGTGCCATAAGCGCTCTGTTCACAGAAGGACCTCAGACAGATTTTGAGGCAAATTGCCGTTGTCTGAATTTCATATATTTTTTTTCCTATAAAGTTTCTTTACGAATGGTTTGACACATGTGGTTAAAAAAAGTATAGGATATGTACTTTCATCATTTATGTAATTTTAAATAAGAAAAAGTAGAAGATAAATAATTAGTGTTATTTGCTTAAGTCTGTAGGTGTTCATCTCACCAGCTGGCATCCCCCTTACTATGTAGTTAGGTTCAAGAGCTTTTGTGGCTTATTTTGAGATTATGAGATCATTCCCGATCTGAAATTTGAAGAATTCCATCAGTTACATGCTTTTGCTACTTAAAATTTAATAGAGCAGTTTAGGCATTCCTGATTAAAGTATTTCATTGAATCCCTAAGTGAACAGAAACTGACACCACTTCTACATCATACAATGTTGAACATTACATATTTCTGCAGATCTGAATGCATACCTACTATTTATATGCAGTTATTTATAAATTCAGAATAAGAAAAGAGTGAACACAGCAGGCACAGAAGTTTGAACACCCTTCCAGTTTATTCACTGCTACTTTGTTTTAATTGTGAAGTTGTGAATAAAGCCCCAAAACATAATTGACTCATTAGTCCTATAGTTAGCCTGGTGAAAGCAATTCAAGAGATGAATAAATACTCTGACCTTCTAACCCCTCTGGTTGTGATTGTTGTTCGGTCAGTGTTTCAACAACTGTGGGTTCCTCTTAGTTGCTGTATGAGCGTGTGAAGACAGTTCACTCTTAGAAAATAGAGGAAAGCTGTGAAAGAATTTCTAGTGCAGCTAGCAATTTTAACTGAGAAAAATGCTGTTAAGAAATTGAAATTATGTAGAACTGTTGTGGTCAAGGTAAGATCTGGAAACCTGAGGCTGTTCAGAGGATATGTCAGCTTCTGTTCACTTAGGAATTCATTGAAACATGCAGTTTGATCAGGAATGCTTAAACTTTTGCATGTAACTGTGCATGTATGATGATCAAAGTTTACATGAATAATATATGTTACTAATATCTAACATGAAAATTTGATTGTACATGTGATGCTACTACATGCTGTCCTTATTGAGATAACGTAAACACAGTGCAGGTCAAGGTTAGGCTACTTCACTGGTACAAGGGGCACACTTCAGTGATCAGCCTAGTGAAAGTCTTGTCTTGAAATCTTGACCTTGGTTCAGTCGGTTGCTCACTTTGAAGGAAGCTGTCTTTGTCAAGGTGAGGACTTTGCTTCATCCCAGCAGTGTTGTGAGAAATGGTCTTCCCTTTCTTGCCATACTTGATCTCCATGGGGCAAACATCTTGCTCTATACTACACAAAATGGCCTCCTCCGCCTGGACTCGCTGCTCCAATATAATAGATATGGAGATGGATGATGGTGCCAGCAACATTTTCTGTAAGTGTTTTCTGGTGGATCATGCACAGTGGATGAGTCATGTCACTCCTCATGAGAGCGTCAACTATTTGAAATTGTGCTCAAAGCACCAGGTTTCTTAGGGATCAGAGGATGCCATTTGTTTCAGCGGAGTTATCTTCTGGGCAGAGATAGGCACCCTGGTCTAGATCTGGGAGCTAGAATGGCAGTTGTTAGCCACGCTGACTACATTAGATAGGTTGTGAGAATGTACTGATCGACATAGTCCACTGTATGCTAGTTGATGAATGCTTCATGAATATTGTTATGTGATTGGGAATAGGAATTCTAGTCATTCTCTGGCACCCTTACTTAGTAAGCATGCAGTGATCCAGCTAAAGTCACACTTCGGTGCTGAGGGTAATGTTGGGGCTGTTAAGGTGCTGCCAAACCTTGTGCATTCCCATGCTGTCTTGTCCTAGTTATTGGTGCACTGGTGTAGTCTTTCTGTTTTGTTTGAGTTGAAACCTTTGACAGGATCTATAAGGCTCTGTATGTGACTCAAGAGGCATCAGGTGGGATTTTCACCAAGGCACATTGTGGCCAGACTCATTTGCAGATTGCCTCGAGATATGGCAGTGTCCTTGGTTTCCATTACAAGACTTTGTGTAATATCTCAGAGGCACTGGGCAAGCTTCTAGCCTCAGGAGATGGGGCAGGGATATTCTCACCAAGGGCATAAAAGTAATCTATGAGTGAGAATTACTGTGCAATAACACCTGTTCTGTTACATCTGAGTAAGGTTCAGTTCTACCAGCTCTTCAGGAAGACGTTCATATTCTGATGTTACGCTGCTCTTGAGTTTTTCAGCTCTCACTGTAGTTTGGGCAGCTTCCTTTCTTTCTGTGCTGCCAGATGCGCCTTCAGTTTAGCTGCCTTTCATTCCATCTGTGCTTTGGCCTCAACTGCTTCTGACTCTACTTGTACTGCTCCCAATTCTTTAACTTTCCTTTAATTGTTCTCAGCACACGTGTGATTAGATGCTGCCTCTCCTCTCTTCTGGGCAGCAGCAGTGATGAATGCAGCATTACTTAAGCATGTAGACTTCCCAGAGTGGCAGGTGTGCCTAGAAGGTACCTGAGAATCTGATGAAGTTGAGGCATGGGAAGAGAGAGAAGATTTAATTGTCAGTCTTCTTTCCTGGGAATGTGGAATTAGTGGGAGAATTTGTGGGATGATGCTTGTGTACTATGATGCTTGTTCCTCTGAGATCCCTAAGCATTGCTCTTCTGATTATAGCATACTGCCTATCTCCTTTCCATTTCTTCTTTTAAATCGTTCTCATTTCCTGTCCATGCATGCTCAGTTCCATATGGATCTTTTGCACTGCCATGCTCCAGGATTCTCAGGGATGCTCAAAGTTGAGCTCAGCTTTGGAAAGCTGTCCTGGGTTTGTAGCATTCTCTATTTTCTCTAGATTTTTCTTCTTCTTTTCTTGGGTTCTCCCAGACTTGTTTGAGTGTCGGGCCTTTTTTAATTCTTGTTTTTTCCTGGCCTGTGAGATCAGCATACTCTGTATTTGGGGTTTCACTGCTGTAAAGCTTTTGAGAGATGGAATTTCACTCATCAGCAGTGACCCACATCATTCTGGTTGAATTTAACTTGCAGCAATTCCCAAATACTGTATGTTGGTATTCAATCTGACCACTAGAGGGTATCTAGATTTATTTATTTACTTACGTACTTATATATTTATTTTGTTAGATTTAGAGGCCACTCAGCTCCAAATGTTTCTGGGCAGCTTACATATTGTATTAAAAGTCACAGTCACGAAAAACAAAAGAAAAATGATAACACAACCTTTTTTGTTTGTTGTTTATTCGTTTAGTCGCTTCCGACTCTTCGTGACTTCATGGACCAGCCCACGCCAGAGCTTCCTGTCGGTCGTCAACACCCCCAGCTCCCCCAGGGAAGAGTCCGTCACCTCTAGAATATCATCCATCCTTCTTGCCCTTGGTCGCCTCCTGTTCCTGTTGCCTTCCATTCTCCCTAGCATCAGCATCTTCTCCAGGGTGTCCTGTCTTCTCATTATGTGGCCAAAGTATTTCAGTTTTGCCTTTAATATCATTCCCTCAAGTGAGCAGTCTGGCTTTATTTCCTGGAGGATGGACTGGTTTGATCTTCTTGCAGTCCAAGGCACTCTCAGAATTTTCCTCCAACACCACAGTTCAAAAGCATCGATCTTCCTTCGCTCAGCCTTCCTTATGGTCCAGCTCTCGCAGCCATATGTTACTACAGGGAACACCATTGCTTTAACTATGCGGGCCTTTGTTGTCAGTGTGATGTCTCTGCTCTTAACTATTTTATCGAGATTGGTCATTGCTCTTCTCCCAAGGATTAAGCGTCTTCTGATTTCCTGACTGCAGTCAGCATCTGCAGTAATCTTCGCACCTAGAAATACGAAGTCTTTCACTGCTTCTACATTTTCTCCCTCTATTTGCCAGTTATCAATCAAGCTGGTTGCCATACTCTTGGTTTTTTTGAGGTTTAGCTGCAAGCCAGCTTTTGCACTTACTTCTTTCACCTTCATAATAAGGCTCCTCAGTTCCTCTTCACTTTCAGCCATCAAAGTGGTATCATCTGCATATCTGAGATTGTTAATGTTTCCTCCAGTGATTTTAACTCCAGCCTTGGATTCCTCAAGCCCAGCATGTCACATGATGTGTTCTGCATACAAGTTGAATAGGTAGGGTGAGAGGATACAGCCCTGCCGTACTCCTTTCCCAACCTTAAACCAGTCCGTTGTTCCATGGTCTGTTCTTACTGTTGCTACTTCGTCGTTATACAGATTTCTCAGGAGGCAGACAAGATGACTTGGTATCCCCATACCACTAAGAACTTGCCACAATTTGTTATGGTCCACACAGTCAAAGGCTTTAGAATAGTCAATAAAACAGAAATAGATGTTTTTCTGAAACTCCCTGGCTTTTTCCATTATCCAGTGGATATTGGCAATTTGGTCCCTAGTTCCTCTGCCTTTTCTAACACAATCTTTTCTAACACAACCTAGCACCCCCCAAAAGGAAAAAGCACAATGGAACAACACAATACCCCCAAAACCGACAGGGGCTCAGCAATCACGCTACTCCCAAGCCTGGGAGCAAAGCCAAGTTTCAAAGTCTTATGGAACTCAGGGTTGCCACTAGGAAGCATTTAGATTGTCATTCACTTTGGCCACTAGAGAGTTTCTAAGTCGCAGTGGTTGTCTCCTAGCAACAGCAAGCCACAGATTCCTGTCCAAAGGCTTGAAGCTTGCTTTTTTCATGGACATATGTTTCTGTGGGTTTTCTGCTTTGTTTCTCTTTCTCAAAGGCACTCAAAAAGAGATGGCGGCTAAGAAGGAACTGGCTTAACTACCTGCAGGCTTGATCAGCTTATAAACAGAGGAAGCAGGAGATCTTGTTTCAGGCAGGAGGTACTTTGGCTAGTCAAGTAGACTCTGTGATTACCATGAAGGCTTTGCAATCAAACAGTGAAGTGTTTTTAAACTACGTTTTAGTATTCTGATCTCGTGAGATACAGATCTGAAAGTTTACTGACCAGACAACATTCAATTCTATTATTACTATTTTTTATGTCCAGGATAACTTAAATTTTATAATGTTATAGGAAAGTCAAAAGGGAGGGTGTTTGACTTGCATGTACTACAGATAAAATGCAAATCCTCTCAGTCCTCCATAGCTGCTGGTTGCTTCAAATGAGATGGTAAAATGGCAATAGATTACAAGATAAAAAGAAGTTAGTTTGGTGTAGACTGCTGATGTCTGGCAATCACATCTTAATAATCGTTCATGCAGAGCACTCTGGGAACTCTTTGGATCAGATTGCATCCAAATTGGTTTATCTCCCAGAAGATTGCCAGTTTAAAGTGGCTTTGATGTGAGTGGTTGCAGCCATTAATATGAATGGGACAATGTATGCTGAGCGGGCTAGATTAGAGAATCTGAGGTATTAACAACAAGCATTTTGGGGCAAAATAGTGATGGATAGAAAATGGAAATGAACTAGGGGAACATAATTTGACTAACCCAAATGCTCACACATTGATTAAGCCATGGTTTATTTAACAGTGGTTTGTAAAATAAGTCATAAACCAGAAGAAAATACTGAGGCTCCAGGACTGCATGCAGCCTTCAGAAACTTTGGATGAGGCCCTCAGAGACTTTCGAAATATGTAACCCAGTTGTAATGGTTTGATGTGAGAGAAGGAGGAAAATATTAAAAGACATGACCAGACAGAAATTAGATAAATTATATTTAGTTTCAATTTAATATAAATGAAATCAAATGAAATTAATTTTTGTCTTAGCCTCCACAACTTTTGAGACATTACCTCTTAATTGTAACTACCACACAATTTTAAAAATTCATATATTTAAGGGCCACACATGTTGTTTATTCGTTTAGTCACTTCCGACTCTTCGTGACTTCATGGACCAGCCCACGCCAGAGCTTCCTGTCGGTCGTCGACATCCCCAGCTCCCCCAGGGACGAGTCCGTCATCTCTAGAATATCATCCATCCACCTTGCCCTTGGTCGGCCCCTCTTCCTTTTGCCCTCCACTCTCCCTAGCATCAGCATCTTCTCCAGGGTGTCCTGTCTTCTCATTATGTGGCCAAAGTATTTCGGTTTTGCCTTTAATATCATTCCCTCAAGTGAGCAGTCTGGCTTTATTTCCTGGAGGATGGACTGGTTTGATCTTCTTGCAGTCCAAGGCACTCTCAGAATTTTCCTCCAACACCACAGTTCAAAAGCATCCATCTTCCTATCTTATCGTCCAGCTCTCGCAGCCATATGTTACTACTGGGAACACCGTTGCTTTAACTATGCGGACCTTTGTTGTCAGTGTGATGTCTCTGCTCTTGACTATTTTATCGAGATTGGTCATTGCTCTTCTCACAAGGATTAAGCGTCTTCTGATTTCCTGACTGCAGTCAGCATCTGCAGTAATCTTTGCACCTAGAAATACAAAGTCTTCCACTGCTTCTACATTTTCTCCCCCTATTTGCCAGTTATCAATCAAGCTGGTTGCCATACTCTTGGTTTTTTTGAGGTTTAGCTGCAAGCCAGCTTTTGCACTTTCTTCTTTCACCTTCATCATAAGGCTCCTCAGTTCCTCTTCGCTTTCAGCCATCAAAGTGGTATCATCTGCATATCTGAGATTGTTAATGTTTCTTCCAGAGATTTTAACTCCAGCCTTGGATTCCTCAAGCCCAGCATGTCGCAAAATTCATATATTTAAGGGCCACACATAACAAGTCCAAAATCCAGTACATCTTTATTCTGCATATTAGGCTGTTTCCAATAAAGTAGGTAATTTTCTTAAATGTTTTTGCCATTAAATTTTACAATAATGATAATAGTAGTGATCAAAATACAATAAAACTACAGTTACTTTTGAAAACTGTCTTTATTTGTTCCTGGATTTCTCTTGATTTTTTTTTTTAAAACAACAACTTATAGAGCAATCTTACAGTTCACTAGGCTGAGTTCAAGTGTTAGAGCCTCCAGGACTTTTAAATCTTATCAACAGGGCAGGAAGAAAGATGTTGTCTTCTTTTGTCACTCTTTTACCAGGTATTCTTTTTTTAGCTATTTTCCTTCCATTGGAAGCGATGGAAGAAAAATTATTTAAGCCAATTCTAGCACCAATGCAAATCCCCCCTCCAACCCCACCCCACCCCCCTTGGGAAGAGTATGTGTGTAAGCTTAGAAGGACTTTGAACCCTACAGATCAAAACCCTCCCCTGGAACACTCATCAATTGCTCACAAAGAACTGCCTCTTCTACATGGAAACAGCAAGGACAACAGATGTTTCCAAAAGCCTGTTTCTCCCTTCCAACCCAACTTTTCTTTCCATCTTCCAAAAAGAAATACAATTTGTCTTATGCACAAACCTCCCAGGATTGCATCCATAATACCTAGCTCATTGCTGAAAAAGTGACAATTGTTTTATTAGCTTTCAGCTGCCTCAGAAAATCAAAACCAAAATCTCTTGTCATAAGAAAATCTGCCTTCCAATAATTCTCCTTTTAAAGAAGTGTGATTTGATAAGTGTCGTGGGAGGTTTGAAGACACTTATAGTTCATATGTTTGCTAAAACTGCAGCCTGGGAATTCATTTTGTATAGAGTATTTCTAACACTTAAAACCCAAATGCAGAAGATTGACTAGTTCTTTGATACCAGTTTAAGTCTGCAGGAATGAAGAATAAAGCATAGAGACGCATTATGAAATCTGAACTCTATTTTGGAACAGTACCTTCCTGTTTATTTTTTGGTAAGAGAAGAATACTACAACTATACAACAAGATTAGTAATATGAGAGAAGTGGAAAATTAAATTCCATGTGGTTACTTGATTCACCATATTACTATAGACATGAAGTAATTATTCTTTGCAACAGAATAATTTATGTGGTAAATGTGTTTCTTCCTGGAAGTAAGAATTTTTCACATGGTCATATATATTAATCAGCAATGGCTAGCTAGTTCGAATGTTGAAAGCTATAGAACTTCATTACTTAGAAGTCTTTTTTAAAATGCCCTGCTTTCTCTGCACTTTCTCTTTGCAATTGAGATGTTACTGTTTCACAGGTTATATAATTTGAAATAGTAATTATTTGTAATCTTTATGAAATTGTCTAGTAGTTATAGTACTTGAGGTTTTCCATCACCAAGAACAGTATTGTTATACACCTGATTTCATTTTTGTTCACATGTTGATCAGATATCAGTTGAATAATGTGTATTGAATTAATCTTGATTTTAATACATAAAGTGAACTTCAGATGCTCTCACTTTTCCCATTCCATGGGGATTATACCAAAGTGCACATAGTGGATATGCTATTTAAAAATAAACACCAGTATGTTCTTGTAAAATAAAAAGCAGAAAAATCCAATATAAACTATGAATCCAGCATAGAGTATTTGTCTTCATTGTGTTTCATGGCCTTAGTCTTCTGCTCTTACACATCATGACTATTACCTCTGCTTCTCCAGCTCCACTCAGCCAAGGACATCCTTCTCCCTCAAGGAACTCCACTTTTTTCTCTTCCAGTCTTATGTATCATTTTTCTGTAAAGCAAACCTCTCTAATGTTGTTACCCTCCCATAACTAGTGTTCGAATAACTATGATATTAACTATGATGATAATATCTGTGTGGGCTTTTTAAAAATTAATAGCATGTGCAGGAGACCAACTTTTAGGGACTACAGCACACAGTGAAAGGAAAGTATATTCTCTCACTGTGCTGCCAAAAGTAACACTCCTAAACTACTGTTTTATGCCAAAGTTTTCAATTATACCATGCCAATAAATGATAACTCTGTATATGGCATCCTGAGACACTCAGATGAAGAAATATCAGTACTGTAACTTTCTCTTTGATTTGTGTTGTTGACAGGGTGGCTGCTTTCTTTCCGATAAAATTTATGTGAGAGGAATTCAGTAATATGAAAGAGTACATCTAGAAACTTAGAAGACAAAGCTGTTGCTTTTCTATTTTCTGCATGACAGACATCCATGTCTATATCTGTTATCCTTTCATCGTGCCTAAATCTGTAGTGCGTGTGGAGCCAATGGGTGCTTCTCTTCCAGGAATAATAGCAGTGGAGGCAAGGATCATTTGCTTTTCATTGGGACTGCAGCACTGACGTCTTGACAAAAATTGTGTGTTTATGTGAACCTGCTATTGAATTCTGAAACACATTTATCACGTGGTTGCTAATGATACATTTAGGGTGGCATCATTTGACCCTAAATGCATGCAAGTAAGTAGAAAGGAAAAAAATTGCCTGCCTGCATTTCCCCTCTTCTTTGTGGAATTTTAGACAATCAGCTTCTCAGGACAGGGTCTTGTCCTCAGCAAAACACTTTGCACATTGATGGTGCTATATTTTGTTTATAACATCATGGCCAGTTTAAGAAATGTGCTTGCCCAGTGCAGTACCAGATTTCAAGTTTGCCGTGCACAAAGCCATGGATTACCATTTTGCAGATGGATTCCTGTGAAATGAGATGGTAAACTATATATTCAGCATGGAATTACCTGAGCTAAAAATAAAATTAGTGTCTAGGGAAGACATACTGGATACAGAGTCATAGAAACCACCACACAATAAAATCCCATTTAAGAAAACGACCCAATTGACCTGGTTTACTGGTAGGCTAGCTAACAGAGCTGTATTAGTTTCTGGGGAAACCAGGTTCCCCCCAAAATCTTCTTAGCCCAGTCTTCCTGTTGGCCAACACAGAGCTCCATGAGCCAGTGGAAAATCCCAGTCTATGCACTGTCTAACATGGAGCTGCGTTAGTTAATTAGTAAGGCTGCTTGCCCAAAAACCTGTTGGACCAAGGCAAACATGGGGATTTCTGTAGGGCATAGAACAATGCAGGCAGGCAGCCATTAGCCTTTTGTGTTCTCTCTCACACATCGCCTACTTTAGCCTACTGCTGAGGTCCCCACATTTCTGGGCCTCAGTGCAGCTATATATGCTCTGACTCCCTTAAACTGGCCCTGGATAATTGGAATCTTTATTATGAAGCCACTTACTTTTTCATTATGCCTGTGTGGTGACATCTGAATAATGTTTCCCTACAGCATGGACATCTTTTCTGAATAAATTAGATTTTTTTTTCATTAATGATATATATAATGTCAATAATCTTTTTCCCTGGGTCAGTCACCAATGGCTATTTGGTGAATAATATCAAGGCTAGAAGGGACTTCAAGGATAAGTAAAAGACCCACAATAGCTCAAGCCATGCTACTAGGTACCACAAGTTTACAACAATTGTGTCATCTATGAATATGTTCCAGTGATAAGATCACTCTCCTTAACTACATTTTTAGGCACATGGAACTATTAAATCTATTTTTATCTTGAAACTGGCATGTAATAGTAATAAAGGCATAGTTATAAATAACTACATCAAGTAATGAACAATTATGCATTAGTTGTGGACACCCAAAAGGTTGTCCAATAATATATAAGCATTTTATTTTTTACAGTGCTTTTCTCCCAATTATAAGTGATTCTCCAAGATATCTGGAATGAAATAGGATACCAAATTATCTGCAACATGGGATGTAGCTTTTACACTGGCTTGCTACCCAAGACTGATCAATGGAGAATGTTCAAACTCTCCCCTCTGCCCTACACTCTCCGCATATTTAACGTTTATTGTGATCTCAATATGTTTCCAGTTTACATGACCTAATTCACAGTTTGCCCACTGGATCATGTTTGTAGGTGTAGTCAAATATTGTATCCCTACATTCATCTTTTAAATATCGGAGGATGTGTTGTTGACTGAGAAGGTGGGTTGACCTCATCTTCAGTTCTAGTTCCATGACCTTGCAGTACCTAATAGGTAATGTTTGTTTCCCACACACTCATAAGCAGCCCAAGGAATTAAATAGGCAAATCAAAAATAAGCTAATTGTATGCCCATGTTTTGCATGCACTAAATTGTATATTCATTGTGAAAAGGGGCATTTCAGATGGTTGGAACATTTGAATTTCAAGTGGTATTTTGATCTGTCTAAATAACAGTTATTGTGCAGGGGGGAGGCAAAGAAAAGATGTGCCTCTTCTGTTGAACATTTGTAAAGGCCATTTTAGTCTTTAGGAATAAGAGAGTATAATGAAAGCAGTGAAAGCAAGACTGGAAAATGTATAGTTTCTTGCATAGAATAGTAAACAAGCAACATTTTCTAGCGTCTTTCTTTTACCCACTTAAGAGAAGGATTGATTTTGTTGCAAGAGCTCTGAAGAATGCCATTTATTGACTCCATTGTACCATGTAATGTCACATTCCATTTTAAGTATGGGTTTAGTGCTGTACAATGCAAGGTAAGTCATGTGAAACTGACCAAAGAAAAAAGTTGCAGGGTTTTTTAGATTGGGTAGAGCCCCATTCTGTTCTTGACCTACTCCCCTCTGCCACTGGGGGTGTGCACTCTAAAATCCCTGACCTGGGCTATGGGCAGTTTAAATGAAAGATCAAAGGGCAGAGCAGGCATCTCTGTCCTGCTGAGGTGGGCCTTTCCCAGGCTGTCACACTGTGAGGCAACCAAAGGTTTTGTTCTGCCAGGAGTCTAGGCCCGGTCTGTGAGGCCTAGTCCTCCTTTGTCTGGCCTGAGAAGTTTGAGGCCCAGATTGAGGATCCAGCGTTGTTCAAATGATCAAAGGCACGAAGTCCAAGACATGAAATCTTTCTTTCCATTTCCTTTTCTTAAAAGAATGAATTGCACAAGTACCAAAGAAAACCATTGCCATGGCTTTTCAGTGGTGCACCAGCTCTAGTCCTTCAATTCTAAACATTAAAAAATGCAAGTGCACTTTGGGTTTAAGCCCAGCTGCACTGCCAGCATCTGTGAACATGTTTTACAAAAAAAAAGGGGGGGGAGGGTTAAGGATTAAGGCCTTTAGGTTTGTTTTGTTTTAAAAAGGTCTTTTAGGAATAAACTTAGAATAATTTGAGTTCCTGTTCCCTTCTCTGTTTTCTTAAAAAGCAGACAACAGTGCATTTTAAAATCAGACTAAATAAGGAACAATTAGTTTCAGCAGCACAAAACTAGAAAGCAATCAAAATCCTTGGATTTATCAGTGATTTAAAAAAAAAATGTTTTATGAAATAGTACTGCTTTTTAAATATAATTTAAATGTACAAATCTGCTATGAAAACAAGCACTGGCATTTTTTATTTTAATGTAATTTTTCTTTAGAAAATTATTTCTTATAGTCTGGTTCCTGCATGTTTAAGAGGTCACATTTTGAGGAAAGTTTTGATTTTTAACAAAAATCTTTTTTACTTACCTGGCAAAAAGTCCTATTGAATTCAGTTGGATTTAATTTTAAATAGACATTTATAAAATTGCACTGTTAGAATTCCACATTTTGTTAAGATTATAATTTTATGAACTTCAGTTCTCCAATTCCACCATTTCTTCTATGCTTGGTATAAATAAGAATAAATAAGGTGAATATTCTTAACACTAATTTTAATTGTATTGTTTTTGTACTTTGTGTTTGAAGAAAGGGGAGGATATATTTACAAATCTCATGGTGGCTAGACGAGTGATATGCTAAGAACATACATTCCAGACTCTTGGTTCCATTTATCAATCAAAGCCCCAGACAATGTATTTGTAGATATTGGGCTTTTATACAACAACATGAAGAACTTTCTGCAGCTTTGTCTGTGTGCCCGCACACATTTCAGAGTAACTATAGGTACTTTCTGCTTGAAACATAACTCCCTCATTTCATGTGTTTAGTTCCAAGTAACATTTGCATCCATTTTAAGAGTTCTCAATGTTAGAAGGAAGATGGTTTAGGGCTAAAGTGTTGGGGTGGAGATGTTTCTACAGAGAGAGAGAGAGAAAGAGAGAGAGGGTATCATCCCTGTGTTCTGAAAAGGAACTTTGAAAAGAACAAAGGTTTTAGAATTTGAAATTAGGATCTGGGAAGGAATAAGGCAGTCCTTGTTCCTGGAGCTCCCACCCAGAATATATACGGTATGTGGAATGATTTTTCATCCATCCTCCAAAATTCAGTTGTACTGCAATCATTTATGTTCACTGAGAAGTTCCCTTAAAATGAAGCTGAATTTCTAATAATAATCAATTGTTTGTTGCCTTTGCTGCTCTTTAAATAGTTCTTCTGCACAAAATTTTATTTTAAATTTCTTGTGTTCTGCAAAACATCAAGTAGTCTCCATCATTAAACATACACACAGACTCACACATTAATACACATCTGCATTAAGCAAAAAATAGTTACCTTTATAGACTATTTCATAATTCTGTGGTTCCACCTTTATTTAATCTTTATCTAGAAAAAGTAATATTCCAAAGCCTGATGCAAAGGTTATAATCCAGTTATATTGGAATATGTAGTGTTACACAGTTTCTTGTCCCAGAAATTTAGACTTTAATTAGGAATCTGAATTAGTAATATTGTGGCTGAAATCTCATTAATCTACATTTCTATATATGTATAGGCATTTTTCAGGCTTCTACTGAAAAGTGATTATGGGTGTATTTTTTTACTTTAACAGTATTTTGTTTATTGATAAATACCTCCGTAGGTCTTTTCATTTTGCCATATTTTACCTGGCAACATCTGTATTGTTTCAGAAAAGATACGCAGTTTGGATATTTTAAAAGGTATCAGTGGCATGGTACAGAGACCTAATTACAGAGAAGCACTTGAAGACTTTTTTTTTTAAAGTCTGGTATGGTTGTCCCTTTGCCTTCTATTCTTTGAATTTTATTGAATTGCTAAACTTCAAGTTCTATAGCTCATTAAAACCAAGCACATAATGGATGGGGTTGGGGGAGTAAGATCAGCAGAAGAAGCTGAGACCTTGCTTTAATATTTAACATTATGTTCACTGAAATATTGGGTCTGTCTGTATTTTTTTTAAAAAGCCATTTGCATGTACACAAATTCTATATATTTATAATGGCATTTTTGAGTGCACTGATATAATGGAAAGCTGTATGTTCACTGAAATATATGTCTATTTATTTTACTTTATTTTTTTTGTATAAGCACAAAATCCTATAGATTTGCAAAGGTAGTCCATGAGTGAACTGACAAATTGTCAACTAGATATGAGGTAATCAGTTCCAGCACACTTTCAGTATAATGGCTGTTGCCATTTTTTTCTATCAGATAATTAACTACTTTGAAATGTAAGCCTTAAACCATATTCAAATGCAAACAATGAAGTTAAATGTTGATTGTAAAGGGTAAACATGTAATTAATAGAGATATATCTGATATTTAAGATATCTTAAAATGTATTTTTAAATGAACTTTCTGTGAACCCTTCATATCTCATAACTTTTCAGGTTTACTGAAACAGATGCATTTTTACCTAGTGTGCACAGACAAAACAGGGGAAATATGTGAAATATGCATTAAGGTCCATCTTGCCTTACATGTTCAGAATTCTCAAGCATGCAAAATGTAACTGAAAAGATTAGCTTTCTGGATGTCATGACATACCTGAACTCTACTTAGATATTTTATCTATTTCTTAGCAAGATTTGACATAACTACTGGAAGAATAATTTAAAATACACAGAGGCTCACATAAGCCTAGAAATCTCAGACATTATTATAGATAACATAAGTAAAATGGAGAAAAGAATTATCTGGTTGGGAATTAAATAGAGTTGATGCTTTTTAATCAGTTCACTATCTTTTGCCATGATTTGTTTAATGCTTTATTTTAAAAATTGCTAAGTATTTTCCATACATTCAGGAACATATATTGGTAGGGAGTTTCAGCAAAAAATATTAGGATTATTTTCTTACTGTAATACTGAGGGAAGGAAATAATTAATAGCAGAAGATATGGAACTGTATTCAGATAAGCCTATTAATTGATGAAACATGGCCAATATATTTAAAATGTTAAAAATGCTTTGTGAATAATTACATGCTGTCAATAGCTTGTGAGGGTAACCAGTCTGAACCAATGAAGCAGTAACCAATGGTTCATAATCCAGAGAGATGAGTATGTAAGGGTACCAGAGAAAATTTTTGCATGCAAAAGACAGTTTATGGGTGAATTAACAAAAGCTAGCAATAAAAATTGTGTGCTGCCACTTTTGAAGAGGCAGCTAAAGGTTGGAGAGGAAGCAAATTTATTCTGCATGCCTGGCTTGTAGCCCCTTCATGAGTTCCACAGGAGCATTAAACAAATCCCAGGATAGCCTTCTGATTCTTAAAGAGATGGGGGTTTTTTTTACAAAATAACCTCATTATTCAATTAATGAAATACAAAGTGGGTAATTTATGATGGTAGCATAGGTTTTTTTTTTTTTCAAGCAGACATTTTAAAAATTTTGCATATTGTAGTCAAGGCAGTTTAGTTTAGCTTTCATATACAGGAGTCTTTTCCTACATTAATGGTGGTTGCAAGGGAAAAAGTAGAGTAATTGAAATTTTCATAAAATAGTATGCATGTATATTTAAGTTTGACATTTGCAACTCAAAATCAGCCTGAGTTACTAATCTTCATTCTGAATTCAAGGGGTTTACTCACTCTCCATTTCAGGATATTTGGATGGACTTGCTTGTCTTTTAGAGGCTGTGGATTGATGAAGAGGTAGTTGCAAGGACTAACCAAGAAATGACATTGTTTACCAAAAAGCAAATCCTTTCATCATAACAAATATATTTTAAAAAATACTCATCTTCACAGAATCAAACCTTTTAAAACACACTGTTCCTGGAACTGCTGGAACAAGAATTGGTTGCTTTATAGTTTAGTCACAGGAAAAGTTTTCAGCAGTTCTATAGACATTAGCCGGAATGATAAAAGAGGTGCCAGTATCGCCAAAGCTATATGCAGTGTGAAATTTGAATAAGCTAATGTCATTTTTGATGGCTCTCCAGGGTTGGCTGATTTCATGGGATTCCTGCTACTTTGCCTGTAAAAAGCACCAAATGCCAGCACTATCCAGAGAACCTGTGACAGGCCTTCTAGATGTTACTAAACTGCAACTATATTGCTCACAGTTAGACGTGCCAGCCGGAGCTGCTGATGTTATAGTTCAAGAACATCTGGAGAACCATAGGCCTATCCATCCCCAGTCTGCAACACATACATACCCAAATGCATCAACTGGAAAAATGATGTAAACTTTAAAATAAGTTAATTTCCTGATTCTAAAACGTGGAGTTGTCCAGAATTAATAAAACCTTATTGACGGGAGAAGCACATTCATGCAGAATTACAAAAGATGGAGAGAGAGCAATTGCACTCCTAACAGCATAGGCTACTTGCAGTTAGGAGCAAGCAAAAAGAGCATTGGAATTAGCTTGGTTTAGGAGACAGGCCTGCCAGAGCAGTTGCGGAAAGATGCTAAAAGCCTTGAGGTGACGCTAACTGTGGGCTCTATGTTGTTGAGCCATGCCATTTAACATTTAAAATAGCTTTAAGAGGCCTTCACATTACAGTCCTTCCCAAAATGTGCTTGTATTGCAAAGCAACAATACACATCAACATTAATCAAAGCTAGGGTTAGTAAAACAGCCCATAAAATATATTTTGGAAAATGGACATAGAAAACAAACAAATCTTTAGAACTTCCCTAAATATTAATTGTTGTGGTTGATGAACTGTAATGTGAGACGTAGATCTTTCCTAGTTCCTAACAGTCCTTTTCTATAGCATCTTCCTTACAGTGTAACAAAATCTTTTCTTGCACAAAGGATACAAAGCCAGGTATCCCCCATTGTCTCCTAAATTTCATTTTGTTATTTTCAGCAAGTGGGTAGGTGGATGGATGGGATGAATTCCTACGGTGTTACAAGGAGCTTTGTCATGTATGCCCGTACATGCAGAAAAGATGATCTTTACAACAGAGACCTCAAGAGAAATTGTTGCAACAGTGTTTTTGTAGCAACACATTCTTCCTCCTATTCTTCAGCATTGTTTTTTGTTGCCTCACTGAACTTGCTTCCAGAGGCTGCCAGAAATGCTGCTTGTCTTATGCACACAGGGGAGAAAAGAATATGGCATCCCCCAAGTGTGAGAGCCAAGAAGAGATGAAAAAGATCAAGTGGGATTCAGTGTGATAAATCAGATGCAGTTAGCTTCCCAGAAGGTTTGTTGACCAAATTTTTCAGTTGCGCCTTCTCGGCTACCTTCTTCAATGGCCTAAACAAACGTAAATCAATCTGACAGCGTTAGTCCTGCCTGCCAGGAGCCCATTCTTTGATTTCACACGTTTGGTGCAAATTACATTCAACCTGTAAATGCAAAATTCTTTATTGGGGCTATGCATTAACATTTGTTCTAGGGAAAAATACATTGCATCAAGCTTTCTTCTATGACACTTTTCTCATAAACTGTTTTCTACCCTTATGGAGCATCCATACAATGCGAAATAGTTTAGCAAGCGAACTTTGCTACTTGCCATTAAAACAACTACATAAGGTGTTAGAGATTGTGGACCTCCTACTCTGTGTTTCTAGATAAAATGTAACTTCTCTGAGGATAGACCCATGCAAGTTTAGTTTTCTTTTGTTTCCAAGAAAGCTTTCTTCTGCTTTCTCTCCAACGAACTAAGCTGGCATAAAATGAACATGTGGTAGGCAGTGTCATGCTCCCTAACAGGATCTCTGAGTCAAAATACTTCGATGCTCATTTTGTTCCCTTTTAGCTCACATTCTTGGATAACAAGGTATCCAAAACCTCCCCATCACAAACATAAGAGTCCTGCTGGATCAGGCAATGGGCCCATCTAATGCAGCATACTGCGTCATACAGTGACCAACTGAATTCATTTGGGAAGTTCATAAGCTTGGATTGGAGGGTGGTAGATATGTGCCATTGTTGCTTCCAGCAAGCAGTATTCGTGGCAGCAGTAAACAGCTGTCAAAATTAGGAGCCATTGGTACTTGGATCTTCCATCAAATCTTTCCCATCCTCTTTTAAAATCATCCAAATTGGCTGTCATCACCACAGCTGTTGGCAGCAAACTCCACAGTTCAACTATGCACTGTATTAAAAAACATTTCCTTTTGTCAGTCCTGAATCTTCCTCCTGAGCAAGATGATTGAAAAAAAATATAGTTGTGGACTATCCAGCAACTTCTGGAGAGAGATAACTTCTGAGGAGATCAAGTTAGTATTCTACATTTGGCTATTTGTAAGATAACCACATGAGCCTTTATTCACATTCTCATCAAACTTTGTTAGATAAGGTACTGACTTCTACAAATTCAACCTTAAGTGTAAAGTGTTGTTGAGAATTCTGAATCATTTTGGCATGTATCTTCCTGCCCTCTCTGACTGTTGTTTGGTTAGTCAGAAGTACTCTTCCTCCTCAGTGGGGAGAAAAATTATCTTACTTTGAAGTTCCCTCTCTCTGGAGGATATTACCCTGTCTTTGCTGTTCAGTCAAAATCAAATCTTAAAATTAGACCTTTAGGTTTTTAGTTGATTCAGTAAGAGTGCTAGCATTTAAATACTTTTTAAAATGTTAACCTTAATATTTTATGAAGTGCTGTAATTGATAGCACTTGTCTGGGCTTGGAAGCTAAGCGGAGTCAGGTGTGGTTAATACTTGAATGGAAGACCTTCAGGAAATACTAGGGCTGCAGGATAGACTGGGAAGTTCAAAAATCACCCTGGAAGAAGGCTGTGGCAAATACATGGATATGTTCATGAAATTACCAGGAGTTACTGTATATTCCAATTGAAGGAAGTTTTATCTTTTGCTTCTTGACCACAGCATAGTAAAATACTGCTGAAGTCAACTCCCTGAAAAGAAAATCTACCACATTATGCATATATGTATACTAAAAATAAAACTGTACTGATAAAGTTGGTTTCAAAATTGCAATACAGCCAAGCCCTGGGTAAAGTAGATGAAGTACAGATGAAGTTGGACCAACGCAGTCTAATTTGAAGTCCCTTGCTCAGCCATGAATCCCTTGGATAGTGTTGGAATCATCAACATTTTTCAGTGTAATCTGCCTCACAGACAATTGTGCATAAGAAATAGAGTGTTTATTTCTAAAACCTTCTTGGAGAGATGATAGGTATAAACATGATTGATAGGGTTATCTGCTTATGCTTTGCAAATGGATTCAGCCATGACATTCAGATCATTATGATTAACACAAAAGGAAAGAAAAACCCTGAAAAAGTGTATTTTTTTAATCAAAGAGCAGTTGAGAAGAGGATTCTGTTCTAGCTAGAATTTTTGTTCTACTGTTGTCTGAAATACTGATTAAGCAAAGTGCCTTGGGGTGGCAGATCTGTTTTGGGGAATTTACTGAAATATAAGTCTTCTGAGTGCAGTACCACATCTGTTAGGTCTATATACCTCAGCTACATTTGACAGTTACTTTGGAAGTAAATTAGGTACCCTTGAACTCAGTAGCCCTTTCCTTTCTGTTGTTTATTCGTTCAGTTGCTTCCAACTCTTCATGACTTCATGGACCAGCCCACGCCAGAGCTTCCTGTCGGTCGTCAACACCCCCAGCTCCCCCAGGGACGAGTCCATCACCTCTAGGATATCATCCATCCACCTTGCCCTTGGTCGCCTCCTCTTCCTGTTGCCTTCCATTCTCCCTAGCATCAGCATCTTCTCCAGGGTGTCCTGTCTTCTCATTATGTGGCCAGAGTATTTCAGTTTTGCCTTTAATATCATTCCCTCAAGTGAGCAGTCTGGCTTTATTTCCTGGAGGATGGACTGGTTTGATCTTCTTGCAGTCCAAGGCACTCTCAGAATTTTCCTCCAACACCCCAGTTCCAAAGCATCTATCTTCCTTCTCTCAGCCTTCCTTATGGTCCAGCTCTCGCAGCCATATGTTACTACTGGGAATACCATTGCTTTAACTATGCGGACCTTTGTTGTCAGTGTGATGTCTCTGCTCTTAACTATTTTATTGAGCCCTTTCCTACTTCCATTCATTTCAGCAATAATAGTATCTTTATATGTAAAAATAAGTATTAAAAGTGTGCAGTGATAGCCACCAAGTTATTATAGAACTGGTATGGAAGTCTGTGTTACTGCTGCAACATTTAGCAGGCCCAGCAGTACATGGAAAAATCTGATTACATACATGAAGTAAGTAAGTAAGTAATAATGTTTATTTGGTCAATGACCAGCAACATGAAATTAATAAAAATAGCAAATAAAATAGACATAAGTCAAATGAGTACATTTTTCTTTTTAACCTGGAATGTTGCTGGATGGTCAGTTCCATCAAAAGACCAACTTTTTTTTGACTGTCACAATTTGATGTCCTCTTTTTTACAGGAAACTTGGGCTTCCTCAGAGGTGGAGCTAGATGGTTATTGGGTTAAGTATATCTTGGCTATTCCAAGTAAGGTGGGTGGGAGATCTAAGGGCTGTATTGCAACTTTAGTAAGCACAGCTTTACAATTCAAGTGTTGTACATGAATACAGAATCTTTGCAACTGGCCCTGTTCATGCAGAGCTAATTGCTTAAATGTTACAGCAATAGCATGGATAAATCCAAAGCTGGGCAACTGCTTCGCTACCTGGGGCAATATAAAATAATGTGTTTGCAGTGTTTGTCTGTATTATCTCCCCTACGACAGATGTTTCCTGTGTTTGTACATGCGTGCACCCACACACACGTTTATATTTTCAATAATTATACTCAATTTTTAATGGTGAATTAGGCTTATGTTAATCATATTTATATATATTACTTTGAAAAGGTTTAAGATGGTATGTAGGAAGTTATTAAAGTTAGTAGAATATTGTTGACCTTCCATTCCCTAGGTGAAAAAGAATTTCTGTCTAGGAAGCATTGTTTTACACACTAGTATAGATGGAAGCTGGATTGGAACCTCTTGTTCCCACTAATACCCACAACTTGGGAGGGGAAAACACCAGCCCTGCAACCACCTTACATATGTGCTCTGAAGTTGACTGTCATTTTACCCTGATTAGTATGAGTGGCTAGTGCTTTGGAAGCAATCCTCTGCGGCAGACTTTTTCTTCCCCTTTGGATTGTTTTCTCTATAAAGGTGAATGTTGTGGTAGAGTTCAGGTGACTGAATCCACTTCTTAGTGATCCAGTTTCAACATACTCTCTATACTAGCTCTACAAAACTCTCTCCTATTCAATTTTCATATTGCTAACAACAATGTAGTGATTCATTCAGAATAATGTTTATGGCCTCCCCTAACAAATGTTGATGTCCCTCCTGCCAGCCACATATGTACCTTGAAGTAAACCGCCCAGAGTCCCTCTGGTGGGAGGAGATGGGCGGTGACAAAGTTGATAGATAAATAAATAAATGAATAGGATAACCACCTGGTGCTCCCTAAAACATCTAAGTTGAATCCATTCTGAGAGACCTGAATAAGCTCAATCTCTTGCTCATGCTCATCCAGATCTTAAGCTCTTCTGCACATCTGTTTGAATCAGAATTGGTTTATTCAAGTATAAGAAAGCGGGTTCAAGGTAATTTTATGACACCCAGCTTGTCCACTGATCTCAGAAATTTTGGAATTGGACAAAGCAACATTAGTCTTTATTAAGAGGCTGGCTTTCAATGATCTGGGAATGCCATCAAGTTGAATGTCTGTGTGTCATCTCATCAACCTGTAAGCCACTGTCCAAAGATACTCTCTCTCATTCGTCTGTAATTTGTATTTGTTCTGAAATCACATTTGCGAGTCAGGGAAATAATACATAACTAGCTAGGTTAGGCTGACTTTATAGGGTTTGTGAGTGTGATTGTTGTCCTCTATTCTTGCTTTCCCCATCACAGTCCTGAACAATTGTTTTTCAAAAGTAGATTTTTTGTTTAATATGTGGTTATTCGCTTCATGAAGAAAGTAATGAAATATTTCTGACAGAATCTTTTTGAATGTCTCCTTCACATGTTCAGTTCCGATTCACATGGAAATTAAACAAGAACACTAAGGATAGCCACTAAAGAATCACCCCAATTTATGAATGTCAGTGAAATGAAAACCAGATATTAGTAAATCATACATACTGTATATTATATCAAGTATGAAAATGAAAACATCTTGCAAACTGGTTTGAAACCCTGTTTTTTTTTAATGCTAACACATATATATTTGCTGCTATACAGCAATAATTAAAGAGATTCCTTTTAAGAATTATTTTTCTAGTATATTTATTGTTTAAAATACAGCTAGTGCTAATAAAAGCCACCCTTGGATTTTCTCTTCCCACTCCCTTTCCTTCTGAATGTCAATTTTGGGAGCCTGCCAAGCTTGCTGGGATGACTGTATAATATTTAACTGGGCTATAAGCCCAAAGGGAATCCAAGAGTAAAAGATGGACAGATGCAGCATGCACAATCATTGCTTTAAACACAGCCCAGTTGATATTTCTGTTTTTTTCATACTTTGCAGGTGCTAAAGAAATTGATATTGCTGCAACTCTGGAGCATTTGAGAGATCAGAGACCTGGAATGGTCCAGACAAAGGTACAGACGATGAAGCCACTTAGGTTTTAAATACCAATATGCCAGTTCTAAATATTTCTATTTGGGGATAAGCATCATAGCTAGACATACGTAAGATTTTTTATAATGCACATGAACCCTTCCGTTGGTTTTGGTAAAATTCTTACTGTTGTTAGTGTGGAATCAAATCCATCTTTAGATTAGTAAATAAAACGATGCCTAAAACAAATCTTCAGGAATAGGGTTATTTCTCTCAAATATATTCAGAAACTGTCTCCGTGAGCTATATTGGAAAAGGATCATTGGTCAAGAATATTTGGTAAAAGTTTGAAGAAAGCACTAGAACATGAGTACGCTAGAATAGGTCAAAGAAATATGTGTTCCAATAAGTTACCTTTAAAAAGTAAACATCCATAAAATCGCCATGATAAAAATACTAAACCACAGAAGCAGCTCTGACCCATGGAATCCAGAACTTTCATTGTACAGAATGCTTAAATCAAAACAGACTCTCATAGTTTGAATTTACTGTGCTTATAATCTCACCTGGTGATTTACACTGTGTTGACCATGGTTCTGGCCATTGGACTAACAGGAATTTTACCAGGCCAGATAAAAATAATAAATAAATTATACCAAAGGTATAAAAATAATTTACTAAAATACAGCTATCATTTTCAAATCATTACATTCATTTTTCCAGACTATAAAAATCATTTACAAGACTAACAATAATAGAAAATGAATGTATTTTTTAAAAAATGTTGCATCACTACTAGGTTTTCATTTTTAGAGACAGAATATATTCATGATATGTGCAGTATGAAACATTTATAGGTCGTTCACTAAGAAAAAGTGTTGGGTAGAATGTATCACCCACCTCATCTTCCTTTCCACTCAGTTATTTCACATATAGAGAAAAAATAGTGATTGTTACAAGTCTAGTTTCTTATAGATTGCTTTTAAACAAAGTACCTGACTTGACTCCTTCATTCTTCCACAGTGACACATGCAATTAAATGAATTATACCTTCCAGACCAACAGGTCCTCTTTACAATAAATTAGTTTTCTCATTTTGATTCTCACCTTCTCCAAACTTTTGGTAATATTTAAGGCCAAATATGTTCCCACCAGAACAGACAATTCTACACACTCACTTTCCCTTCCACGCAGAAAAAAATACAATAAAATTTAATTCCAACCTCCCCCCCACCCTTCTTTTCATCCTCCTTACTCCAGTGCTGCAGCAGGAAGTTCACTGCTATTTTTATTTGCTTTGTTTGCCTTTTTTCCCAGCTTCTTCTTCTCCCTTTCCTGCCTCTGGAGTCCTGTAG